>NC_089235.1:56083519-56396019 GCF_963924675.1 Phocoena phocoena
TCTATAAACTGAAATATGAAGTAAAATTAGGCAGATCTGCAAGGATGTGTGTGATTGGGGTTGTGGTATAGTGTGTGTGGTAGTTTGTGACATTTCAGGTAGAGGAAACAGTTTGATCAAAGGATGACAGTGTGAAACATCACATTTGGAGAAATTCAAGTAACTCAGTATGGCTGGAGTTAGGGTGCAAGAAGGGTAAGGTAAGAGATGACGTTGGGAGATGAGGGGACCCTGTGTATACTCTGAGGGACCTTTGACTTTATTCTAAGCAGAGATAAGCTATTGATAAGCATTTTGATGATGGACACCCCCCAAATATTCCACACATAGCAGACACACTAATCTCTTGTGAAATAAATGAAATATGCTACAGAGTCAATTAAAGAGACATGACCTCACTCCCTTTGGGACTTAAAGTCTAATACTGGAGCAGAAAAATGGAAGTATCAGGAAGCATTCCTTTTTATAAGAAGACTCAGTATAGCATTGTTCACTTCAACCTCACTTAACCCATCTATTCTTTAAATATTTTCTTTTGAAGTACACTGAATGAAAGACCAAAGTGAAATACAGATTTTTGTCTAAATCTCTGTAGCTACATGTTTAAAAGAGTTTGCAAGCAGGGATAGATCAATATTTTTTGAACTATAATAGCAATCAAAGTAAATGGATCTTTCTTTTGAAAGTACCATAACTGTTAGCCTAAGAACATCATTCAAAGACTTCTAAACATTCTTGCTCTTACTGTATCTACCAGATGGTCAAAGGATGTAAATTATTTGGAGGTATATCTATAAAGCAAGTAAGAAGAATCAACCACCCTTATTATTATAAAAGACAACATTGAAAAAATCCAGAGTGCAACAAATGAACAGAATATGGCTTTTGTTCTAAAAATAATAATGCTGATATAGTATTAGCCCTTTATGGAATTAAGTCCTGAGACTATCCACATAAGCTCTTTCAGTCAAAGAACGGGTATTGAGCACCAGTATGTGCTCATCTGGGGAGCTCCTAGATGAACTGGCCTGGGTGTTTGCTCAAGGAGATAAACATAACATTTCATCAGGCATTTTGGAGCACTAATGATAGATATGAAAACAACAAATAAAACATAATATTAGGTCTCTGGGGCTGATTTCTTCATATAATTTGGGTCTCTGAGGCTACTATGATAACCACTTCTCCATTGTCTTAGTCTATATTTCAAGCTCTGGGAGTTTTAATTTCAGGAGAGGACCCTATATCCATCATATATATTTTAGTTTGAATTTGAATCATCATGTAACTTCTTGCAAGTTATCTGAATTTTAACTCATCTCAAGTAGTAAGATGAATGACTAATTTTTAAAGTACAACTTTTTGTATCTTTTCAGAGTAGAATTGATAGTGTGAGAATGGAGAAGACTAAAGATTTTGGAGTAAAGAAGTAACACTTAAAACTAACCTGCAATCTATGAGAAAAGCAGATTCAAGTGAAAAATCTGGAGCTAGACATTGGAATAATTCAAGAAAAGTAAAGAGTAATAGAGTTGTGACCAAAACAGAGGTGAAAAATACCAGTGAAAGACAAATGATAAAACCTGTGAGTTATTTGAAGTGTGAAGTACAGAAGGAAGACTAAACGTTGAAAATTATTATAAAAAATATTTTCTAAAGCATGGGTTCCTTGAGTTAAGAAGGATTCTGGAATAAAAAGGGGGCTTAATAGTCAAAAGAATTTATGATATACTTTGGAGAATGTTAAATGAATTTAGGTAGCAATTTTCAATCCTTTAATGTATTAATCTCCATTGTGAAAGTTTAAAAGGGGTATATGGTATATGGCTATGAGTTTAAAACTTTTTTTTTTTTTAATCTGGTAGGCTGAATATACACATGGAAAATGGCCAGACTATATATGACAAGAGAACCTGACCCACATGAGAAGTCCAGGGAACCAGAATACAACCTCTGCAGCAATCGGTCAAGAACAGTCAGAACTGGTCAAAGACAGCCAACTTCCCTCATTTTTGTTCTCACCTCCAACTCAGAATCAATCAGAGAAAGCCAAATATGCTGCTCAGATGAATCAGATAAGACGTTCTGCTTCTAGCTAGCACACCTCCAGGTTCCCCTTACCAATAATTTCCGTCAGAGCAAACTGGAGGCCTGGTTTGCTTGCTTCCTTCTCTCCCTTCCTTCCTCTCTTCCTCCCTCTTTCCCTTCTCTTCCCTTCCTTTCATCCTCTCCTCCTTCTCTCTCTCTCCCTCCCTCTCTCTCTCTTTCTCTCTCTCACTGTAAAGGTTTCCCACTCTATTGACTGCCTTAAAGTTTCTGCTAAAAGCAAGTGATGGTCACTGACTCCCTTGGTACAGTAAGCTCTGAATAAATGATCACTGTTTGTTTTCACGTGCACGGTCTTAATTTATTTTCAATGACTCCAGTACAGTTTATTTATATATACACACCAACATACACACATAAAAATAACTGCAAAATATGTTTCATAGAACAATGCATAACTCTATGAGCATACTATAAGCAGTACCCTCTGGTACTTTATATTCCATTCCATTCTATTTATTAAAAAAATGCTGATTCTAACTTATTAAAATCATTTAATGGCCCACTAATAAATATGACTTTTACATTGCAAAGCAACACAGACTTTCTAAAGTTTATTTGACTCCAGAGTCATGTGTTCACAAACTATCTCTTGGGAATTGTTTCTACAGCTTACTACCCTTGGGAAAGGGTGTATACATTTTGAGCAGGGATTACTGGAAGAATGGGGATGTGATTAACAAATAAGAAAATCAGAATAAGAGCCTATTTTTTATTGACAGGTATTTAGTTCAACATAATTCTGAGTAGGAATTACTGCTCAGAGAAACAGAAAAAAAGTACTGAAATCAAGAAAGAAAAGGGTTTCATAAAATTCTAGTTTTCTTTCTTGAAGCTTCTTTAAAGTTTATCCTCCCTCTCAAAGCAAGAATTTTGGTTTTCTGTCCTACTATCTACTATGAAATTGGAAGTATGCATTGGACAGAACAAATCTTAATAAAGAGAAAGTCTTGTTTATTAGAAACTGAAGGGACAGTCTAAATGCAGATAAAAATTTTAAAGAGGTTTAGTTCTCCCGGTTGAAAATAGAAGAGACTCCCTCTCACCTTTGTTTACCTTAGAGCTTTCACTGTAGAAAACTTGGAATTGTGAGTTCTTTCTGTCTTTTTCAAATGTGTATAAAACTTTTCAAATGCTACATAAGCCACTCGTCAGTCTCAAAGTTTAGGGATGTTTCCACAAGAACCTCTAAGCCATCTCTTTGAGATGTAATAATCAGGGAAGACAGCATCCCTATCTCCCCCTTTCGCGGGAAGGAGGGAACCTAACTTTGGTGGGCACCTCACTCCAAGTTGAAAAACTACCTCCTGTCATAAAAATATGAGGGACTTATCTTTCCTTTGGGTAAAGCCAATACGGATAGTCATTCCAATTACAGGTGAATTTAGGATGAATTATGTGTGGCAAATGGTGCTGTCCAGTCCATTTACTTAAGGACTATTTATCATTTATCTTTAGAACATGTATGAATGGATTATATCTAACTGACTATATGAAAGCATAAAATGTCCTTCTGTCTTTGAAATCTCTTTCATGGATTGCCTATGATCCTGGCTTAATGCTTATTAAATAATAAAACAGTTTCTTTTACCTACAGTTTCTATGGTGAGGTTTTCTGGGTTAGCAGGAGATTTTGTTTTCCCAACAACAACCACATACAGAATTATATTTTTTTTTCTTATTGGAAAGTACTTCTATTTTTAAAGGTTTTGTTTTGTTTTTGTATTAAGGTTTGGTGGTAAAAGAACTGGATGTGGGAGAAACATAAGGAAAATTGGAGAAATATACAGTGGACTATTGTGAAGGATGCAAAGCCTAAATAATCCCTTACTTCATGAGTATTCTTACATTATACAGCAATAATATATATATATATGGTTTCTTGCTTGGAGTGGCTATAGTAGAGTTCTTTAACATATAATATAGACTAGATAAGCCATAAATTCTCTTCTAGCCACATAATTCTTTTTCATATATTATCCATGTTAAAAAAAAAGAAGATATTTTTCATGAACAGCTACTTTACTCTTCCAAAGGGCCTTTCAATCACCACATAATTGAATAAAAAAAAAATAGTCTGATGAAAAACTAAAGGGGCTTTAATTATACAAGTTTAAATTAATCCTACCTTTAGAACTTAGATTCTCTTTTGAAATCAGAATTTTTAACCTTTCCATAAATTAATCAAGAAAATATTTTAAAGCAGATTTATATAAATGGCAAACTAAATATTTATATTTTAAAAGAAATGATACAAATTTTACTTTTACTTGTAAGCATTCTTAAAATTCTAACATGATTCATGTTCAAATTCTCCAGAATAAATCTACTGTGTAAATCATGTACACAGGTATTATTTGCTTTATGAATCCTCATATGCATGTGTAAAGTCAAAGTCATACATCAACACTAAGATAAATATATCTATATGTCTATATCTATATGTCTTCAATAACAGACATTTCATATTTATTTTACAAAAGCATGTTAAAAACGAGACATTAGGCTCAAAACAGAGTCACTTGTGCTAAGCCCCACATTAACAAACCAAGACTTAATTACAGTTTCAAATCTCCTAGAAATGGAATCTTAAGCCAATCAATCAGGAATTACTTGATCAGCACTAGTTAGGTAATGTACCTGATAAACCATCACCATAACCAATCTGTTTTTTTGACTAGTACAATTTCCTTGTCCCTGCTCCCTTCTGCCTATAAGTCTTTCATTTTGTACAGCTCCTCGGAGCTCCTTTCTATCTACTACATCAGATGCTGCCCAATTCATAAATCACTGAATAAAGCCAATAAGATCTTTAAATTTACTCAGTTAGTACGCAGAAAACTATGACACTGATGAAAGAAACTAAAGATGATACAAATAGGTGGAGAGATATACCATGTTCTTAGATTGGAAGAATCAACATTGTGAAAATGACTATACTACCCAAAGCAATCTACAGATTCAATGCAATCTCTATCAAACTACGAATGGCATTTTTCACAGAACTAGAACAAAAAATTTCACAATTTGTATGGAAACACAAAAGACCCCAAAAAGCCAAAGCAATCTTGAGAAAGAAAAATGGAGCTGGAGGAATCAGGCTCCTGGACTTCAGACTATACTACAAAGCTACAGTAATCAAGACAGTATGGTATGGCACAAAAAAAGAAAGATAGATCAATGGAACAGGATAGAAAGCCCAGAGATAAACCCACGCACATGTGGTCACCTTATCTTTGATAAAGGAGGCAAGAATATACAGTGGAGAAACAGCCTCTTCAATAGGTGTTGCTGGGAAAACTGGACAGCTACATGTAAAAGAAGGAAATTAGAACACTCCCTAACACCATACACAAAAATAAACTTAAAATGATTAAAGACCTAAATGTAAGGCCAGACACTATCAAACTCCTAGAGGAAAACATAGGCAGAACACTCTACGACATAAGTCACAGCAAGATCCTTTTTGACCCACCTCCTAGAGAAATGGAAATAAAACCAAAAATAAACAAATGGGATCTAATGAAACTTAAAAGCTTTTGCACAGCAAAGGAAACCATAAACAAGATGAAAAGACAACCCTCAGAATGGGAGAAAATATTTGCAAATGCAGCAACTGACAAAGGATTAATTTCCAAAATTTACAAGCAGCTCATGCAGCTCAATAGCAAAAAACAAACAGCCCAATCCAAAAATGGGCAGAAGACCTAAATAGACATTTCTCCAAAGAAGATATACAGATTGCCAACAAACACATGTAAGAATGCTCAACATCATTAATCATTAGAGAAATGCAAATCAAAACTACAATGAGATATCATCTCACACTGGTCAGAATGGCCATCATCAAAAAATCTAGAAACAATAAATGCTGGAGAGGGTGTGGAGAAAAGGGAACCCTCTTGCACAGTTGGTGGGAATGTAAATTGATACAGCCATTATGGAGAACAGTATGGAAGTTCCTTAAAAAACTAAAAATAGAACTACCATATGACCCAGCAATCCCACTACTGGGCATATACCCTGAGAAAACCATAATTCAAAAAGAGTCATGTACCACAATGGTCATTGCAGCTCTATTTACAATAGCCAGGACATGGAAGCAACCTAAGTGTCCATCAACAGATGAATGGATAAAAAAGATGTGACACATATATACAATGGAATATTACTCAGCCATAAAAAGGAATGAAACTGAGTTATTTGTAGTGAGTTGGATGGACCTAGAGTCTGTCATACAGAGTGAAGTAAGTCAGAAAGTGAAAAACAAATACCATATGCTAACACATATATATGTAATCTAAAAACAAAAACAACAAAAAAAATGGTATGAAGAACCTAGGGGCAAGAAGGGAATAAAGACACAGACCTACTAGAGAATGGACTTGAGGACACGGGCATGGGGAAGGGTAAGCTGGAACAAAGTGAGAGAATGGCATGGACATATATACACCCCCAAATGTAAAACAGATAGCTAGTGGGAAGCAGCTGCATAGCGCAAGGAGATCAGCTCGGTGCTTTGTGACCACCTAGAGGGGTGGGATAGGGAGGGTGGGAGGGAGTCGCAAGAGGGAGGAGATATTGGGAGATATGTATATGTATAGCTGGTTAACTTCATTATAAAGCAGAAATGAACACACCATTGTAAAGCAATTATACTCCAATAAAGATGTTTAAAAAAAATAAAAATAAAATAAAATAAACTTGGACCTACTAAAGAAATAAAGAAAAATTACTCAGTTAAATGTTGTTTATTTAACAAGCTTCCCTGGTTGCACGGTAGTTGGGAATCCATCTGCCAGTGCGGGGGATGCGGGTTTGAGCCCTGGTCCAGGAAGATCCCACATGACACAGAGCAACTAGGCCGATGCACTGCAACTACTGAGCCTGTGCTCTAGAGCCTGCGAGCCACAACTACTGGTTAGGTAAAGCAGTTTGGTAGGAAATCAATTCAGTTGAGTTTGGGAAGTCTGTTAGGTATCCAAATGGAAATATCAAGAAAACAGATGAGTGTCTGGAGCTCCAGAAGGAGGTGGCAATGTGAGTTGCCACATGGATGGTATTTAAAATATACAGACAGATGAAATCACCGAGGTAGTGAGTTAGAGAAGAGAATAGGACAAAGGACTATAACATTACATGATTGGGCAGAGAAGGAGAAACAGTTTGGTAGACAGAGAACTCAGAGAATGTAGTGTTCTGGAAGACAAATTAATAAAAGTAGAGATGAAAAATGAACATTTAACGGTGACTTAAATACTGCTGATTTGTCAAGTAAGATGCTGTTGAGGCCTAGGGCAGGTTGCCCCAAAATATGCCTCAATGGTAAATTGATTATTTTGAATTGAAGTTACTTAAGAAATGGCCACTGCAAGAGGTAAATTCTTACCCCTCTTCTCTGTCTCCCTGAAAGCAGAAAATAAATCTCTCATGTAAAAGGTGCCTTCCCAAAACCAAACTCATTTAACTAATTAAGTACTCAAAGCCTAAGTTTCTTTGTCCTGACCACTCACAAATTCACTGTTTCTTTGTCTAAAAAGTATAAAAACTGCCTGCTTTGCCACTTCTTAGGTCCTGTTTCTATGAGACCTCCATGTGCACAAATTAAAATGTGTTTCTTTTTCTCCTGTTAATCTCTCTTGTGTCAATTTTATTATTAGCCCAGCCACAAGAACTCAAAAGGAGTAGAGGTAGAAATTTCCCCCTCCCCAGCAATGTGTACATCAAATCTACTGTTAGAGCAATGTGGAAGATATTTTTGACTTTGACAAGAGAAGTTTTAATATCATGGTGGTAGTGAAAACCTGTTTGAAAAAATGAATTTAAGAGACTATGAGAAAAGGCAAACCAGAGATAAGCAAGAATGACAAACTCTGCTGAGAAATTTTGCAGCAAAGAGAAGCAAATATATGGGGTAATAATAGGCAGCAGGTGAAGCAGAATCAAAATAAGTTTTATTTTTTCCCCCTTTTTTATGGAGGGAAAATAAATCCATGTTTGTATGAGCATGGGAATGATCCCATAGAGACAAAAAGTTTTATTATGAAGGAGAAAGAGGGGAGACTGGCTGGAGCAATGTTCTGGAGTAAGTTAGAGGCAGTGGGATTTAGTTTACTAGTAAAAGAACTGGCTTTAGGTAGAAGCATTGGTATTTCATTTATAGTAACAGTCAGGAAGATACCATGAATAGGTAAAACTTTGATATCTGTATAGATCTGGTAGTAGATATGACATATAATTAATGTCATCTAAAATAAGATGAACACTAAAGGGAAACATGTGAATGTTAATTAGTTTCTTAACTCACCCATAGTAGTTCAAACGGAAGCCATTTAAATCCCAATCCATGAAATCTAAATCTTTTTTTTTTTTTTTTTTCCAGTACGCGGGCCTCTCACTGTTGTGGCCTCTCCCGTTGCAGAGCACAGGCTCCGGATGCGCAGGCTCAGCGGCCATGGCTCACGGGCCCAGCTGCTCTGCAGCATGTGGGATCTTCCCAGACTGGGGCACGAACCCATGTCCCCTGCATCGGCAGGCAGACTCTCAACCACTGCGCCACCAGGGAAGCCCTCTAAATCATTTTTGCACAACGTATTTATACAAATTAGTTTCTAACACAACTGAAATACATTTTTTTGTATTTATTAAAAGGAACTGACAAGCAACTACTTTTATTTGCTTTTGCAACATCAAGATATAGTACCTCAAAATTACATACCTAATTTAGAACAGACAAAAAACCATTCAAAGCATTTTTCAATCAACTATTATGTAAATTACAAAGTTTGAGTTAATTTGGATTTCAAGTCATAAAAGGTTTATTTCTTATTAATTTTTAACTAGCAAAAGGAGAATTAGGCATGAAAGGGGAAGAAATATGAAATTGCAACCTATACATGACTGTTGTGAGCATGCAGGCCACTAATTCCTGTTGAGAGATATTAGCAGTTTTATATAAATATTGTTCAGGTTGGCTAGGACATGATATTAACTAGCATATCACCTCTGCTTCCTCCTAGGCTTAATATACATTCTTACTATTTAGGCAATGACAATGATTTGGGCCAATAATCAAAATAATTTATGGAGAGCAAAGAAAGCAGTGGCAAAGCAGGGAGGAGTACCATGGTCTGAGTGTTTCTGTTCTCCAAAAGTTCATATGTTTAATTTGAATCTTCAAAGTGATGGAAAGATGCTACCAGAAAACTACTAGAGCTGATCAATGAATTTGGTAAAGTTGTAGGATACAAAACTAATAGAAATCTCTTGTATTCCTATACACTAACAACAAAAGAGCAGAAAGAGAAAGCAAGGAAACAATCCCATTTACGATCACATCAAAAGGAATAAAATACCTAGGAATAAACCTACCTGAGGAGACAAAAGACCTGTACTCCAAAAAAAGACCTGTACTCCAAAAACCATAAGATGCTGATGAAAGAAATAAAAGAAGACACAAAACGATGGAGATATAACATGTTCTTGGATTACAAGAATCAATATTGTGAAAATGACTATACTACCCAAAGCAATCTACAGATTCAATGCAATCCCTATCAAACTATCAATGGCATTTTTCACAGAACTAGAACAAAACATTTCACAATTTGTATGGAAAGACAGAAGATCCAAAATAGCCAAAGCAATCTTGAGAAAGAAAAGCAGAGCTGAAGGATTCAGGCTCCCTGGCTTCAGACAATACTACAAAGCTACAGTAATCAAAACATTATGGTACTGGCACAAAGACAGAAATATAGAACAGGATAGAAAGTCCAGAGATAAGCCCACGCATCTATGGTCACCTTATCTTTGACAAAGGAGGCAAGAATATACATTGGACAAAAGACAGACAGTCTCTTCAATAAGTGGTGCTGGGAAAACTGGACAGCTACATGTAAAAGAATGACATTAGAACACTCCCTAACACCATAGACAAAAATAAACTCAAAATGAATTAAAGACCTAAATGTAAGGCTGGATATATAAAACTCTTAGAGGAAAACATAGGCAGAATACTCTTTGACATAAATGGCAGCATGATCTTTTTCAATCCCCCTGTAATGAAAATAAAAACAAAAATATACTGAGACCTAATTAAACTTAAAAGCTTTTGCACCACAAAGGAAGCCATATACAAAACAAAAAGACAACCCTCAGAATGGGATAAAATATTTGTAAACGAAGCAACGGACAAGGGACTAATCTCTAAAATATACAAACAGCTCATGCAGCTCTATGTCAAAAAAACCAAACAACTCGATCAAAAATTGAGCACAAAATGAAACAGACATTTCTCCAAAGAAGAAATACAGATGGCTAAAAAGCACATGAAAAGATGCTCACTAATTATTAGAGAAATGCAAATCAAAATTATAATGAGGTATCACCTCACACCAGTCAGAATGGCCATCATCAAGAAAGCTACAAACAATAATTATGATGGAGAGAGTATGGAGAAAAGGGAACCCTCCTACACTGTTGGTGGGAATGTAAATTGATACAGCCACTAGAGAACAGTATGGGGGTTCCTTAAAAAAAAAACTAAAAATAGAGCTACGATATGATCTAGCAATCCCACTCCTGGGCATATATCCGGAGAAAACCATAATTCAAAAAGATAAGTGCACCCTGGTGTTCACTGCAGCACTATTTACAATGTCCAGGACATGGAAGAAACTAAATGTCCATCAACAGAGGAATGGATAAAGAAGATGTGGTACCTATATACAGTGGAATATTTCTCAGCCACAAAAAAGAATGAAATAATGCCATTTGCAGCAACATGGATGGACCTGGAGATTGTCATACTGAGTGAAGTAAATCAGACAGAGAGAGACAAATATATGATATTACTTACATGTGGAATCTAAAAAATGGGTACAAATGAAATTATGTACAAAACAGAAAAAGAGTTACAGATGTAGAAAACAAACTTATGGTTACCGGGGTGGGGGAAGGAGGGGAGGGACAAATTTGGAGATTGGGATTGACATATGCACACTACAATATATAAAATAGATAACTAATAAGGACCTACTGTATAGCACTACTCAATACTCTGTAATGTCCTATATGGGAAAAGAATCTAGAAAAAGAGTGAATATATGTATATGTATATGTATATGTATGACTGATTCACTTTGCTGTACACCCGAAACTAACACAGCATTGTAAATCAACTATACTCTAATAAAATTAATTTAAAAAATTAAAAAAATAAACTCATCCTAGGATTAAAATTGAAAAAAAAAAAGAATGAAAGTGATGGCATTAGGAGGGGGGCCTTTGGAAGTGATTAAGTGATGAGGACAAAGCCTTCATGAATGGGATCAATCTCCTTATAAAAGACACTCCAGAGAGCTACCTTGCTTCTTCTGCCATGTGAGGACACAGCGAGAATTCAGCGGTCTACAACTCGGAAAAAGGCTCTCACCAGACATCTACCAGTACCTTGATCTTGGACTTCCCAGCTTCCAGGACTTTGAGGAATAAATTTCTGTGGTTTATAAGCTCCCCATTCTATAATATTTTTGTTAGAACAACCCAATTAGACTAAGACAGGGAGGTAGCTGGAGGAGGTGCAGATATTAAAGAGAGTGTCACTTTTTCTTTGTAAGCATAATACTGAGCAGTGTCTCGTGTATGTGCATAGTATACTGACACAACAGTACTTGTTGATTTGATGTGGAGTTTAGATTCAGGTTGTATTTTGGAAGAGGAATCATTGCTCATACAACCAGCAAGGTTTTAGTCTTTACTATCTTGAAATCTTCTTTATCCCATACCTTTATTTGCATAGATAAGACAATAAAGCAATTGAAGATAATAAAAAAACTAGATCCCTGGTTAAATTAAAGTGAAAGATGCAGAGGAAAGAGTGATTTGATAAATGATATTAAATTTAATGCTTAATTAATAACACGAGGCAACAAAATGATACTACATCAAATGGATAAAGAGAAGAACCAATGAGGATGAAATTCAAGAGAAAATGGCTGATTAAAGCTCACTTTATTCCCTAAGTTTGGTTATGACCAAATAAAGAAATAAAGAATTAAAGACAAAATGACTGTGCTACTTTGACTAATTTGTTTGGTATTATTCTTCAGGTAGTATTTCTAAACTAAAAAGACACAGATAGTATTAACAAGTCTCATATGCTGTTAAATCTGCAATTTTCTTAATTCAAAATATACATTGGATCCATGCTGAAACTATAAAAATGTATAATTACTTTGAAGAATCATTTTATTTACAATGAGTTTTTCATATACTATGTTAAGGCTATATATAAAATCCCCAGCAACAATTTGTCAGAGAGATACATTGTGGACTGCATCTGATTTTCTACCAACCAACTGAATATAATTAATTGGTTGTAGTGCTACAGATATGAGATTATGAGCTAAATAACACAAACACAAAGGATCTCTCTTATTGAGCAATCATAATCTTCTGTGGCTTCTTTCCAACTCTGTTTAGCATGTGAACAAGATATTTTCTGTTGAATTAAACTAACAAAGGGGATGATTGAGCATTTAAACTCCAAGGACTATTCTTGGAGGGTGTTATATACTGCTTCAAGATTCTTAATGACTTCAGTAGAAATGGCATAATTTTCCTTCCCACTTTGAAAATTGGCTTTTTAAAACTGCTTACCATCAACCAATATATAATTTAAAATGATAGAATGAAAATGTAATTGTTTCCATTTTTACATTAATGGTACTGTATAATACCAATTATTTTACAACATATGATTTTTAAAATTTAGGATTGATTCTATAGCATTAGTCTATTTTATATTAGTTTTCTGAAAGTAAACTCTTAGTCAAAAGGAAATGTAATAGTGAAATATTATTGGATTCTAAATGGTATTTTTTAAATGTTTAAAGTTTGTATTCACTATATGTGAAGTCATTTAATCAACCAAAAAGGTGATTTTTAAAAAGTCAAATCATTAAATCTTAGTATTGAGAATTTGATTTGTCATATTTTCCAGATGGTAAACTCTTGTGTTGGCATCAATTTGAAATTATCTGGTGTAGTGCTAATTTCCTTTTCTGACAAGCATTTTCTTGTTATTTTTCATAAAAAAAAAAAAAAGCATTAACACTATGGTTAATTGGGGGTAGTCATATGATAGAAAATGCAGATCATTTGGAAGCATTAAGTTTTGGCAGGTTCAGCCCAAATTCCCCTCCATTAAGATTAGATAAAGTACTCTCAAGACAATAAACTGATTATGACAACCAAACAGTACAAGTAAATTTATTAGATGAATGACTTGGGAAATTGAACAATAAAAAACAGAGGTAACATAAAGTTCCAAAACAGTGAAAAAGAATATTAGAGTTAGATGTATTTTATCTGCTTATAATAACTAAAAATAACAAAAAATTAAAATACACTACATATATACCAGAGTCAATGGGGGTTAAGTGTTAAAAACAAAAGAAAGCAGGTATGTACACAATCAAACCCTTTGTATATTTCCATTCAGTATGAATGAGCACTGTTAACATGCCTTTATTCCTTCAGATCTTGTCCTACATGTATATATATATTTTTTTTCTTTTGTTTTGAACATGAATGATACCATGCTATAAGCAGCTTTTGCTACTTGTTTGATTGTTTCAACAATTATGAACATTCATCCATGTTTATATATACAAAATCACATTCTTTTTAATTGCACTTTATTTTAATTTAATTATTAAAAATTTCCAAACTGAGGGAATTTAGAAGTTTGTTTACTTTTTATATTATAAGTAATTTTTTGAAGAACAAGCACATATTTTTATTTTTGTAAAACAATATTTCTGTGGGACAGATTCCTAGAAGTAAAATATGAAGTTAAAAGTTATGAACTTTTGGCTTCCCTGGTGGCGCAGTGGTTAAGAATCCACCTGCCAGTGCAGGGGACATGGGTTCGAGCCCTGGTCCGGGAAGATCCCACATGCCGCGGAGCAACTAAGCCTGTGCGCCGCAACTACTGAGCCTGTGCTCTAGGGCCCGCGAGCCACAACTACTGAAGCCCACGCGCCTAGAGCCCGTGCTCCGCAATGAGAAGCCACCGCAATGAGAAGCCCGAGCACCGCAACGAACAGTAGCCCCCGTTCTCCGCAACTAGAGAGAAGCCCATGTGCAGCAACAAAGACCCAACACAGACAAAAATAAATAAATACATAAGTAAATTTATTTAAAAAAAAGTTATGAACTTTTTTGGTTTGTTTTGCTGTATTGGCTAAATTTATTTAGTTAGTTAAATTGTATTCCCACTAACAGTGAATAAAAGTACAGGACTCAAAAGGTGGGAAGGCATGAAGAACAGGCATTGGTCTTTGAGCAGGGACCTGGGAGCAGGGCAGTCTCATTTCACAGGAAGGAGGAGAGATAAGAAGGGTAGTGATACCACTAGCTGTATAGATATGGTGGCAGGAAGCTGAGATGTTTCTGACTAATTGCTTCTAGTTTCCTAACGGAGTATGAGATTAGATTATCAACTGGTACCGATGTGTGTGAGGAATCTGAAACTTTAGAAGGTATGAAACAGTGGTCTTAGAGTGTGGGAAAGAAGGAACTTAGTTGTGGTAGGTCCCCCCTAAATCCTCCCCCCTCAAAAAAAAGAAGCTACCCAAATCTCTGGAACTTGTAACCGTTACTTTATTTGGAAAAAGAGTATATGCAGACATAATTAAGTTAAAGATTTTGAGAGGAGAAGATTACCTTAAATTATCTGGGTGAGTCCTACATGCCATCCTAAGTGTCCTTATAAGAGAGAGGCAAAGAGAAATAATACAGACACACAGAAAAGGCAATGTGAAGATGAAGGCAGAATGTGAAGTGATGTGGCTATTAGTGTAGACAAGCTGGGGCAGTCAATAGAAGCTGTAAGAGACAAGGAAAAACGTCTCCTCTTTACAAAGCCCCTGAAGGAATCACAGCCTTGCCAGATTTCAGACTTTTTGCCACCAGAACTGAGAGAATAAATTTCTATTGTTTTAAGCCAACAAGTTTGCGGTAATTTGTCACACTAAGAAACTAGTGTCCTTAAGAAACTAATACACAAGTGAAATGCATCATCCTATAATATTAAATGAACATTTGGGTTGCATAGTTATGAATATGAAGTATATTTACTTGGTCAGGTTCTGTGGAAAGAGGATATTTGCTTTCAACCAGGACTGAAATGTTTCTAGATAAGTATGGTACTACAGAAACAGTGAGAAGTAAAGAAGGCAATTTAATGGTTTCGGAAGAGATTGGTTATAATAAAGGACTAAACTGGAAGCTAAAATGGAAACAAAACATGAGAGAGTGATGATGAATAGTAAAAGAATTAAAGAAAAATAAATTGGATTTCTCAATAAATTGGGATTATACTTCTTGCGAAGTGCTAAAATAAGAAAGCTAGAAGGGAAGAAATAAGGTCACTGACTGGAAGCTTGCAGTAGAAATGCCACAGGAAGTATAATTATTGGTGATAATAATAACATTTCCTATGTGGCCAAAATGGCATGATGACAAAAGATGGTTGGGAGTAAGTGAAGGAAATGAGATATTAGAGTTTTAATATGGGTCATCTTCATTTAGGTTTGTATATATGTTTATTTATACAGCTTATAGTGGTGTGACAGTTATAAGTTCTGAAGTTTGATTTTTCAATGGATATTGTAATGCATAGTGGGGAATGGATATCTGCTTTTGTTTTGGCTTTAAAAAAAATCCCCCTAGCATTATTTGCCCATTTTGTGTGTGTGTGTGTGTGTGTGTGTGTGTGTGTGTGCAAACATATCCTGATATTGATATGGGAAAATCAACTTCTATTAACTTGCTCATGGTATTTAAGTAAAGCTGACCGCACCCCATTCTCACCCCCCAAATCTAGTTGTGGAATTGCTAACAGGACTAAAGCAAATTAGTACTGTCTGTTACTTTGTCACGTAATTGATTCAGTGAAGGACACATGACACAAGTCAAGTAAATAATCTAAATCTGGGGTTTGCCTTTGATCAAGAAAATGGGTGTGCTATTTCCCACTGTAAATAAATCTGGACAGGCATAGCCCAGGAAACTGCTGGCAGTGCTCTTGAGACTACACAGGTAAAAATACCTAAGGATGGAGGTGACACCAAGGAAATGAAAACAAGGAACAGTGGGTGATGAGCAACTTCTATTCAGAAACTCAAACACCAAATCAAGGTTTATCTGACCCCTTAATTATTTAGCTGTTCAGGAAGTTAAAAAAAATAAATTAAATTAATCCCGGTCATTGAATTAATCCCACTGGGGTAGTATTATTATTTTTCTTTGTGACATGAAATAGAAAGTACTCATTATAGACACCTGATGTTACTGTCTTGGGCTGCCACATCAGTGTCACTGGTAATCTTATTTTAAGAGGATGGATCTACTCTAAAAGTGAAGTAAGTGCTTCAAGTTATCCCGAGTTACTGAATTTCTACTATGACTGCATCTACAGATGAAAAGCAATACAAAAAATAATAACCCACTAAGAAAAGTCATACTATTGGCACGACATCAAATAGCACAGAATATTCATCAGAAAGCTGTGCACTATTTTGAATTCTACATCTGTATTGGTACATTATATGAATACAAATCTTGGTTTCCTACAACTAATGCTTCATTTTCCATCACTATGAGTTTACGTGTTAGATAGCACCGTAACATTGAAGACTTACAAATTAAGAATAACAACATTTACAGAAGAGCATTTTCAACAGATTAAGTTTTAAAAGTTTTTGTTGAATACACCTTTGTAATTTGTACTAGTTATAATATTATTTTGTAACTCTTCAAATATACATCTACGGCCTGAATTGTGAAAACTTTCTATAAAGTTACAGAAACTTAGGCTTATTAGGAAACCTCACTAAAAAGGAGCTGGAAGGCCAGAAGAGGGACTTCTCACCTGTGTATCCCTAGAGGTCAATACAGATTCCAACAAAAAGACATGCACCTTGCATCTCTGGCAGGAAGCGACACTACTTGACTACCACCAGCAGAAAAAAGAAAGGTTTTCTCCTTGTCTGGCAACAGCTAATCCAAAGAAATGCTGTCACAACTCAATCAATGAAAAGTCACTATACTTTGAACTCAATTTTCTCCAATAGAATAGCCCCTCGCAATCTACCTTCTTTACAAAAGAGCTTCCTCTCCTTTGTTTTACCAGACCTACAGGTGGTTTGCCTTTGTTTTACCAAATTGCAATTCTTTGCTGCTCACAAATAAACCCATTTTGCTGGTAAAATAGCTGGTTGTTTTCTTGTTTCAGGGTAACAAAGGTAATATCAAATGCCAATTCCTATCGCATTTGCTACAGCTTTTTTCATAGCTGTTTTCAAGCCACCTTCATTAGAGATTTTTGTTTCAGAAAAATATTCCTGACCTATTTCTTCAGGCGACAATTTGCAATAACATGCTCAATGAACACTTGTTCATTGACTTGAATTAAATTATCAGAATTGAAGGTAGTTACGTAATATAAAGTATATCCACAAGTCAGATAATTGAAAGAAAATTGTCAATCCTGAAAGCTATATATCAAGAGTAGGAGTCAGTGCTATTCAAGAACTAATGGGGCTATGCCTTGAAAACTTGTCTAGGTCTTGTCCATGATGTTACAAATATTAATTTACAAGACAAGCAGGAATGTGTTTGGGATGTTGCCTTGTCTTTTTGCCAATGCCACTATAATTCTGACTCATGGTCAGTGCATGGGAAGTCCAGTCATGTTGATTAATTTCAAAGACTTTTTTTTTTCTTTTGGTGGAGTGATGACAGTAGCAGAAACAATGGAAATATTGCTCATCTTTTATCAGGTGGCATTGATTTTTCAGCTATACTCTTGAATTCCCAACTCTGCAAGAGAGATAAAGAGCGGATTCAGTATTCTTTTGCTATCATGATGCAAAGAATAAAGTTGTATCAGCAGAAACTAATTTAACACAGAGACAGCCTCAAAACCTGTTAAGTTCTCCTTCAACTAAGATGGGAAGAGAGTGGGGAAATTATATACTGAAAGAGGCTAGTATTCACTAATTTTAATGGTTTTGTTCCTTTTACATTTGTGTACTTATTTAATTAGATTAATTTGGGATGACATTAACCAAGAATAGACATTGTCCCAATAGATTTATTTTAGAAGCTCTGCATGTAAAACAACAATTTTCACAAATTATTTTAATTCAATCTTCACTTAGGAGAGCAAGGGTTAACTCTATAAAGTTTGGCTGTCAAAAAAGATATTAAAACTCATCGATGTAACCTTATATGTAGTTAGTAAGAACTTACAAATGTGTATCTTACAATAAACTAAATGCATATTAAAAGAAAATATATTTTATCTCAACTCACACTTGATCAAGTAAAGGTTAGGATTCCTTTCAATATGTGTTTTTAAAATATACAATAAGTTTTATTTTACCCTTTTTCAGTTAAGAATGTGTTTGAGCTTTTAAATGTCATCAACTAGCCCTCAAGGAGAATGACTTCACTTCCCTACTATGGAACATACTTGGAAGTAGATATAGTAAACAATATTATGTCCTAATAAAGTAATAATAGTTCTTCCCCCAAAGAATACATGACTGTCCTTCCCCTTATTCAGCAAAAATGTAAAATATAAAATAAAAAAAAATAGATATAATCATGCCACTCCAGATTGAATAGGTCATTAGATTGATGCATACTTTATTTCACAATTTAAAATGTTTTTGTATTTCTATTTTGGCTAAATAAACAAGAATTTGAATATATAGCTTTTCACATAAGTGCTTGTTAGTTATTTTTTAAATAAACCTGAAGTCTTTTATAAAGAAATAGCATCTATATTAATATCAATAAAACTACTAATTAAGGAATACAGTACTTCTTTTCTTTGAATTTTATTTTATTTATTTTTTTATATAGCAGGTTCTTCTTAGTTATCTATTTTATACATATCAGTGTATACATGTCAATCCCAATCTCCCACTTCATCCCACCACCACCCCTGCCACCACTTTCCCCCCTTGGTGTCCATAGGAACACAGTACTTCTAAATGTAGACTGTACAATTAAAAATAAGGATAAATCCTAATTATGCAAAAATGGGTTGAACAACTTTAAAAAGTAAAACTGGAGAAAGAGATAAAAAGGTAAGTGATTTGTAAATTATAAAGTAATTTGTATTGAAATAATTTTAAAAACTTTAGAATATATGTATTTACTACTTTGGTAAATATATTATGAAAAGAACTTTTAGTCATATGGTAATGAGATTATGTTAGTACTATTCAGAGAGAGAAAAAAGAGAGAAAGATTTAGAGAGAGAACACCAGTGAGAGATATAGCAGCAAAAGAACAATATTGACTTTAAACAATAATAATTAAATGCTAATCTTAGTATGAAACTAACACTTTTCTTTGACACTGGGCAAAAATGTTAGTGAACATGTTGAGATTTGAACACACCTAAAAGGCAGATAATAATAACACCTCAAAGGGGTGCTTGAGGCTTAATTAATTTCTCCAGAGTATTCTAGACATGAGAAAATGCATATGCAGCATGGGCATTTCATCACTATTATTCCTCCAGGAGTTTTCTTTTGATATTGCCTACGGAGGCTACATGGAAAACTGCCAAGTTATTGAACACCCCAAGGAGCTACAAATACCTTATTTAACAGTAAAACAAATCAATTAAAAGACAGACCTTTGGAAGAAACCTTAAGTAAATGCAAGTTGGCTACTTGGGGATGAAGGAATGGATCAAATAAATTAACATTATAATTTACAGTTTAAGAGAAAGAGAAAATAATGTATGTATATAAGCTAAAAGTCTTGAAAGAATAGGAGGGAGGAAAAGAGGAGACAGACAAGAAAGAGAAAGAATATATATACATATATAATATATCTTAAGATGAAGAAAAGAAAAGGAAGTAAAGGGGGTTAATTATGAGGGGGACAGCAGGTAGATGGAGTGGGTATGGGTTAAGGTCATGTTAAATACTAGTAAATTGGCAAAAAAAATAATTTAGATGGTCATGAAATTTTAAAGTGTTTGGAAAGCTGTTATCTCTTCAAAATTAAAAAATAAATAAGATTTCTGCAGCAGAACTGCAATTGCTATTCAGAAATCAAATGATTTAGTGAGTTATTTGATCAAAGAAATGATAGACCATTAGTTCTTCTAGTCAGGGCTGAATTCACAAGGTTTTTGTGATGATTTATTGAAAATATTTCCATGTAAAACATTTAGAAGGATGTTTAACAAATAGAAAGTGCTCAAAAAACTTTTTATGAATTACCATTACTCAAATTATAATGAATACACAAGTTAAAGTTGCACTGATTTCTTACTATGTCTTTTTTTCTCTTTGAAATTAAATATTTTATGGTTAAATTATTAACTCAGAAGGTTTGATACTTTAAGAACAATCCCAAGTCATGGTTTGAGTGATACTCAATTTTTCTAAATGATTTTCAAACTTGGAAGAGATCTTCCTCTCAAAATCAATTTAATATGTGAATATTTTTTGTTCCAGAGGAAGTAGCTAACTATTTTCAAATATGAGTAGCAAAAAATAATTCACTCACCAGATATCTGGCAAACAACTACTTTGTACCAGCCTTTTGTGAGATAATATTCTGGGAATAAAGATTAGAAGTTGATCTAAAGAAGTTTACCATGTAGTGAAGAGAATTCAGATACATAAATATTTTAATAAATTAGAACTGTTAAGTGCTAAACAAGAATAAATTACAAATGACGTGAAATTCCTGAGGATATAGTTATATTTGAAATGATAATTCATAAGAGAAAAAATTTTTAATGAAGTACCTCCTCGTGTTATATTCATCCCTTTGTACTGTTTACAGCTTCCAAGGAAAAGGCTGTACTGTGAAAGGTCCCTGAATTTAGAAGGAAGGAAGAGTTCATTGGACAGTTCTCTTTTTGTGTCTTGTTTTGAAAGTCCCTCTGGTGGTGGCAGAGAACATACATAAATTAAAAAAAAAAAAAAAAAATGTTTTCTGGGACAAAAGTGTCTAACTCTGAGAGAAATCCTTGAGTAAAAAAATAAAAATACTTTCTATTAAAACATCCCAATTACTCTACAAATCTGGCTTGTCCTATTTACAGTTAAATATGAGCTGTATTAGATAATGGTTATTATCTAAGTCTGCTGATAAATAAAACAAACACATCTACAGAAAATCCTAGAAAAGTTAGAAAAGCACAATGTGAGTGGAGGAGAAAATTAGGTGTAAATTTGGCTTTTCTTGCCCCCAACAATCCAGGAAACAAACAACTTGAGTATATTAAATCCCAATGGGAGGTTCTGATCTTGCTAATAATGAAAAAAATTCTGGATCAGAGTTTTCCAAATAAGTGTTAATTAGAAGTATTCTGTATTCATATCTCAGATACCCATTTATCTTAATTTTCACTGACAAATATTTTACAATTTTATGTCCCAGTGTTGTGTGCTAGACTAAATACAAAGATAAATAAAGAGACAATTCTTTCTGACAAGCAGCTTATAGTCCAGGTGAAAGAGAGAACATGTAAACCAATACTTGTAACCTTCAGGTTGCTAAAAGGTGCTCAGAACTTAAGGTCAGCTTTCTCCTTGAATGAGAGGTCTGGGTCTATTGGGTCAATGTCATTTTCGGAAAATATATGTTTCAGACACAGCCACTCTGATATTGATCACTGTCACACTCTCACTCACCTCGTGGAGAAATCTGCCAAGAATAACATAATACTTTTTGCTGTTTTTATTGATTTATCACCCAGCTTTGACTCCTTGGGCAGGAATTAGTTGTGGGTTAAGATGTGTGACTTTAACACAAATCCTCATCCGTGCACTATCAAAATCTAAAATTTTAAATTATATACCTTAAGGACCAAGGTACCCAGGAAATTGAGACCATATCTCAATTTTATGAAAACAGACTGTGTTCAAGTCCTCTTCTGTTTAAATTATACTTTAGTAGCTAATTCACGTTTGGAAGCCTACCAGCTAGCATAATATTGGCATGTAAGTATACAATATATGTAGAATGAATGAATAAATGGTCTCGTTGCTTTTGGATGAGTTAAACGCCAACCCCTTGTCACTGACAGATTTCCCTTAGGACCTCAACAATTTTTTCCCGTATTTCTACAAATGTGTTTTACACTGCTAACAGAATTAGCTTTCTTCATAAATGTTTTTGTTAAAACTTGGTAACTCTTAGTTAAAACCCCTTCCTGTGTTTTCTAGATCCACTCACATTCTGACCTATCTGCCTAACAGGCCCACACCATGGGTTCCTGGCATTCTAGTCACACGCGCCTGCTTGCAGCCTCCTGACCACCACATTCTCTGTGCGTCTGTGTCCTTATGAGAACTCCCCTCAGCTTGCAGTATAATTTCTCCATTTCTCTGCTTGGTAAATGTACTCAACACTTCAGGATTCCACTGGTCTATGAACTCTGTGAAGATCTGCCTATTTGGTGTTCTTTGATTTTCTTCTCTTTGCTGTTCTATAGAGTTATGGTTAACTCTATAATATTGTTAATTCAACGTTGTGTATTTATCTCCCCTACTGGACTATGAGATAGAAACTGTACTGTCTTACAGTTTATATTTTTAGTGTAGTGCTTGACTACAGTAAACTCTATTGAATAGGCAAATGAGTAAATGAATGAGCATATTTTAGTCAGTGAAGAATGGAAGGAAATCCCTGGACCCATGCCACAACTAGTTCCCTGACAGAAATTAGAGGTTTTTCATCTAACAGGCTCATAGAAATAGCTGAATCACTTTTGCAAAAATTTACTTTCACATTTTAATTGTTTTCTCTTTAAGATGTTTTGAAAATACTTTAATATTGTTAAATATTTACCTCGTGCTCACTTTTAGAAAGGTTAAGGTAAGCATCAATGGAACTAAAAATCTAGGGGAGAGATAAGACTTGAAGTAAGGCAGAAATAATTAATTGGATGAACCACTGGGCAGCTTTCTGTATCTAGCACAATTTGCTTGAAGGGAAGGCATATGCAAATGTAGATACAAGAAAACACTGCATATAAAAGGGCATATTATTTCTGGAAACTTCTGAGAACTTGACAGGATACCAAATTTAGTAATAGGTGGAGAAGCAAGCATTTAATTAGCACTATTTATGACATACTCCCTCTCTGGAAGATTTTTGGAATTACCTAAACTAGAGCTTCATCTCTTTAAGGCTTTAGTCTTTTGTTACAAATGCTGAAGCTTTTCAGAGGTAATATATTGATTACTTATTGATGTTTGACACTTGAGATGAGATCAGGCGTGTTCAGGGTGCCATGGCCATAGACAAGTAAGTGCTGGACACTGTAAAGTGATCCATAGCTAAAGGCAGATTTTCTCGAAAGGTAAAGGATAGAACTTGACACAAAAATTTTAAAGGGAAAAGTGCTATGACAGGTTAACGTAAGTCCTGGCTTGCCCTGGACAGTTTAAGTTTATGCCTATGGTGTCACTGTTGTTATTAATAGCATCCCATATCATTCTCAGAAGTGCCCTGGTTTGAACAATAAACTACACTGTCACCTCAACAATGAGGCAAAAGAAAAATGGGAGTGATGAGATACATAATAAAGCTGCTGGATGTGCCAAAACCAAATATAGACTTCATAACGAGTGACCCTGACTCCTTAGGACTAATTCCTACTATTCTAAAGAGGACTAATTCCTACTATTCTAAAGGAAGCTTTGGCTGTATATCTCATTTGTGCAGTTAAGGAATACGAAAACAATGAAGAAAAACCTTTCTTGACCTTTTCCAAGTAGTGAGTTTATGAATCCATTACTATAGCTTATATTTCCACCCATGCAGATCTTTACTGCAGATTCAAACATTTAGTGTCTGAAGTAGATTACTTATTAATGTAAATTATTGTATAAACTCATCTCCTATTCTTAGAACTATGATTGCATTCTGATGATACTTTGATTGATAGCTAGATGAAAAACAGTCTTGATCAGTAATGAACATGTAAGTGTACAGTGATATAACCTGACCTTGGTTTATAAATTGTGGTATCACTGTTGCAGATGAATGTTGAGAGGAGGGGAGATTAGCCCAGGGTTCCATAAGTGCTTATGTCAGTCTGGCATTTTTGAAGTAGAAAGTCTACTAATATTTAAAATGACTAACCATCCATTTTATACATTTGAAGTTTGCATCTCAAAGACTGATTAAATAATCCTTCCAAGTAGTGGATCAAAAGATGCATCCAATTATTCAGGGAAGTCCTTGGTATGTAAGTGTTCAGTAAAAATCTTCACATAACAAAGCAATACCCATAATACGAAATTATTCACTAATGAGCTGACCACTTATATATTTATTATTATGCAAAAATTCCAATAATTTAGCACTAGTGAATAGCTTCTTTAGTGCAAAATTTTTGGAAAGTAAATTTTGTAAGTCTTGCAAAATAATGATAACACACTAGGTACTTCAGAAGAGACATATTTGAATTTCAAAGTTTTGAGAGGCCCTTGAGAAAAGTGGGAAACCATTAAATAGTTTTTCTCAAAAATGGCTCTCATTGTGATCACACTGTGCAAGTCAAATGTGAAGTGAAGGATATTTTATTGCACTTAATATTGTTTTCCAAAAAAAAAGTCCAAAAGAACAAGCCAGCATTTGACTTATTCTTTGTGTATTTTAGCAATCCCACTTCTGAGTATCTATCCAACAGAATTGTAATTAGGATCTTTAAGAGATACACGCATTCCCATGTTCATTGCAGCATTATTCACAATAGCCAAGATACGGAATCAACCATAAATGTCCATTAATGGATTCATGGATAAAGAAAATGTGGTATATACATACAATGGAATAAAAAAGAAGAAAATCCTGCCATATATGACATCCTGGGTGAACTTTTAGACCATTTTGCTAAGTGAAATAAGCCAGTCTCAGAAGGACAAACAGGATATGATTCCACTTATATGAGGCATCTAAAATAAGCTCATAGAAGCAGAGAGTAGCATGGTGGCTACCAGGGCTGGGGTGGGGATGGGGGATGGTAAGTTGCTGTTCAACAGGTTTAAAGTTTCAGTTACGCAAGATGAGTAAGTTTTAGAGATCTGCTGTGCAACACTGTGCTTATAGTTGACAGTGCTGGACACTTAAATTTTTGTCAAGAGTACATCTCATGTTATCTGTCTATAATTTTAAAAAAAAGGAGGCAAAAAAAGATTATTTGAGTAATTCAGGCAATTTAGGTAGAGTACACGAGTTGTAATGGGTTGAGGAATGAATAGAAATTAAAATGAAAGAAGCCGGTGAAAATTTTTAAAGATATTTGTGAAATAAGAGAAAACTGATGAAGGGTGGTCTCATAGGAAATGAAGAGCAATGGAATCAACAGGCTTGACAAAAACAGGTATAATTTCCTCTGAGACAGTGGAAAAAAAAGACCTTTAAGATGACATATGTTTCTGTTTTCAAGAGGTTCAGGTATAAGACAGATTGTGTTACCACTTAATTTCCTACCTTTACCCCATCCATACCCATCTGCCACATAATATACACATAATTTAGTGCATATATACTAAAGCTGATATACAGTTGATTGAAGAGGACTCAGATTTCTGGTAAAATTCTTTTAAAATTATAAAATAGTATAGTAACACTTTCATATTGAAATTATTTTTGCATAGGCGTATAATGCAACATTTCATTATTAGTGCCTCCTTTTCTGTTATCCCCAGAGTCCAAAAATGTCTGACAGGTTATTCTTAATGCAAATAGGATATACACAAAATACATCTGTTCAGGAAATCGATGCTTAAGTTACTTGATTAGAGTTTGGTCCTTATGCTAGGTAGAAAGTTTTAAGGTTTTTTTCTTCCCATGAGAGGGAAGTCTGTACAATGGGTTGAAAGTACAGTTTGGATATTGTATTTTAAGAAATAGATATTTTTTCTTGCCTATCACTTAACTGTGTAACACTTCAGAAATTTAACCGATGAGAAAAGTTATTTACTAACTGGTACAAAGACAATTGTTTGATTTTACTATACCCAAGTTCAGGGAATAGAAACATGATCCATATTCTACTCTTGAGGAGTTAAAAAAAATGTGTATAACCTATAGCTATACTAGATCATAGAGTAACATTAATAGCACTAACTGGTATTTTATTATCATTTTCCCTCCTCATACATAACAGATTCAATAGCAAGGAAATGAAAATGAAGGCTAACTACTTATGAAGATTGCATAGTTTTCCTGCAGAGAATGTGAACAGCCTGGCCTGTTTAGTGGATGTGTGACCTGTGCAATCACACTGGGCCCCACTCTCAGAAAAGCCTCACTTTCGGTTTAATGCTTTTTTTTCCTGCCATCTTGAAATTCTTAATTATTTTGAACAAGAGATCCAACATTTTCATTTTGCACTGGGCCTGGCAAAACATGCACCTGGTGCTAGTGGACATAAAGGCATATTTAGTACATATTCATATAAGTGCCTGTGTGTACACATGTACATGTACTTGTGTGTGAGTGCTTATGTGTACATGTGGTTGGAAAAAAGAACAAAAACTATGCTGAAAATAACGGCAAACCAAGTCTTAATACACAAAAGCAAATAAACTTGCAGTAGAAAATAGTTTAAAAGTTCTTCATATTGTTAAGGATATGGCAAAGTTATTAAAGCTTAAACTCTCCCAGAAAAAAAAAAAAAACACATAGTGACAATTATTTTCAAAGGAGGAGAGCTGGATATAGAATTTCTTAATGACTAGTTTTAATTCATACAAAGATTACTTCGGTCTTAGTGAAGAATCACTTTGATTTCTAAATAAAGCTATGTATTGAGTCACTTTTCAATAAGGAAACAAAGTAATAACATCTCAATCACTGGGATTAATATTTTCTTGTGACTGTGTATATATACAGAAAAACTTCAAAGAATCCTTTTGGAAATATCAGAATGGATATTTTAATTTTTTGTGAAAATTTAGTTAAACTGCAGTGACATCTCTCCCATATATAATTTTAAATCATTTTGATCCATACTACTTAGTGAGTGTAACTAAAGAGTACATTTTTATAAGTAGCAATACTTTAAACTGATTCATTTGGAATTATTCCCATGGATCTATATTTAAGAGGCAAAAACTTTTTACTGTAGTAACTAATGTGAGAACTTGATGGATGTGATGCAGTTTAAAACAAAATTTAAAAAACAATGATATGAATAAGAAGAATATTTATATAATATCTTTCAGTGTATATGATGCTTTCATCCATATTGACTATCTCATTTAATTCTAACAAGCTTCCTTGTCTTTTCCATTTACAGAAGGGGAAACTGAAGTATGTTTCAGAGAGAATAAAGGACTTATCAATGCCACCAAACCTGTAAATGGTAGTGCCAGAATGCTTTCTGTTATGCCATACATAGTAAAACATCATTGCCATTATCACTGATAAGCTTATCCATGTAAAGAATTTACTGTTAGTAAGTTTAAAATTCAGTTTAAAAATGAAATTAGATTGGATAATAAAAATCTTCTCTTAATGATAACTCACTTCACACATAAGAGTATTTTGGACTGTGCACCTATGCCATGATTATTTATTTATGTTTTCTATATTCTAAGCAACAGGCTAGATATTTTTGCATTTATTGTCTGATAGCAAAAATAAACTAATTACTTACATTTTAGAAACCCTAAGGAAATATACTATCTAAATCTCCTCAATTGATTTTTGTCTTATTTTAAAACAAGATTAATATGCTTACATTTTTAGAGAATTTACAAGATTCAAGAGAAGCAACTTGAAGGATGATTAGGTAGAGGAAGAGGAATGAAAAGGTGTTGAAATTAACAATTTCCCCTTTTCAAATATCATGTGGTTTCTTTTTGATTTTTAGAAAAATGTAAAATTGTGAAGGCTCTTTGGTAGTGTGAAACTTCATTTAATATTTAAAATGTACATTGGACTTTAAAAAATGTATTTCTTTAAAAGGAAAATAAACTGTCTTTACCATATGCTTTTTCTCCAGAATGCTTGCATTATATAAATAAAAATCACTGTGATAAATAGTTGGTTCAATTTTGTATGCCTCCTGGAATATGCCAAGTAAAACAATTACCTGCCCCTTGTGCCATGATATTTCATTACAAACAAATGCTTAAACAAGATAATATAAATAGATATACAAGTAAGAAAATATTATATAACTGCTAAGTAAAATCATTTCCTAAAAAGAATCTTAAATATATGAAATGGTCTATTAGGCAATGTTATTATATACAGCAGACTAAATTTATCTTTATGAAAAGATTTCATTTTAAAGAAGAGAACTAAAAAGAAATGAGCATTTAAAAAATCTGTTTCAGGGCTTCCCTGGTGGCGCAGTGGTTAAGAATCTGCCTGCCAATGCAGAGGACACGGGTTTGAGCCCCTGGTCCGGGAAGATCCCACATGCTGCAGAGCAACTAAGCCCATGCGCCACAACTACTGAGCCTGCGCTCTAGAGCCTGTGAGCCGCAGCTGTTGAGTCTGTGTCCCACAACTACTGAAGCCCATGCGCCTAGAGCCTGTGCTCCACAACAAGAGAAGCCACCACAATGAGAAACCCACGCACCGCGGCAAGGAGTGGCCCCCGTTCTCCGCAACTGGAGGAAGGCCGGGTGCAGCAACAAAGACCCAATGAAGCCAAAAATAAATAAATAAAATAAATTTTAAAAAATAAAATAAAATAAAAAATCTGTTTCATATGTACTTTTAGAAATTTCAGCATGTTGAACATACTGCAGCAATTTGTCCACACTACAAACAGCTGTCTTTGTTATGTTGAAAGATTATTGCTGAAGGAATATCATTGACAGCCTAAACTGAATCCAAGAATTTCTAAATCAGAAGGAAGTTTATGAATATCATCAGTCTTTGAAGAATAATGCTTTACACACAATACATAATTCCCATGTCATTTTTGGATATATTAATGCATATATATTATAATAGCACAATTCAAGCTAAGTAATTTATTTCTAACTTTTAACTCATTTCTTTAAGTGAAGAACACTGGAGGAAAGTTTCTTGTTACTAAAATACAGTGTTTATCATTCAGTAAATACATTCACAAATTTAAAATACCTATCTTGATTCAATTACTGTAATTATAAAAGTCATGACAGTAAGTCATAATTCCACATGGAGAATTAAAAGGGAGAATAGAACTGTCTTTAGTATAGGAATTATGTTTTCATTACTCTGTCCTACTTATTTAGTTGGTTACTTGTTTTTAATTACCAAATAAAATGACTTTGGGCATAGATGATATGATAAAACCTCACAGAATTGGGTGATTTAAAGGGTGAACAGTAGTCAGCCAAATTAGAATAAAGACACATTTCCAAGTGCAGACAGCATCACAAACACAAGGACAGACACAGGAATGGGTAAGGTGTAGTGCAGGAAAGGTATACAGGCAGGTCTGGCTAGAGATAATGGTTCAGGGAGCCACACTGAGGAGCCTGGATTTATCCTGGGAACATTATGAAGTTATTCAAGGTTTTCAAGCAGGTAAATGACCTGGCCACATCTCTGATTTAGAAATATAGCTCTGAAAATGGTGTGCATTGGGGAATGAAAGGAGGATGCAGTACATACAGTAGCTGGAGCAAAAGTGAGCACAGCTTTATAAAGCTGAGCCTGATCAGCTGTTGCAGAACATATGTGGAACAAATTGATAAATTGTAAATTGGCTTAATTTGTTAGTATGCTTGTGTTTCTTTAAAAGGAAGAAAATAGTCTCAATCATATGCCATACATTCCAATTATAATACACAACAATATGTTTATGCATTTTTTCCCTAAAAGGTAAGATTTGTATAATATTGATTTTGACCTTTTTAATACTATATAATTTATTACACTTGGCTATGATGTTTTTCAAAATCATCATGGATACTCAGGAATGCTTGGGAAATAAGAACTTTAGCCAACACACTGCTTTCATAGTAATAAACCTTTCTTGAATATGAAATTGTATAATTAATGAAGTGAATATAAAATGAATATGTGTAGATATCCAAATAAAAACTGACTAATGTCAATTCCAGGTTTTCCTTTTGTATTTTGAAGTTGTTTTAATTTTTTACAGACTTCAAATATTTTTATATTCTACTGAAAAACTTCATAGTCCTTAAGAAATACACTAATAATAATTAATAAACAAAATGACTCTAGATAAAGTAGGGTATTTATTTTATGACTTCTGAGAACATGCTTAGCTCCTAAATCACAAAAGGAAGATGAGAAAGAAATAAGAACTAAAGGAAAATTTTGCTAATTTTTTCCTTAATAACCATTTTGCTTTTCATAGGGAAAATAAATCAATGTGTGGTGATATGGTCACTTGGTTTTCAGCGTTTATTCCACAAATTTCTAATTTACCTTTTCAGTGCAGCAGGATCCAGAAAGGTAAAAACTATATTTACCAGGTTCCTTGCAGCTATAATTCTGTATGCTAATTAAATTATACCAATTATATGTATTTTGAGATATCTGGCAGAAGGAAAATACCAATCTACTGATGCTTTTGACTGATATTTTTCTGCTGACAAGTAAAGGCTTTAGAGATGTGCACTGCCCGCCGCCCCCACCTCCCAGCATTTTTACAGCAATCACTTTTCAAGCTTTATGGGTGTTGAAAAAGCAACTCCAATGGAAGAAGCTTCCCAGTCTTGGCTATCTGGTCACTCACTTTAGTTACAGTGGTATGTCTTTGTCCTTAGGGTTTTCAGAGGATGCTGCTTAATTTCCTATCCTCTTGATTGTGGTAGAGTTTATAGTAGCTACCCGTGTAGAATTCCAGCACTCTTTCCTGGAGAACCATATCCAGCCAGCTCCTCCTCCAACCTGTTTCCAGGCATACCTCAGAGATAATGTAGGTTCGTTTCCACCAAACACCACAATAAAGAAAGTCACCTTTCTTTTTTTTTTTTTTTTGTTTCCCAGTGCATATAAAGGTTATGTTTATAATATACTTCAGTCTATTAAATGTGCAACAGCATTATGCCTAAAAAATTTACATATTTTAATTAAAAGTACTTTATTGCTAAAAAATGCTAACCATAATATTTGCTGGTGGAGAGTCTTGCCTTGAATTTGACAGCTGCTGACAGATCAGGGTGGTGGTTGCTGATGGCTGGAGTGGCTGTGGCCATTTCTTAAAATAAGACAACAATAAAGTTTTCTGCATCGATTGACTCATCTTTTCACCAATGACTTCTCTGTAGCATATGATGCTGCTTGATAGCATTTTGCCCAGAGAACTTCTTTCAAAAATTGTGTCACTTCTCTCAAACCCTGCTTTATCAACTAAGTTGATGTAATATTTGAAATCCATTACTGTCATTTCAAGAATCTTCACAGCATCTTTACCAGGAGTAGATTCCATCTCAAGAAAGACTTTCTTTGCTCATCCATAAGAAGCAACTTCTCATTCGTTAAAGCATATCATGAAATTGGAGCAATTCAGTCCCATCTTCAGGCTCCTCTTCTAATACTAGTTCTCTTGCTATTTTCACCATATCTGCAGTGACTTCCTCCACTGAAGTTCTGAAATTCTTAAAGTCCTCCATGAGAATTGGAATCAACTTATTCCAAACTCCTGTTAATGGTGATGTTTTGCTCTTCCCATGAATCACATATATTTTTCATATTGTAAATATTATATTTCTTTCACACACAAAGTTGTATGCGATATTTACTAGTTTTAATACATATCCACAGGATTAATACTCATATGGAGTATAACATGGAAAAGTGCAGAACTAAAGAAATAAGTCCGCTCTCACTCCCTCTTGCAAGAGAACTGGAATCACAACTAACTTCTGAGCAATCATCAACAGAAGACACTGGAACTCACCAAAACAGATACCCCACATCCAAAGACAAAGGAGAAGCCACAATGAGATGGTAGGACAGGCGCAATCACAATAAAATCAAATCCCATAACTGCTGGGTGGGTGACTCACAAACTGGAGAACACTTATACCACAGAAGTCAACCCACTGCAGTGAAGGTTCTGAGCCCCACACCAGGCGTCCCAACCTGGGGTTCCGGCAATGGGAGGAGGAATTCCTAGAGAATCAGACTTTGAAGACTAGTAGGATTTGATTGCAGGACATCGACAGGACTGGGGGAAACAGAGACTCCATTCGTGGAGGGCACACACAAAGTAGTGTGCGCAATGGGACCCAGGGGAAGGAGTAGTGACCTCACAGGAGACTGAACCAGACCTACCTGCTAGTGTGTGGGGGGGTCACCTGCAGAGGCAGGGGATGGCTGTGGCTCACTGTGAGGAGGAGGAGACCGGCAACAGAAGTTCTGGAAGTACTCCTTGGCGTAAGCCTTCCCAGAGTCCACCATTAGCCCCAGCAACAGCCCAGGTAGGCTGCAGTGTTGGGTCGCCTCAGGCCAAACAACCAACAGGGAGGGAACCCAGCCCCATCCATCAGCAGACAAGTGGATTAAAGTTTTACTGAGCTCTGCCCACCGAAACAACAGCCAGCTCTACCCAACACTAGTCCCTCCCATCAGGAAACTTGCACAAGCCTCTTAGCCTCATCCACAAGAGGACAGACAGCAGAAGCAAGAAGAAATACAATCCTGCAGCCTGTGGAATAAAAACCACATTCACAGAAAGACAAAATGAAAAGGCACAGGGCTGTATACCAGATGAAAGAACAAGATAAACCTCCAGAAAAACAACTAAATGAAGCAGAGATAGGCAACATTCCAGAAAAAGAATTCAGAACAATGATAGTGAAGATGATGCAGGACCTCGGAAGAAGAATGGAGGCAAAGATCGAAAAGATGCAAGAAATGTTTAACAAAGGTCTAGAAGAATTAAAGAACTAACAGAGATGAACGATACAATAATTGAAATGAAAAATACACGAGAAGGAATCAATAACAGAATAACTGAGGCAGAAGAACAGATAAGTGACCTGGAAGAGAGAATGGTGGAATTCACTGCTGCACAACACAATAAAGACAAAAGAATGAAAAGAAATGAAGACAGCCTAAGAGACCGCTGGGACAACGTTAAACACAACAACATTCACATTATAGGGGTCCCAGAAGGAGAAGAGAGAGAGAAAGGACCCGAGAAAATATTTGAAGAGATTATACTCGAAAATTTCCCTAACATGGGAAAGGAAATAGCCACCCAAGTTCAGGAAGCAAATGCTAAAGGAACTTCTTTAGGTGGGAAAAACAAGAGAAGAAAAGGACCTACAAAAACAAATGCAAACAAATTAAGAAAATGGTAATAAGAACATACATATCGATAATTACCTTAAACGTGAATGGATTAAATGCTCCAAACCAAAAGACAGAGGCTTGCTGAATGGATACAAAAACAAGACCCATATATATGTTGTCTACAAGAGACCCACTTCAGACCTAGGGACACATTCAGACTGAAAGTGAGGGGATGGAAAGAGATATTCCATGCAAATGGAAATCAAAATATAGCTGGAGTAGCAATACTCATATCAGAAAACATAGACTTTAAAATAAAGAATGTTACAAGAGACAAGGAAGGACACCACATAATGATCAAGGTGTCAATCCAAGAAAAAGATATAACAATTATAAATATATATGCACCCAACATAGGAGCACCTCAATACATATGGTAACTGCTAACATTTATAAAAGGGGAAATCGACATTAACACAATAATAGTGGGGGACTTTAACACCACACTTACACCAATGGACAGATATTCCAAAACAGAAAATTAATAAGGAAACACAAGCTTTAAATGACACAAGAGACCAGATAGATTTAACTGATATCTATAGGACATTGCATCCCAAAAGAGCAGATTACACGTTCTTCTCAAGTGCACACGGAACGTTCTCCAGGATAGATTATATTTTGGGTCACAAATCAAGGCTCAGTAAATTTAAGAAAAATGAAATCATATCAAGCATCTTTTCTGACTAAAACACTATGAGATTAGAAATCAATTACAGGGAAAACAATATAAAAAACAGAAACACATGGAAGCTAAACAATACGTTACTAAAAAACCAAGAGATCACTGAAGAAATAAAAGAGGAAATAAAAAAATACCTAGAGACAATATGTTACTAAATAAGCAAGAGATCACTGAAGAAATAAAAGAAGAAATTAAAAAAATACCTAGAGATGAATGACAATGAAAACACAATGATCCAAAACCTATGGGATGCAACAAAAGCAGTTCCAAGAGGGAAGTTTATAGCTATACAAACCTACCTCAAGAAACAAGAACAATCTCAAATAAACAATCTAACCTTACACCTAAAAGAACTAGAGAAAGAAGAACAAACAAAACCCAAAGTTAGCAGAAGGAAAGAAATCATAAATATAAGAGAAGAAATAAATGAAATAGAAACAAAGAAAACAATAGCAAAGATCAATAAAACTAAAAGCTGGTTCTTTGAGAAGATAAACAAAATTGATAAACCATTAGTCAGACTCATCAAGAAAAAGAGGGAGAGGACTCAAATCAATAAAATTAGAAATGAAAAAGGAGAAATTACAACAGACACCACAGAAATACAAAGCATCCTAAGAGACTACTACAAGCAACTCTATGCCAATAAAATGGACAACCTGGAAGAAATGGACACATTCTTAGAAAGGTATAACCTTCCAAGACTGACAGGAAGAAATGAACAGACCAATCACAAGCAATGAAATTGAAACTGTGATTTAAAATCTTCCAACAAACAAGAGTCCAGGACCAGATGGCTTCACAGGTGAAATTCTATCAATCAATTAGAAAAGAGCTAACACCCAGACTTCTTAAACTCTTCCAAAAAATTGCAGAGGAAGGAACACTCTCAAACTCATTCTATGAGGCCACCATCACTCTGGTACCAAAACCAGACAAAGATACTACAAAAAAAGAAAATTACAGACCAATATCACTGATGAATATAAATGCAAAAATTCTCAACAAAATACTAGCAAACAGAATCCAACAACACATTAAAAGGATCATACACCATGATCAATTGGGATTTATCACAGGGATGCAAGGATTCTTCAATATATGCAAATCAATCAATGTGATACACCATATTAATAAATTGAAGAAGAAAAACCACATGATCTTCTCAATAGATGCAGAAAAAGCTATTGACAAAATTCAACACCCATTTACGATAAAAACTCTCCAGAAAGTAAGCAGAGAGGGAACCTACCCCAACATAATAAAGGTTATATACAACAAACCCACAGCAAGCATCATTCTCAATGGTGAAAAACAGAAAGCATTTCCTCTAAGATCAGAAACAAGACAAGGATGTCCACTCTCACCACTATTATTCAACATAGTTTTGGAAGTCCTAGCCACAGCAATCAGAGAAGAAAAAGAAATAAAAGGAATCTAAATTGGAAAAGGAGAAGTAAAAATGTCACTCTTTGCAGATGACATGATACTATACATAAAGAATCCTAAAGATGCCAGCAGAAAACTCCTAGAGGTAATCAATGAATTTGATAAAGTTCCAGGATACAAAATTAATGCACAGAAATCTCTTGCATTCCTATACACTAATGATGAAAAATCTGAAAGAGAAATTAAGGAAACACTCCCATTTACCACCACAACAAAAAGAATAAAATACCTAGGAATAAACCTACCTAGGGAGACAAAAGACCTGTATGCAGAAAACTATAAGACACTGATGAAAGAAATTAAAGATTATACAAACAGATGGAGAGATATACCATGTTCTTGGATTGGAAGAATCAATATTGTGAAAATGACTATACTACCTAAAGCAAGCTACAGATTCGATGCAATCCCTATCAAATTACCAATGGCATATTTTACAGAACAAGAACAAACAATCTTAAAATTTGTATGGAGAAACAAAAGACCCCGAATAGCCAAAGCAGTCTTGAGGGAAAAAAACGGAGCTGGAGGAATCAGACTCCCTGACTTCAGACTATATTACAAAGCTACAGTAATCAAGACAATATGGTACCGGCACAAAAACAGAAATATAGATCAATGGAACAGGACAGAAAGCCCAGAGATAAACCCACACACCTATGGTCAACTAATCTATGACAAAGGAGGCAAAGATATACAATGGAGAAAAGACAGTCTCTTCAATAAGTGGTGCTGGGAAATCTGGACAGCTACATGTAAAAGAATGAAATTAGAACACTCCCTAACACCATACACAAAAATAAACTCAAAATGGATTAGAGACCTAAATATAAGACTGGCCACTATAAAACTCTTAGTGGAAAATATAGAAAGAACACTCTTTGACATAAATCACAGCAAAATCTTTTTTGATCCACCTCCTAGAGAAATGGGAATAAAAACAAAAATAAACAAATGGGACCTAATGAAACTTAAAAGCTTTTGCAAAGCAAAGGAAATTACAAACAAGCTGAAAAGACAAGCCACAGAATGGCAGAAAATATTTGCAAATGAATCAATGGACAAAGGATTAATCTCCAAAATATATAAACAGCTCATGCAGCTCAATATTAAAAAAACACACAACCCAACCAAAAATGGGCAGAAGACCTAAATAGACATTTCTCCAAAGAAGACATACAGATGGCCAAAAAGCACATGAAAAGCTTCTCAACATCACTAATCATTAGAGAAACGCAAATCAAAACTACAATGAGGTATCACCTCACACCAGTTAGAATGGGCATCATCAGAAAATCTACAAACAACAAATGCTGGAGAGGATGTGGAGAAAAGGGAACCCTCTTGCACTGTTGGTGGGAATGTAAATTGATACAGACACTATGGAGAACAGTATGGAGGTTCCTCAAAACACTAAACATAGAATTACCACATGACCCAGCAATCCCACTCCTGGGCATATACCCAGAGAAAACCATAATTCAAAAAGACACATGCACCCCAATGTTCATTGCAGCACTATTTACAATAGCCAGGTCATGGCAGCAACCTAAATGCACATCGACCGACAAATGGATAAAGAAGATGTGGTAAATATATACAATGGAATATTACTCAGCCATAAAAAGGAACAAAATTGTGTCATTTATAGAGACACAGATGAATCTAGAGACTGTCATACCAAGTGAAGTAAGTCAGAAATAGAAAAACAAATATCATTAACGCATATATGTGGAATCTAGAAAAATGGTACAGATGAACCAGTTTGAAGGGCAGAAATTGAGACACAAATGTAGAGAACAAACGTACGGACACCAAGGGGGGAAAGCGGCCGGGGTGGTGGTGGTGGTGGTGTAATGAATTGGGTGATTGGGATTGACATGTATACACGGATGTGTATAAAATGTATGACTAATAAGAACCTGCTGTATAAAAAAAAAAATAAAATAAAATTCAAGGGAAAAAAAAGAAATAAGTCTATCTGAAACCAAAAGCACACATTTCTTAGGATTTAAAAATTTTGCACATAATAAGGTTGCACAGAAATTACTGGCTGTTTTTATAAACAGAATGAGGTATTAGTTAATCTCTAAAGATGAGTGCAAAGAGGAAAAACCATACACACAAAAAAATACATAAATTCATACTAAGACCTAGAGCACCAACAATTAAGAAAGAAATGTGAGAAAATGTATAAAACAGCTATGATTTCACCACTACAAAATTATTAGCCAGGGACAAAATCATTAGCCACTTAACAATCTCTTGGCAATATTAAGTTTTCAACTTTCTTTCAGTCTAAATGTCTATGAGCAATGCAATCACTTCCTTTACTCCAATTCTTCTGCATGGTTCTGTGGTAAATATTCAACCATACCTTTTTGAAGCTTTCAGTAGAAATTAACCAAGATACTGCTTGCTATCCTTTGCTGAACGACTCAATTATACAGTTTGACATACATTTTGCAACCTGAGTCAGAGATGCTACAGAGCACGCAATTTTAAATTAGCAAAGGTTTCACTCAAAAAAAAGCATTCAAGTTCACACAATTTAAATCTACAATAACTTTTAAAATTTAACCTTTAAATATTTATCGGCAAACTCATTCTTTCCTTGGTAATAAAACTGGTCATGTTAATAAGTCCAAGGGCAGGTAGAGAAAAAAGACCAGGCAGAATTATAATCTTTTCTTAAAGAACCTTGCCTAATCAGGGAATTTAATAATTAGCTATCCCTCTACTAACTGAATGTTGCTGAATTTGTCAAAAACAATTTAAATATATTTAATAGCTATGTCAAGTTAAGTGAAATCATGCATTTGTCAAAATAGTTCACAAAAAATTGGTTCTGCATCAAGGATCCTGAAGAAGAGTCAACTAGTTTGGTTTAACGAGAACAGAAAAAGGACTACATACTGTCCTGAACAGTCAGTGTATGTAGTAACCATATTTCCTCTTTGTTGAGTGGCAGTCCTACAGTGTGTGCTAGATCCATGGAATCTATTTTCAGTCTGTACTGTATGTCGATTCGTGGTGGTGTCAAAACCACTAAAAGAAAACATTTTCTCCATATCTTCAAGCATGTCATCAAACAACCCACCTCCAAAAGAAAACTCCTGGAAATGGTGCCTTAGTCTACTGGAACCATCCTGGCATGTCTGGAAGTGATCTGCAAAACACTTCTTGGACCGAGTGTTTTGGTTTTGACCAAAAAAAACCAGTCTTTAAATAAGTCATCAAAATTGAAGTTAAATGACTGCTCAGAAGGACTTCCACTAGCTCTTTGTCCTTTACCATTAGTAAGAGCACTATGTCCAAGTGTATCATATTCTTTTCGTCTATTAGCATCTGAGAGTGTTTCATATGTTTCTTCAATCTCTCTGAATTTTGCTTCAGCATCAGGTCTCTTATTTTTATCAGGATGGCACTTCATGGCCAACTTGTGAAAGGCCGTCTTGATTTGGCACTCTGATGCTGACTTTGGCACACCTAAGATACCATAGTAACTTTCTGAGGTCAAAATTAATTCAGTTACTGTTAAAATGCAGGTTTCAAAGATGAAAACTGACTGGGGAGTATTCATTTCTAATATCCTGACCCTGGCACCCTACGCGCATGTGGAAAACTATTGTTGCTGCTCAGCCTGGCATCACTTCCAGCCCCAACCCCTGAAAGGGCAGCGCTGAAGACCACAAATGTTTTTAATGGCATCTAGAATGATGAATCCTTTCCAGAAGGTTTTCACTTCACTTTCCCCAGATCCATCAGATGAATCACTATTTATGGCAGCTATAGCCTTTTCAAATGTATTTCTTAAATAATAAGACTTGAAAGTCAAAATTACTCCTTGATCCATGGGCTGTAGAATGGATGTTGTGTTAGCAGACATGAAAACTACATTCATCTTGTTGTACACCTCCATCAGAGCTCTTGGGTGACCAGGTCCATTGCCAATGAACAGTAGTATTTTTAAAGGAACTTTTCTTTTTCCTGAGCAGTAGGTCTCAACAGTGGGATTGAAAATATTCAGCAAACCATGTTGTAAGCAGATGTGCTATTTTTAGGCTCTGTCGTTCCATTCATAGAGCACACGCTGAGTAGATTTAGCATAATTCTTAAGAGCCCTGGGATTTTCAGAATGGTAAATCAGCACTGGCTTTAAGTCACCAGCTGCATTTACCCCTAACAAGAGAGTCAGCCTGTCCTTTGAAGCTTTGAAGCCAGGCATTGACTTCTCCACTCTAGCTATGAAAGTCATAGACAGCATCTTCTTCCAATATAAGGCTGTTTTGTCTGTACTGAAAATCTGTTACTTAGTGTAGCCACCTTCACTGATTATCTTAGATAGATCTTCTAAATTACCTGCTGCAGCTTCTGCATCAGTACTTGCTGCTTCACCTTGCACTTTTATGTTATGGAGACGGCTTCTTTCCGTAAACCTCATGAACAGCTTCTGCTAACTTCAAACTTTTCTTCTGCAGCTTCTTTACCTCTCTCAGCCTTCACAGACTTGAAGAAAGTTAGGGCCCTGTTCTGGATTAGGTTTGGGCTTAAGAGAATGTTGTGACTGGTTTGAACTTCTCTCCAGAGCACTAAAACCTGCTCCATTACCAGCAATAAGGTTGTTTCACTTTCCTTATCATTTGGGTATTCACTGGAGTAACACTTTTAACTATCTTCTAGAACCTTTCTTTTGCATTCACAACTTGGCTAACTGGTGCAAGAGGCCTAGCTTTTGGCCTGTCGTGACCCTCTATAGCCTTCTCAGTAAGCTTAATCATTTCTAGCTTTTGATTTAAAATGAGAGACTATCACTCTTCCTTTCACATTAACACTTAGAGGCCATTGCAGGGTTATTAGTTGGCCTAATTTCAATATTTTATTCTCAAGGGTCTATAATTTGTATGCATGTATACTTTCTTTATTTTCTTAAGTCAGTTGCCTAAAAATTTAATCATTTGTTCTCTTACCTTTTAAACTTGTTTTAACAATTCAGCTTCCATTCTCAACTTAGCAGTGAAGGCTATGATAAATGAATAAATCCACAAGTGCATTTCACACAGCTTTTTAAACAGTTTTTCCATAATGCAACTAAAAGCAGTGCTCTTTGACAATAGTCATGTTTTTGATCATATACATATCAATCAATAATATATAATAATAAGATAATACTTATTTTTTCTCAAGAATTATGCTATGTGTTTTATGTGTATTACCTCATTACCTCTAAAATAAATCTTATGTTACCCAGTCTTAAAGCTGAAAAAAATTGAGGTTTATGTTGATCTTTTCCAAGATCACACAGCTAGTAGAGTTGAATCAAGAATTAGGATGTGCTATATACAATGGAATATTACTCAGCCATAAAAAGAAATGAAATTGAGTTATCAGTAGTGAGGTGGATGGATCTAGAGTCTGTCATACAGAGTGAAGTAAGTCAGAAAGAGAAAAACAAATACTGTATGCTAACGCATATTTATGGAATCTGAAAAAAGAAAATGGTACTGATGAACCTAGTGGCAGGGCAGGAATAAAGACAGAGACATAGAGAATGGACTTGAGGACACGGGGTGGGGAGGGGGAAGCTGGGGCGAAGTGAGAGTAGCAGCGACTTATATACACTACCAAATGTAAAATAGTTAGTGGGAAGCAACAGCATAGCACAGGGAGATCAGCTTGCTGCTTTGTGACAGCCTGGAGGGGTGGGATAGGGAGGGTGGGAGGGAGGCTCAAGAGGGAGGGGATATGGGGATATATGTATGCCTATGGCTGATTCACTTTGTTGTACAACAGAAACTAACACAGTATTGTGAAGCAATTATACTCCAATAAAGATCTATTAAAAAAAAAAAAGAATTCAGATGTGCGGCTTGACTACGTAGCCCATGCTTTCAAGTAATACTACTGTCCTTGGCTACACTGTCCCTTTTAATGTGTTACATACAGTAACTCAATTTTCTGTTCTTTGTAGTAATATTTTATAAATAAATAGGAATTAAATGACAAAACATGTTCAGTCTTCTTTGTTAATGGTAAGTATTGCAATTAAAATAAAATATATTAGCTTCATAAGAGAATAGAAAAAGAATGCTGTCCCTTTAGGAGGAAAGTATTTCCAACTGTTTACCATTTTAAGAAAACTAATTAAATATTCAATAGGCTGAATGTTATTAGATGGAAGATTGAACATTCCTTTGCAATCTAAATTCTAAGTGTGGCCAGAGGCACTGCGAACAGTTTAAAGAATAAAATCTCTAGCCTGAGTAACTGAAATGTGCTTTTTACAATTCAGGAGAGACAAATACACATCAGAACTGACATGCTTATCAAATATAACATCATTAGGTCATAATGATGAAGAATGAAGAGCGACAGAAATTTCAGGCTTCTGGATTTTTCTCCTGGAAACTGATATGCTTATCAAATATAACATCATCAGGTCATAATGATGAACAATGAAGAGCGACAGAAATTTCAGGCTTCTGGATTTTTCTCCTGGAAAAATCCTATTTTCCTGGATGAAATTATATTTTAGGACAATACATAAAAAGAAAAAAAATCTGTGGCATATGTAGTCAGATAATGTTTTAATTTATGGTTTATTATATGTATACAACTATTTTACAAGCATGTATCTAACTTTCAACTGAAAAGCTGAATAGTAGCTAACTGCAGAGATAAATTCACTTTCACTGGTATTAAATTAATTTAATTATCTTCCCTTGATTAAATAGACAAGCAGAATTCTAAAAATTTATTTCTCCATTGTCAGGTCCAAGAACAAATTCTTAGACTAGTTTTATAATTTTATCAGATAAAATCTTGAATGTTAATCCTGGATATCCCCATTCAACTCCAACATTTTAAAGAAAAGGAAATTAAGATCCAGACTATTGAGTTTGCCAGGAAATTATTCATTCAATGAGTATTTATTGACTACCTATTATAAGTAAGTTAGACACTCTTATATGTTACGAGACAAATTCCCAGCCCCTGTTGAACATAATTTCTAATGGATAACAACTGGATTAATGGCAGAACTGAGGTAGACTACACTTTACACTTTTTTACTAAAAAGAAATGGAAAAATTCCTTTGAAATAGCTGGAAGTTTGCTTTGAAAAAAGTTAGAATTTTAAAGTTAATCATTAAGGAAACAATAAATTAACTGAATAGTGTAAAATATTTTGTTAAAATGTACGGAGCTTCATACTGAAACCAAACAGTACATTCTGGATGGGCTTTTGATAAGTCATGATTTTTTATTTATCACACAGTTGTTAGCAAAATGCCTAAAATGAATTGTTTTATTATTTATATTTTCAGCAAAATTGCCTTTTTCTTCTAATTTGCAGATAAAAATAACATAAATATGCTACAATAAAGCAACCAGAACAGAATTAAATATATGTTGGAAATTGTGAATTGAAGGGCATATCTGTTTCCACTATCAATTTTTGTAAGATGAATAAATATTAGTTATATTACCATGCCATCTAAACTAAAGAGCAATACAAATATCATGTTGGTTACAGAGGAGGGTATCATATACAATCCTCTTTGAGGTTGATTCTGCAGAAATTTATTGCAAATAAAAAAAGAGATAAAAAAAATTAACCTCAATCCAAAATCTGTACTAGAAACTGGTGACCCTCACTCACCTCCAGTTCTGTTCCCTTGGATAAAGGTCCTAAAGATTTGTGGAAGAAATAGTAAAAATAACAATAACAACAAAAGACTCTTTAGAAGTTAGAATTAGTTTTGGGGACAAAAGAAACACACTAGTATTAATTTTATTCAATAAATAAATATTATTGTGTAGCACTGTAGCCTATGTGGTAGTGGGATAGCAATATGCCTCAGTAGCTAAAACTGGGGAGGTGGGGAGTGGGTATTGAGTGGCTTTATATATGAAGTTTCATGTTGTCTTTGATTCAAACATGAGAATGGATGGTCTATTTGCGGCTCTATTAAAAACTCAGTCCTTGCCAAGAATTTTCTTTCTACCAAAAGAAGACTAAAATCTTTCTCTGATAGTCACAGAGAAGTACTATAGAATGCTACACCAAGATTAGAATCTACTCAGGGCGGAGGGTTAACTAATAAGTTACTGTGCATCAAAACCAGAAAGGAATGAAAATACCCAGCGATAATTATTCATAAACAATTTTCAAGTATGTTGAATGAAAAAAAACCTCCTGACAGTACAATTCATAAAGAGGATACTAAAAATGAGCTTTCTGCAAGCACAAAAGGAGGTACACAGAGGATGGTCTACGTTACAAAAACAAAACAAAATCCAGTCATGGCACAAGACAGCCTTATATGATGTTAAAAAGGGAATGTGTAATTGTTAAGTTTGCCAGAAATCATAATAAAAAGAAAAATAATTACCTTTTGAGTACCTAATTGTTTGATTTTTTTTTCAATTCTATAATTTTATTGACTATCATGTAACACATGATTCTTGGTGCTGGGAATAACAAATCAAAAAGACTGAAATCCCAGCTTTACATATTCACATGGGAGGAGAAAGTTTATACACAAATAAGTGAAACATAATTTCTTGATGGTAATAAGTTCTGTGAAGTAAAACAATGCAGGAAATGAGAGAGCATAGGTGCTTTGTTTATGACAGTAAAATTTTTAACAGTGAGAGTATATGAAATATAAGCATATATGCAGGTTGAGAGAAGAGTAAGTATAAATCCTTAAGGTATGTAGGTGCTTGGCATATTCATGTAACAATAAAAAGGCCGCTGTGGCTGAAATAGAATGATCCAAGGGTAGCGTAGTATGAGATGGGGTAAGAGAGCCAATGACAGGGTTTACATGCTATTGTGTTAAGCAACTTGATTTTTTCTATTGCAAAAGCAAGTTTAAAAAAAAAAAATGTTCTATTCACAGAAGACCAGTAAAAGTAGTAGCTCTTATTGTTTAAAAAGAAAAGATTATTCTGATGTTTACTAAAAATATTCTATCTTTCTGAAAATATACACACAATTATGCCTGTAACCTGTCTCTCCATTCTTATTTAAAAACTCTAGTACTCTGGATAAAATTTACTGAGTTGAAATATAAGCCCATCAATTAAGTCTCTTAATCTGTGTATGAGGTGTTAAAATATTCACATGTAATTTTAATTTTCTTTTCTATTTGCAAATGTTCTTTGGCTTTTTTTTTTAACATCTTTATTGGGGTATAATTGCTTTACAATGGTGTGTTAGTTTCTGCTTTATAACAAAGTGAATCAGTTATACATATACATATGTTCCCATATCTCTTCCCTCTTGCGTCTCCCTCCCTCCCACCCTCCCTAGGGTTTTATTTTTTAATTACAAAATATCTATTCAAAATATATCCCTCCAAACTAATTAGTTTCTTTTCTTTTCTTTTTTCCAGTCAAAAGGAAATCTTGCTTCAAATCACAATCATTTGTAACCTATGGGCAGTAATGATGTGGGTCTATATTATCCTGGATAATTATTTTACATCTTCTGTTACTGGCCTTACAAAGTCACAAGTGGTAACTTTATTTCCTACTTCACTGAGAAATCCAAATCAATCAAAAAGAAAATTTTACAGACTCTCATCATTCTATTTACCCACCTACCATCTCCTATCCTCTTGAGCACTAGATCATCTATGTTTTCTCCTAATCAAGAACATCATTCCAGCGATTCTCCTTTCTCTACTACATCATAATTTTTTCACTCTCTAGTTCATACCCAACAGGGTTCAAAAATGCTAGTGTTTCTCTGAACTTTAAAACAATACTTCTCTTGATTTTGTGTCCCCCACCAACTACTACTCCATTTCTCTAGTCTTTTATGCAGTCAGTCTTCTGAAATGAACAGTCAATAATCCATGTCTCCAACTCCTCACCTCTCGCTCTCTCTTAAAACCACTCTAATCAACCTCTTCTCCAACAACTCCATAAAAACTGCTGTTGTAATAAACACCAATATCTTTCATCTTATAAAATTCAATGATAAATTCTTAGTCCTTCTCTCATTACCTATCATGCAATATAACCCTACTGGTTATACACACTTCTCTTTGATATACTTTCTTCATTGGCTTTCAAGGCATTGTTCTCTTTTTTTTTTTTTTTGTTCCCATTAGGAGGAGACAAAGAAAAGAAAGAGGGTAGGGTAAGTGAGTGATATTCTAATTTTTTTTTTCCCCCCCAGAGAATCTATATATATATATATATATATATATATATATATATATATATATATATATATATAAAATCTAAAAATATATAAAATAATAAAGGTATATATTTATTTATCTAGAATTGTTGAGGTAACAGCACCCAGAACACTGAAAATAAAAATAGATTTAAAATGTTCCCTGTGGGGTAAGAAGGAGAGATTAGTACTCTTTTTATCATAAGCTCGTCAGTTCTTGCAACCATGTGTACTTATTCCTTGATTTTTTTTCCTTGATAAAAATGTTTTAAAATAAGTTTTTAAGTACCATATGTAATTAAAAAAACGAAAAATGTCTATACACTTATTTCAGTTGGAAAATGGAGTGGCTAAGATAGATGAGAAGTAAAGCACATTAATTTCATAGTTTTCATTGCTGGTGTCAAAAGTTACTACATAACTCTGATAAATCAACAAGTAGAGGTGTAGGTTTAGGTATAAAGTTATGGTGGTAAGTGGTATTAAAAATAAAAATATTAAATGAAAAACCTGTTACTTTGGGGCAAAAGTTTGGAGATGAATGGGAGCCACAGATATTGGGTCGGCCAAAAAGTTCGTTCAGGTTTTTTCCCACGTTATGGAAAAACCTGAACGAACTTTCTGGCCAACCCAATATTTTCTTCTGTTTGTTATTTTAAAAATATCTTTATTTTTTAATATAAAAGCATGTATTGCTTTTATAATTAAAATAATTCAGTTTTACAAAGAAAGACTAAGTAAAATTTAAAGTAATACATTTATAGGAGAAATGTATCTTTTTTACTATTTCTGGAAAGGATGAACATAATTGTATTCCAGGGCAATGGTTGATACTTAGGCAATGCTGTTAAATAAAGTTGAATTAAATTGGGCAAAAAAAGGCCTCATTATAAACATGTGAAAAAAAGTGGTGTGCAGAAACAGCTCAAGAGCCTCTATGCACCAGGAACTCTTCCTGAATGTCTAACATCGTTTAAATGATTCTATAAATGACCTGTTAGTGGAAAGAACATTAAGGAAGTATTAGAGGAGATCTATATAGAATGAGAGCAGAGCGAATAAACTGCTGTTAGGAGTTATCGTAGGAAATGCCTATACACGCTTTACAACTTGTCAACTTATGTAGTACCAGCAAAGAGTTTGTTCACCCCCAATACATAAGAAGTTTTAAAGACACTGAGACTTAAGAGTTCCACTCACTATCCCAACTTTCTTTGTGCTTACAAATCATCTAGTTTTTAACTGACTAAATTGCCTTTGTCCGTGGTCCTTATGAAGGAAAAAAACGTGAACATAAATTGCCAAAACTTATCTTGAAATATTAGAGTAGTTTTGGGAAGAATGGGCCTGGATGGTTGGAGAAAGGCTGGATAGGAGAAAAGTTTGATGAATAATACAAGGTGCACATGCAGAAAGTACAGCACACTTGATAGAAAGCTGTTGGAAAGTAGGCGAGAGTGATGGGAACTATACATACTGGTATTTGACAGATTATATGAGCACTGGATTCTTCGTTCACTCTGGATAGACACAGTACAAAGTAGTGGAGGGACCTGATTCAAAAAGAAGAAAATGCTGAATGGAGGTCTAAGTCAGGATGTAATCAACTCTAGTCTTCCTCTATCACAGTGAGAGCTATTATATTAGTGGAGATAAAAGTCACTTTAGATCTCCTTTCAAAATACACAAACCTACAGTTTTATCCAAAATATGGGGAGAAGCTGAGATTTTAGGGATATGAATTATGTTGAGAAGAGAAGCTTTCATTTTCCTCAGAGCAGTAATTTCAAGTGTTTGTTAGGAGAAAATAGAGTAATTACTGTATCAGACAGAGTTCTAATGGGAAAAGAGAAACTTCTCTGTTATTGAGACAAGAAGGATTAATATAGGAAATCAAAAGTTTACAAAACCAGAGAAGAGCCTGGAGCGTGATAGGACAGGGAGGCGGCTTCCAGCATTCAGTAAATCAGAAAGTGCAAGAATCACTGGGAATTGCTGCTGACAATCCCAGCTGTGTGTAACCTCAAAGTAGGCAATTTTCAGGGAGAAGGCCGTGAAACCTCTGGTAAAACTATATATCTGCCATTTGATGAAGCCCCTGAACCCACCTGCCTGTTGAGGGACAGCAGCTTTTGTTTGTTTTTTGCCATAAAGTCTCTTGTGAGTGCCTCCCATTGGAGAAATCAATACTGAACAGGGGAATCTGCCTTTAAATAGATGAAGACATGTTTACTCTCTCCTCCAAAGGAAAGATGCACTTTTGCAGCAGTTACTGTTAGTTCCCATCACCTAGCTCAGTCACAAAGCCTCTTGACATCTTAAAGCCTATATAACAAGGCTAACCACCACCAACACCAACGTGCCTTATATTAAATTGTAGAGAAATAGAAGAAGAAAGAACAAAAACTGGTCTATATATATGCAAACATGTCCATAACAAAGCAAGGGAGAAAATATAGTTATCCCATTCTTTTTTTTTTTTCCTGCAATTGTTCACAAAGCCATTTTTGGTGTCTATATTTCTTTCTTCACCATGTGTTTCATATCTTTCCCTCAGCCACCACTTCAGCTGGTCATGATGATATGACCAAAATCTTTATTGAAGTGTCTGAACCATTTATGAACCTGTTGATATCTGCTGTAATTTTTCATTAATTTATTTCTGTGCAAAGTATTCATTGGTAGCCTACAAAATCTACTGGCTTCCATACATACTCCTTCTTGATCCCAAGGTACACCAGCAACTCTATCTCCCGTTTATAATCAGGGTCAATCACCACAGCCAATACAGTAAGTCCTTTATTTGCCTGTTGATGGGTGGTTTAAGAAGCTGAATACAGTCAGGGTACTATCTCCGCCACAAGAAAAATGGAATTGTTGCATCCCCTAGTGGACTTCCTTTGTCCTCTTAGGAAGTAAGACCTCAACTAGCAGAGCTCAGAGCTGTGGAGATTAGAAACACATATTTTGTGAGTGACTTCTTAGGTGTAATAGTGAGGAGTACCACTTCACTTTCAACCCTCAGTGTCCAAGACTGTGTTCTGGCTATGTGAAAAGAGGGGTACAGGTTTCCCCCACTATCCAAAAACAAAGCAATCCTATGAAACACTTTGTAAGCCATAGAGAGTAAAGCGAAGAAGCAATTACCTTAGGACACATCTTACTAATAGATGCACAAAATATATTGAGATAAAGCATAGATGCAACAGACATAGTTCAAAGCTGTGGCAGCTTGACGCTGAGATGCTGAGTGTAGTTCCCAGGAAAGGAGCTTGGTGGTGTCACTGTCACTGCCCAGGGTGCACACTGCCTCTACAACAGCTAACTGAAAAACAATGCTGAACGCCATTTTCATCTTTCACTTCTTTTTGTAAAAGTGAAAAATCCTCTTCAGGTTTCTTTTGGTTAGCGAAAACAGGTACTAATGTAGATCTTTCATGAAAATGAAGTGGCGTGAAGCAAACATTTGAAAAGTTGGGGTAGTGGTGGTGGTGGGATGAATTGGGAGATTGGGATTGACATATATACACTAATATGTATAAAATAGATAACTAATAAGAACCTGCTGTATAAAAAATAAATAAATAAAATAAAATTAAAAGTGGGGGATACCTGTATAACATATTGGTTACTTGTTCCAAGTCTATACTCAATGCATATTTTAGAACAGCTCATTAAACTTATAACAGCAGACTCCCAACAGGTGTCTGGACCAGCTGCAGACCTTTATCTTCTCTGGTACCCAAATAAAACCAATGAAAACTTAAAATTATCCTTAGGTGTTCCTATTTTAAAGACTGGATTTTTACCCAAAATAATAAATCCAGAATAGCAAAATTTCACTGGTAATGTGGACAGGTAAACATTTCTCCATTAAGCGACAATATGGGAGCCCTTTCACTAACTCTGTTTTAATTCTTCATGGAAGAATGCTCTCTAGAAATAGGAAGTCTAAGAAAAATTCCCAAGAACGTAATTTATTTTACCATCTGCTTTTCTTAGAAAACAGTTAATAACATAATTGCCTCGACATCATGTTCTGAGTTGCGCATATGCTACACTGGAATGCAAAATTCATTTTTTTTTTGAATTGTGGAAAGGATGCCTTGAAGTTTTTAATTCTATTTTTGATTTTACATTTTGGAAGCATCTTATATTTTGACCCCCACCCAACTTATTTATTTCAATTTTTAAATTGTAGCAAATTTTAGCAAATTATTCATTGAAACAATGAATAATAATGTATCATACTGGTGTACAGAAGGTTTTTTATTAGAGTGTTTCAATGAGTTTTTTTGCTTATTTTTTTTCCCATTAAAGAAAAGATGTTTTACTTGAATTATTAGAGAACGAGAATGACTTGTTACTTCAAGTACCCATGATTCTTGTAGTCTGTCTACCTGTCTGTCTGTCTATCTAGCTAGCTAGCTATCTTGTGGATATATTTGTTTAAGACAAGTTAGGGATAAAGGCCTAAATATACAACTGAAGGAATTAATCAAAATCCCTATTGGTTCTGATTTTCAGGAAGGAGGGCAGAATCAATGAAGTAAACAGCTGTGAGATAAAGGAGGCTTTGCCCATTGTATTAAATGGTACAAATATCACTTGTCTTTGATGACCTATCCTAGATGAAGCTGTCTGATAAAGAAAGCCCTAATGACAGATTCATAAAATTTACATTGCATTGAATTATGTACAACTAATATGATGAATTTTATTTGGTTCCTACTAGATGATAAGATCTTTGTTGGCAATGTTTAAAGAGTAACTACTGAATAACAATTACTGTGATAGTATATCCATTCTGTATTTGATTAATATACAGGGTTCTTTATGTTATTCAATTTGAACACCATAAGTTGATTTTATTTTCAAACTATTACTTTAAAATGTGTTATTTGCTCTTAATAACATTTATGCTATTCAGTGTAATTTTCTTAGTCATAACAAAATTTTGACTGAAAGAAATTCTTTTTTTGAGGAAAATTATGTCTTGTAGTAATAATTATTATTCTGAGAATAATAGCTATTATTTATTTTAGTGTTGTATGTGCCAGGCACTTTTCTAAGTACTTTAAATGTGTTCCTTTCAATGGCACTATAAGATACTATTATTAACCATATATTATAGATAATGAAATGTAAGCAAAGTAAGTAACTTTATGAAGGTCACACTGCAAATAAGTATTGGGATCCAAATCCAAACCATGCCATCTGATTCCAATATTAAACTCTTAACCACTGCACTCACTGCTATCCCAAAAATACCTCCCATCCCTGGCATATGACACTATTCTATCATCAATTTTGTTAAAAATAATTTAAGAATATGACATGGCCACAAATAACCAATGTAACATGCAGATTCTACATGAAAACTTCCAGGAGTAAAACTTTTTTTCTAGCAGAAGTAGATGAAAGTGTAAGTCTGCCTTTTGGTCTTCAAGAGCAGTCAGAGGTTGGGGGTAGAACTGCTCACTCTCCTTTTAGAGTAGACTAAGACGATCTCAGACAGATACTTAATTTCAGTTATTTGCTGGGACAAAATGAAATGTCAGTTTTTATTTTCTTTTTTATCCTTAGCACCACACCTAAATATTAGATTATTAATAACTAAAAGGTTTAGTCCATAACTTTTATTAAAAGCTATTATGTGTAAATGCAGATCATTCATTAACATAAAGGAATTTAAATACTGCTAATGGAAATTGAAGCCTATTAAACTAACAGTGAATATTGCATTGTTTGGGGGCCAAACGAGTATTGTATAAATTAAGAAAATAATAATTTATTGTTATATTTTTTCTTGAACTTCAATGAGTTTTTAAAATAATTTGTAACTTAAAGTGTTTTTACATTTCTGTAGTCATATTTCCTCCCAAATCTCAGCATTAATCTCCAGCTTCAGCAGGAATAGTCAGACCAGTGCTGCTCTTTTAGTGGAATGGCTCAGTGGACCCCTGAGAGTCCTAATTTCAATGTGTTTGATTTAAAAGTCTTATGAGGCATTGCTAACAGTATCTGTTACTGGAAAAAATCTTTCCTTCTTTAAAACCTCAGTACTGAACGATATTCTCCTTTGTGAAGGTGTGATTATTCAAACAAATTTCTCCCCAGAGTCGTGCCATTTTCTAGTACAGGAATTTCCATAAGAAAAAAGTGGAGGGCTGATTAAGAAGTCACCCATGTCTTTTTTTTTTTTTTTCACCCATGTCTTTTTTTAAAGAAGTAGATGCAATCTCTGTTTCAATTAACCGTGGGACATCTTCAAATGACCTCATTCACTCTTCTAATTTATTTACTAACATGGAGCCAACTCAAGATGCACTTACTGGAGGGACCATGCCCTAGTTTCATTTATTTCTCATTAAATGTGCTGCTGAATAGAAATACCTCAATCACCTACAAAAAAGGAGATCGCCAATGGAATTCCTAAATAAGCTGATTCTAGTTGAAGTAGACTGCAATTAATTTTGATATTATAAATAAATATGTTATAAAACATATAAACATATATGTTTATAAATATATGTAGAATATATGTAAAAAATACATAGCTAATTTAATCTTTTCACCCTTTTCTTTCACTGTCTGACTTGGGAATTGAACATTTTGGCTTCAAATAAACTACTGAAATCTATACTAGAGGTAAGATCTAGAAATATTTTTCATTATGAATCTTACCTTATTTTATTCATACCCAAATAAAGTAAGACATTGGTATTTTATGGAATTCTGGCTCCTGTAACTTTGTATCAAAGCTATTTAGGAAGTTGTTAAAAATACTTACAAAAAGTTTTTTTTTTTCTTCTTCTGTGTTTAGTTCACACATTTACAACCACAATATAGAAATATTTTTGATTATACAGTTGTATTGGTAAAACATTTTTGAGCATGCCCTCATATTTGTTTCATTTGTATACAAGTGCTACTGTATTAATACATCATATTCCATGCATGTATGTATGTATGTATCGCACTTGGAAGTTATAATTAATGAGATTGCCTCCACTGTATCATCAGTGAAACTCTACTTGACTCCAGCCAAATATCCTGAAGGTGAATGTTTTAGTTAACAAGGTGAACTATGTGAACAATAGTGTATTTATAATTATTTACCTTTAATATGATTTTTTGCTTGAAAAGTTATATTGTCAACCCCAAACTTCTGGTTTACCTTCTATTAGCAGTAGAAGTCATTTAATGCAGCTGCTTTGCGTAAGTTATCACCAGATGGCATTTCTTTGTCTTTGATTATGCACATATTTCTGAACTAAAAACTATTTTATTAAGTGAGGTTCTTGCTAAGTTCTTTGGGCAAATTATTTTACTTCTCATTCAAATACATACTATTACCAAACAGCTGTTCTCTCCACGGTACTACGCTAAATGTGCTGAGGGCTACAGAGGTAAAGTATCAACACCTTTAACTGCTTGTAGTTAGAAAATAAGTATTCAGTAGAGCTCTTTATCTGACTTTCATTTAATTAAATTGCCAGATTCTTTGTTGTTTTCCATGTTGTTTGAAAATAAGTAGTAGGCAAATTATAAAAGCTTCAATATGACATTCCAAGAAGTTTATACTTTACTATATATTATTTAAAATTAATTTCCTAAACTGATTTCACATAATATAATCCACACAGATTTATCAAAGTTTTTTGTTTTTCTTAATTGGTTGGTTGGCTTTTGGCTGGTTTGTGTTAGTGAAGCAGAAAATAACATGATCAAATTTATGCTTTATAAAGATAAATTTGGAATGAAGAAGGCATATACTAGGGACATAGAGACCAGTTAGAAGACTATAGTGAGTCAAGTAAAAAAACAAAAAGAATAAATGGCTGAGATGAGATAAAGGTATATCCCTCTTTCTAAGAGATGGGATCATTTAAACAAGTAATTGAGAAAAAGAATGGATGGGAGGTTGAGAAGAAGATGATTCTTAAGTTTCTGAAGAAGATGATTCTGAAGTACACGAGTCATCATGGTGAGGGGTGGAGAATATGAAAATAAGGTTTTAGTAAAATGTAAAGACTTTGTTTTGGACATGTTGAGCTTAAAGATTTGTTGTACAACCTGATGAAAATATTAACAATTTGATATGGAGTTCAAGAAAGAGGTGAGGGATATATTTTATAGGTAAAAACCCTATCAAATATATTTAACAGAATCAACAGTAAATTTTTCTCCTTCCTTTGTCCCCACAATATATTTTATTAATACCACAAACATTACTTGAAATTTAATAGCCTGACCACTTTATCTAAATAACAATGTGTCATCTATCATAACTCTTTGAATCCACATGCCAAAATAATGTATCTGAAAATAAGGACCTTTATTTCTATTTTTAGTCCAGAAAAACTGTATCTATTAAATGTTAATTATTTTGATTTAAAATAAAAGGAATTCCCTGGCAGTCCAGTGGTTAGGACCCTGTGCTTCTACCGTTGGGAGCACGGGTTCTATCCCTGGTCGAGGAACTAAGATCCTACAAGCTGTGTGGTGTGGCCAAAAAAATAAAAAATAAAAAAATAAAATGGAAATGTTTTCTATTAAATTCAATTTTTACGTAATTTTAAAGTAATTATTTTTAAGTAATTTATTTTTACTTAAATTAAATTTAAGTAAATTTAATTTAAGTAAATTAATTTAAGTAAATTTAAATAAATTTAAGTAAAACTTAATTTAAGTAAATGTAATTTAAGTAAATTTAATTTAAGTAAATTAAATTAAGTAAATTAAATTTAAGTAAATTTAAGTAATTTATTTTTACTTAAATTATTTTTAAGTAATTATTGAAATTTGTGCAAACAAATTTTGCTTTCAAATGAACAGAAATATAATTTGGGGTACAGAGAATAATCCTGTTTCATGTGGGAACTATATTACTTTCAAAGTGCTACATTAATATACATTGGGCTCTGGACAGGATTATGAAGTATAGATGCTTCTCTGATTTTCCCACACAGGAAATTCTTGTGTTTTTTTATTGTTGTTGTTTTTCTTTTTTTTCTTGCTAGTGGCCCTATATTTTAGAAAATTGCAACTAAGGCTTTTCCTTCTCATTTAAAGGCAGCTGAAAATATTGAATTTCACTAAAGGTTTAAACTTTTTATATCTTCAGATATAATTAGTGGTCCAACATAATATCTTATTTTGCTACATGGCTTTAAAAAAGAAACACTTCCAACAGAAGTAACACAAGTGACATTTTAGCAAGTTCTAAGCTGTTAAAATGAACTAAGAAATGGGAATTTTAATGGGAAAAACGTCTTTCAGAAATACATTCATGGCTTCCATTGTTATATTCGCTTACTAAGGGAGATTTAAAGGATTTGTTGAATGAATGTAAAGAGAACATTTTCATTTATAAGCAGAATTTTTTAAATATGCTGTTCATAATTTTATATAAAATCAATATACAGTTCTTTGAAGGTTTAATAAAAATATCAAAATTAGAACAAGGCAAAGAAGAAAAAAGTATCCCAAAAAGTAAGTTTCTGGATCAACACAAGTTACATTTTTCTAAAAATTCTTGAGCTTGTACTTTGATTAAAAGTAATTTAGCCTAAGTTTATCTTACTCTTAAATAAAAGTATATTTCATATATTTGTTTAAATTTTCAATTTATCATATTTATGCTTAATGATAAATTTGGAGACTATGTGTTCAAAACTTTTTCATTTGGTATTTCTCCTATAAAATAATGGTTAAGTAGCTATAATTAAGAAATTTATGAAACCTTTTGTTTTATCATTAGAAGTGACTTAATATAATTCAGTCTTTATATATTTATTTGTTCTTTGAACAGATAAAATATGATAAGATAAGCACATTAGCCCTGGCCCCTTCTGCCTTTATATCTGAGTCTACACTATGATATTCTATACTATATATATATTTACACTCACACACATATAAATGATCATTATCTGAGGTATTAAAATGCAGTGAAGATGATATTTTGTTTCATACTGTTGCACAATGGTGATTCTTCTTAAAGACATATATTGTTAATGTAACAATGGTAAATAAAAGAATAGCAAAAGACTGGTGAAAACAATTTGTGGAATATAGCCAACTTAATTCCTTTTAGTAATTAGTAGGGAAGTCTGTACTGTTACAATCTTGAATATATTTTTTAATATTTTATATGTTCAAAACAATCAATTTAAAATATTTTCTGTTTGCATTAGTACGTTTGAAAATTACAGTACCTTTACAAAAGAGGTTAGCAAACAAATCTGTGCAGAATAGTTCAGACTCAGGGAAGCATAGTAGCTGTGGTTGGATAAAAGGGAGAGCAGAAGTTCCTGAATAATATGTGACGGAAGGGCATTCCAGGACAACTATATAAGATGGACAAGGAAAGAAGATCGAAAATAACATGACTTGTTCCAGAAACAAAATATCATTGGTGCATATAGTGAATGATAGGTAATGGGGGAAGTGAAGAAAAGAGGGTCATTAAGGTTTAATCATGGAGAACCTTTAATACCTTGATGAAGATACTGGATTTTACTCAAGAGATAAATGCTAGACAGTAAAGGTGTCATGAAAGAGAATAACTGGGCAAGATTTATATTTCAGATATTTACTCTGAGCAATGAAGGGGATGATTTGAAGAGGACAGGTAAACCAGAAGGGAAGATGTTTTAAATGTCCAGGCGTGAAATGCTGAGGTACTGAGACACTGGCTGAAAGAATACTAACAAGGGGATGGATCTGAGAAATAGGTAACAAGCAGCGGCAGGAGGAATTAGTGAAACAGTAGATGTGGGGACTGAGAAAAAGTGAGGGGTTTAGGATGACACTAAGGTGAATACGATCATGAAGTGGTTGAATGTATGAGACTGATTTTTTAATCAAGTCTGAGTCAGGACATATTTTTTCTCGGACAATTGAAAAGTGAGCCAATGCGATCTAGTGTGTGGAAGGTGATTAGAGTCCCTGGCTTTCCACATGAGCAACAGGCTGCAGTTTCTCAACCTAATTTATACTGCATATGTCCATTCTCTCTCCTCACTATTTATTCATTCTTCACTCAGTGAGCACTTTCAAAGGGCTTACCATGGCTAAGTACTTACTTGCTGCCTTTTTTTTTTTTCCCCATGCATCCTGTTCCCAAGTTTCTATTTTAATTTCTCATTGGTAAAACTTTGTTAATTTATGACAGCTCTCCTCTTTGTGTCTGGATCTGTCTCCATTGTCCTTTATTTCTAATCAGACACATCTCCTGGATATATTTTTCAAATGCTCATTAAAAATCAGGAACTGTTACAAGCTTGAACTAGTACCACTAGCTAATAATTTCTGAAGGAAACTAGTGGTCCATCTAGAGTTCTCTGTTGCCTCTAAGGCTGAGTGATTGGACCACAAACTCTTCTCTGAAGTATTCTGTTTCTTTCATGCCTATTATCTAGCCCACCCCATACTGCTCTCATTTCCTTTGGCCTTCCCTTTACTAAGTTTTCTATGATGAAAACATTTCTGTAGGATCAGTGATTGTGTTGGAGAACAGTTCTCATCTCTGTCTATCCTCCACCAGGGAGGAAGGAGTCAGGGACACAGAATTACTTTGTGAGTAAAAAACTTACACAGTTTAAACAATGTAACATAGAAAAATTTAACCTACTTGACTTGAATCTAATCCATGTTACTCCACACTAGGAAAATGAATGGCAATTAAATTTTTAAGAAGAAGAGTACACTTGCAATATATATATACATATTTGGTCAGAAGTTATAAAGACAGATGAAACATAACACTTGAGGTAAACCCAGGATCTCTCTCTAAATCCAGGACTAGAAATCAACTTCTTTTTTATGCTTTCCTATGCATTTCTTTGTTTTTGTATCTTCTAGGAATTTGAACTTGGTAAGTTATATGATATATTTTGATGATGAAAAATATATATATATTTATAAAATATCAATAGGTTGCTGCTATAAACAAAGATGTCTCAGCAACTCATACCTGAGAACATTTATTAATGAAAGCTATACTGCCACTTTTTAAAACTCAGCATCTTTACTACTTCATACAGTAGACAGTAAATGGTAAAAGAAAAGCCCTGATGAAGCATTTTTGCTGCTCTTCATGGCCCCAGGGGTAGAAAGGCTGATTTTCTTTGATAGTTGGCCACTTTGTTCTGGCCATGGGACAATTTAATGCAAAAGGACAAGTAGCACCAAAGAGATAGAACATATGTTCTAATTTGAGAGATCAGTCTTTCTAATGGCACAGCAAACTGCAGTCATTAAGAACTCTGGAATTAGAACTGGGGGGTTTAAATTCCAGTTCAACCACTTATTAGATCTGTGACCTTGGGCAAGATAATGAACCTTTAAAGCAGCTGCAAAATGTAAGTAATGTCTTAGCTTTCAAGCCTTTTGTAAAGACTAAGGGAAGTCAGGAATAATAGACAATTAATTAGGGCCTATATCACAGGAATGTACAATAAATGGTAGAGTAATCTTTGATAATTTGCCTGCTATAGAAAACTTTGGGATTCCTGAAATAAAAATAAAGTAAGAAGATAAAAAATGTGCAGGAAGAATTTTGGAGAAAATAAGAGATTATGAAGCTGTACATGAACAAAGAATTGAAGAGGACAGTATGGAAGCAAGTTAAGTTTGCTTAAGCAAAAGACAGCAAAAGACAACATCTTAGAAATGATACTATAATGATTTGACATTGGGCTAACTTGCAAAGGGAGAGTGGTTAATTTTGGCAGCAGAAATGCATAAAGGCAGTGTGAAACAACATTGAATAGTTATGTGGCCATATACAAGTTACTTAACTTCTCTGTGCCTCAGTTTCCTCATCTGTAAAAACTGGTTAGTAACAATACCTAGGCCATTAGGATTGTATGGAGTTTATATTAGAGTTAATATAAGTATAGCACTAGATTCATGCTTCATACCTACTAATTGCATTGTAAGTATGGCTATTATGATTACTGTTATTTTAAATAACCAGTGGTATAGATGTCCAAGTAATTTGCATATGATTATCTACTTAAATATGGAGTCATAATTTTATCAATAATATCAATTTAAATTATTTTCATAAATGACCTTTCTGTTTAATGTCCACTGAATGAAGCTATTTATTTACATGGCCTTTTCCCTCTGCTATACTGTTATTTCTTGGAGTTCACTCAGCAAGGCTTTTATATCTCTGAATCCTTATTAAACAAGTTCCTAAACCTGGCTGTACATTAGAATCCCCTAGGGAAACTTAAGAATGCTAATCTCTGAATCCACTTTAGATGAATAAAATCAGATTCTGTCTCCTGAGAAGGGGTATATTATTAAAGTGCCCCAGGTGGTTTTAATGCACAGCCAGGAGTAAGAAGGTAGTGTTTCGCAAAGAAATTTCACATAGTTTCTGTTCTTCCTTCTCTCAACCAAAACTTAAATGATTTACAATGACACCTATCTATCGATATCTATCTGTCTCTATCTATCTAATCTATCTATCTATTTATCCATCTATCTATCTATCTATCTGCTAACTAACCTAATTACTGACCTATTTATCTGACAGGAGAGTTTGATGCCCAGAAGGCATTAATAAAGGTTTGATAAATATATCAGTCAGGATCCTGGCAGGCAACAAATGGCACATTGAACCTGGGTGTGCACAGAGTTTGATAAAACTAACAAACAGTGCAGTTCCTTGAGCTAGCAATAGCAGGATGCAGCTACCATTCTCTATATGTCTCTTTTCTTTATTGTTTCAACAATTTTCTCCCTCCCACTTTCCTACTAAACTAAAACCCACAAAATGTTTGTTACTAATCTGCTACAAAATAAGGACTTTTCCCCAAATGTAAAACAATTATGTCCTTAAACATACAGTTTAATTCACCTGACATTTTTTTTTTCTCCATAGTGAGGCGCTGTCAATAAAAGAAGTGGTGCATTTATTTACATTCTGGCACAAACTTATTATCTCTTGGTGGACTTCTCAGACATAGTCTATGGACCAGTATTTTGAGTAGCACTGTACAAGATTATCTACATCAGCATGAGAATTAGCTGAATATCTCCCATGTAAAAACCAAACAATCAAAAACCTCCTTTTGTCCCACATTTCCCTCCGACTATTAGCCTTCTACAGAGTTGTCTGTTATTTATTGCCTCTAATTCCTCTTCTACCAAGCACTCAAAAAGTCATTCCCATCATGCTTTGTCAAGTCACTCATTCTGTCAAATTAGTAGTCATTTTTCAGCCTTCACCTTCTGTGATTTCTCAGTAGCATCTGACACAGTAGATCATCTGTGGCAACTTCTCCTCTAAGTTATTGATTTGTATATACAACCACCTACTCCACATGCTTCCTTGAATGTCAGTAGGCATTTCAAACTTATTATATGTAAAACAGAATTTTTGATATTTGTCCCTGAACCTGTTCTTCTCACAGTCTTAACTCTTCTCACAGTTACCAATTTTTTCAAATCCACAATGATCTCTCACCTGTACTCTTGCAATAGCCCCCTAACTAATTTCCCTGTTTGTCTTCTTAAGGTGCTTTTTTTTTTAACACATCAGCCAGAGTGATCCTTAGAAAATATAAAATACATGTTTACTCTTCTGCTCAAAACCCTACAATGACTTCCCAATTCTGGGTATAATTCAAACCCTATTAAGACCTACGTGATCTAAACACAGCTCCCTCCACTTTTGCCAACTATCTCTGTGACATCATCTCCTACCACTGTCCCTTGCAGACATTCTTATGGCCACAAAGGACATTTTCTGTTCTATGGAAACACTTTAATGTTAGTCACTTTTCAGAGAGGTAAAAGGCAATTACTTTTCAATGTCAAATTTTTCATCATCAATTTATGGTGCTAAATTTTAAATCTTATGAATCTTATAAGAATGTTAGAAAATATATATCTGTGAGCGTTCATTATGCATTCCATGTTTGCAACCTTCACAAGACATAATTTGCTGATAATACGTGTGATGAGTTGCACCTTAGAAATTCCAGTTTTAGATGAAGTTTCATTTAATCATATGTTTTGGCTGTCTTTTAATGAATCCTCATTTGACTTTTTCAGAGTCAATAAAAGAGTCTTCTGAGAAGTGACATCAGCATCATGGTAGCATAAGACATTCTCTCTTCCCTTCAGTCTACAACCAGTAAAACATCCATAACTCAACAAAGGTGTCTCTACCCAACATACCAGAACACTGGAGAATTCCACACATCCATACATCTAAAGGTGGGTTGACTGGGACACATAGAGGTGGTGGAACCAGGGGAACAGTGGAGATGGTGCCTGGGACACCAGACGGATGGCCAAGACTGCTGAGCCCTCTAGCCCCAGAGAACCTGGTAGCATCAAGGAAGGCAATGCATACGACTCTGGCCTTCCAGCCACATCCATACCCAAGGCCACAGGGAATCAGGCAGCAGCGGCAGTTGGGCCTGCAATCCCAAGCTTTCAGCTGCAGAGGTGCATGTGACACCAGCCCCTCTGCTGGCAGTGGTGGTGCTCACAAGCCCAGCAACCCCAAAGAGGTATCCGCAACCCCAGCTCTCCCCCTCCACCTCCCCTGCAGCAGTGGAGCCAGTGACTCAGGAAAATCACCCCTCCCCCACCCCCACCCCATGCAGAAGAGACATCCACTATCCTGCTGCCCCAGGCAGTGATGCTAGCAACACCACCAGCAGCAAGGTACCAATGACCCCAGAGGCAAAACAGTGACAAAGAGGCCACCGGGCAACAGTTCTCTGGCAGATGCCCTAGAGGGTGGAAAGTGCAGATTCTCAAATATAACCAGAGGCAGCACAGGTAAGAGAAACCAAAAACTTGTGCTATGGTGCCACCTACTGGAAAACAAAAGAAAAACCTCTAATTATAACCCAGCAAATAAAATCAAGCTGCAGGGAGTGCGGGGGGTTTTATCTAAACAAGCAAGGTGTTCACTACTTCAAATGGGCCGGCAGAAAAACAACTAAACTCATCATGCACCATGAAGAAACACAGTAATGTGGTATCAAAAGAAGAAAATGATTATTCTCCAGAAACCAAAGTCATAAAATAGTGCAGTCTCACTGAAAGAGAATTCAAAATAGCCGACATGAAGAAACTTAACAAGCTTCAAGAAAACTAAGAAAGGCAATCCAATGAGCTCAGAAATAAATTAATGAACAGAATGAATACTTTACCAAAGAGACTGAAACTCTAAAAAAAAAAAAAAATTCTGGAGCTGAAGAACTCAATTCATTAGAAAGCACTGGAAATAGAGCAGACCATACAGAAGACAGAATTAGTGAGCTTGAAGATAGAAATCTAGAAATTATACTGGTAGAAAAGGAGAGAGAATTAAGATCTTTAAAAAAGAATAAATTCTATATGAACTATGTGACTCTATTAAGAAGGGCAGCATTAGGATAATGGGTATCCCAGAAGGAGAAGAGAGGGAAAAGGGAGAAGGAGAAAGACAAATACTAAGTGATTTCACTCATATGTAGAATATAAAAATAAAATAAAATAACAAACCAAATAAAAACAGATACATAGATACAGAAAGCAAAGTAGTGGTTACCAGAGGGAAAGGGGGATGGGGTGAAGGAAAAATGGGTAAAAAGATCAACTGTATGGCGATAGATGGAAACTAAACTTTGGCTGGTGAGCACACTGTAGTGTATACAGAAGTCAAAATATAACGTACACACAGAACATATAGTGTTATAAACCAACGTTACCTCAACTTAAAAAAGTAAATAAAATAAACTTTTATTTTGGCTAGAATCAGAATCATATAAAAATTGTAAAAATTACATAATATTTTCTCATAATTAAGGACAAATTATTTAACTAGATAAACCTGTAAAGTGTTTAACATACACATACATATTTACCTATATATAGTTTTGTTTTTATTTACATAAAATTGGCATTTATCAACCTTCCACAGTTAATGAACATCTGATTAAAATAAATATATAACACTGATGACCTAGAAAGTACTGCATAGTATTTTAAACCTATTACTCTCATGTGTAACCAATGACTACAATGAATCAAACTTACATTAGATTTTTACCAGAAGAAAGTTCTACATTGAAGATAGTGAAGTGGAACAGTTTTATTAATAATAACTTAGCACACAAGCACAGTTGTAGTTTTCAAATTATTGCAAATATTACTGAAATACAAGTAGTCTTTCAATTCTCAACATATTTCAGGTACATTAAAAAACAACAAGAACAACTCCTCACCTCCTTCAGGTAAATGGTGTTTCATGTTCATTGGGTGTTGCTTTGCTCACTCATTATAAAGGTACTGAAAATATTCACCTAATTAGTTCCAAAATATCTATCACTATTCTATTACTCAATTGTTATCTTGACATTCATCATTTAAGGTATCCTATCAATGCCAAAATTATTGATTTTTATTTATTTTTTTAGAAGTAACACACTATATTGGGAAAGAAAACAGGAATTCAGAGTAATGAAACTCAGAATTCAGTCATATCCTACCTGAAACAGCCATTTGACTCTGACCAACTTATTTACTTCTCTAACCTCCTGTTTTCTCATCTGTAAGTTACAGTTTTCAATCTGATGACCTGCAAAATCTGTGTCAACTCTGTCAAGACTATATGATTATGTCAGGAGAACAATGGTGGCTGCCTGCTTCTGAATCTCCCATTCAATGCCCCTAAAAGCTATATAAATAACCAAGGATTAAAATAAAACCATGTATGACCTGTCCCTTCAGAATACTGTACTCCTACTTGTCTATAAATAGAGAAAAAAAATTCCTACAGAGTTCAACTGCATGACTGTGAACACAGAGTAAAGAAGGTAAGCTTAAGAATGTCTGTTTAAAAAAAAAAAAAAAGAGTAAAAAGGCACAGAGGACGTAAACAAAGCACAGGTGAAATCATCCCGAGAAAGAGCAAGTCAAACATTAAGTGTCAAAATACTAAACACAGCACTTGGACTTAGTTGTTAACAGCACTGATTAAATGAAGGAGATTTAAATTGTGTGGGACTAGAAGTAGCAGTCTCAGAGAGCAATAATCATGAAAGAGACACACATTTAGTGAAAGAATAGTATTCAACAAAAAAATGAGGCAAGGAAGGAAAATAATTTTATTAAAAAAAAAAAAGTAAAAAATAAAGAATCCTGAAGAAACAGAGAGAAACAAAATGGCATCCTTCTCTTACCCCCACCAACACCATCCAAAAAAGAAACTGTAAAAAAGAGGACAGAAGAGAGCATTCTCAAACCAGGAATACTGTCCATGAAATGAACAGAAATAAGAAAAACCACATCTATACAAAACTACTGTGATAAATCAGAAATGGGAATCAACACATTTTTGATGATAAAATTTTCCTCTGAAAACAATCATGCAGTTTAATAAAATTGTAATACAACACCCCAAATTAAATTAAATATACTCAAATGATGAACTAGGGATATTAAAAACATCATTGAATCAGATAATAAATAGTAGGACTATAAATGGACATAAGACAGTTTATAATAAAACAAAAGTTGATTTAACTAAGGAAAGAGAAGAAAATAACATTATACTAGAAGTGAAGATATATAAACAAGGCACCCAAGAGAGAAAGATTCAAATGAAAATTTTATAAAGGACATTGAATAAAAGCAGGGAATAAAACAGAATTCAAGAAACAAAATTGAGTTATTTGTAGTGAGATGGATGGACCTAGAGTCTGTCATACAGAGTGAAGTAAGTCAGAAAGAGAAAAACAAATACCGTATGCTAACCATATATATGGAAAAAAAAATTGGTCATGAAGAATCTAGGGGCAAGATGGGAATAAAGACGCAGACCTACTAGAGAATGGACTTGAGGGCACGGTGAGGGGGAAGGGTAAGCTGGGACAAAGTGAGAGAGTGGTAGTGTATATATGGACATATATACACTACCAAATGTAAAATAGATAGCTAGTGGGAAGCAGCCGCATAGCACAGGGAGATCAGCTTGGTGCTTTGTGACCAGCTAGAAGAGTGGGATAGGGAGGGTGAGAGGGAGGGAGACGCAAGAGGGAAGACATATGGGGATATATGTATACGTATAACTGATTCACTTTGTTATAAAGCAGAAACTAACACACCATTGTAAAGCAATTATACTCCAATAAAAATGTTAAGAAAAAGAAAAAGAATTCAAGTGAATGAAAATGAAATACAGAAGTAAAATGGATCAGAAGCGGAAGTAGTTGAAATGAAAGACAGATAAACAGCACAAGTTAATTTAGTACTCCTGAAGAAGAAAATCAAACAGTGGAACAAAATGTATATTTACATGTATAATCTAAGAAATTTTCCAAATATAAAAGAAGCCTGAAGTCTAGATTTGACCTTTCAAGTCTAGACCCACCAGTGCCAGTGAAAGCCAACATGGTTACAGTCACCTCTAAGACTGAATCTTTTAAACAAACAAAAAATTGTAATGAATCTTTTACTTAAAGAAAAAAAAAAATCCTTGAGGGCCTCCAGGCAGTAAATTGAAATAACTCACAAAGTCACAAGAATGAGATTGGTATCAGAGTTTTCCAAAACAGCATGCAAAGTAAGGCAACAGTGGACGAGCACTTTCAAGAAAGTTAAGGGAATAGAATGTACTCACAGGATATTATGTCCAACTAAGCTGTCCTTCAAGTTAAAAAAAAAAAAAAAATATATATATATATATATATATAAATTATACATGTATAGACTGTATATATATATAGTCTCGAACATGAAGAACTGATAGAATATTGTACACATGTGCCCTTCTAAAGAATGTACTAAGAGCAGAGCTTTGTCTAACCAAGAGATGCCTGGAAAAAGTTTGGCAAAGAACTGATTGTGAAAAATTTATTTTAATTTTAGAGCTAAGTTTAAAATAAGGGTGAAATCATGGATAGAATAATAACATATTGTATTTTCTGCCGAATACGACAACAACAACAACAATAAAAAAAGAAGGGAGGATTTTGTTTGAGCTTTCAGGAAAGCAGACAGTCTTTATTGTTACTGCTGGATCTAAGGAGCTGTGAGGCTAGAACAGCTGCATTCATCTTGGTACCCTCCTCATCCCCTTGTCCTCTTATTGTAAATGTTCTAAGCACACTTTGTTTCCTAATTTAAAGAAAACAGAAGCCATCAGGTATGAAAACCCAAACATCCTTAATTCTCCCCTCTGCTCCATACCGATATATTTCTCTGCATTCAAACCCATCATTAGACATTTACTTCTGATACCTGACAGCATAACTATTCCTGCGTATGGTGGCTCTCCATGATCCTATGTCTCACAGTTTTCTCAGGGACACTTGTGTGCATTGATGAGTTTCCAGTTACCTAATTACCACAAAATCTACCAAGAGTTTATAAATGCCTTTCTGGATTTTGGACCTTATTCTACAGCATACTAATGTACATTATAATCACTACATTTTAGCTGATAGTAACTGCTTGTTCTTCAAATCTTCGCACGAGAGTCTACCATACTAAAGAACCAGCCTCCCAAATAAAGAGCGCAGATCTTTTTCTTGAGTTCCAGCTGCAATATTAACAGCTCCAATTTGATGTCTCACAGTGAAATTATATGCAACAAGCCTAAATGTATTTTATTCCCCTACATTTACATCAGATCCTTCTTCCCTGCAACACATTTCCTTAACGTCACAGCTGTTCACCAGTCAGTCACTCAAGCAGAAAGCTGGGTGTTATCTTTGATTATCCCCTCTATTTCAACACTACTCTCACAGCATCTGTTTAGATTCCGGGGTCTGCCAATTTTGTCCCAGAAAGGTCTCCAGATTCTACCGTCTTCTTACAAGCTCTTTTGCCATTATTTTGGGTTTGGGCTTATCTCTTTTCTGGATGATTGATAGCTTAATTCACTTTTCCCTTTGATTTCTTCTCTACAATTATCAGAATAATCTTATCCAAATATAAATAATAGAATATTACCCACTACTTAAACCCCTTCATAGTCTACCTATAGCCTCAAGGTCATCTCTAGTCTCATCTGCTGATGCCATTTCCTTCTTACCATTATGCTTCAGAAATAATAACCACTTGTAGTTGACCCCTTTCAGCCAGGTGTTTCAGGATTCTTGTATATTTGCCTATGCTCTTTACTCTGTCTAGGATGTGCATACATCTCCAACTTTGTTGACCTGATATTACGTCCTATCTAAAGCCTGCCTTGATACCTTCTCCCTTGTCAAATTATTAACTTTCTCCTCTGTGCTATCACTGTGATTAGTACAAGCTTCTATTATTACATTCAAGACAGTGCATTTTTATTTGTTTATGTCTATGTCTACCTCTTAACTGACAAGGCAGGGATTGCCTTAAAAGAAGAGTTCATGCCCACAGCAACTCTCATAATGTAAATCTATAAGCTAGAGGTATTGAACAAATGTTAATTGAATGAATACATGGATGAAGAATACAAATTATAATTTAACGTATCACTAAATAAAGCATTTATAATTTTTAATTCCTTAGCTTTTACTTCTATTCTTAAGAATAATTTATAAATTAAAGGTTTTTTTGAAGTAAACTAAAACCATTGTTCTTTTATATTTAATATTGCTATATAAATATGTTTGTGAATAAATTAATATATTTAAATATTCACATAGACTTTTTCATTATAGAACTAGTTAGAGGCAAGCAAAATGCATGGATTATTATTGACAATTGAGTGGACCTCAAGTCACATGATTAAACGTTGCACTTAACATTCTGAAATTATTTGCATACGTGAAGATTAAATGATAATATTTCCAACTTCTAGCATGATGTTTGGTGTATAATTGGTATGCAAGCAATGTTAATACTGTGCCTTTCATGACAGTTCCAAGTAAGCCACATATGGAGAGAGTAGATTTGCAGAGGTCAGCTTATCTTTTAGAGAGTAAGAGAGTCCAATTTCCGTTTTCCTATTGGCTCCTTATCTAAACTATGGGAGGCATAACAGCAGCACTGTGTATGCACAATGACCATACTCTTGTAATTTACATTATCAAAAGGAGTGCACTGGATACAAAACAGTGTTCTAACCCATGTGACTATTCTTTTATCATTATTACATTTTTCTCCTTTATTGACTCATATTTCTTAGTTTTCTTCCCCTATCAATTTTGCCAAATACTGAATACATACACACATGTTTGTGTGCATGCGCGCACACACACACACACACACACACACACACACACACTCCACCAAATTATTTTTCTTAGGAAAATAGGATCAGCTTTTAAATATAAACTTCAAATTGGCTGAGACTTAGGTGATGAGAATTTGAATTTTATGTCTTTCAGAAAGACATAATTTATTTGTTTTCATTTATCTTTGGTATGTTGCTGTTCAAATCCCATCATCTAGGCTAGGTCAGATTTCCAAATCTCATTATAGTAGGCATGTTTTGTAGGATGTCTTGCATTCTCCATTTAGTTGGACTTCGATCTCCTAGCTTCAGATCAAAAGGCGATGGGAGTATTGCCTTAAAACATATTGTGAGCAACAGATTTGAGGCAGTGTGAGCTTGACCAAAAGTCCTATTATATATTCCTGAATGTTAGTAAACATTTAAATTAATTTTAAAATTAGGCTTCAGTCCTAGAGCAATGAATATTACATTGTTTCATTATGTTTCCCTCAGAAGCCTTTGTCTGTTAATTCTAAGACAGGGCTATTTGAAAAATAAACTCATGGGTAAGGATTTTTAGCTGATTCACTGGTGTAAAGACTGATGACAGTATAATTTATTTTATTTCAAATTTCATCCTACATTTTTATTGACCTTCCAACTTATTCTGGAAAAGGACTCTAAACATAACTGTGGCTTTGGATCTGATGATTTAGCATGTAAACAGCCTTTGCACATTAGTTGGTATTTTATGTTTCCACTTTAATTTTCTTATTTTAAGCTAAAAAAAATACAAAAATTAAGGTTATACATCTTTTCTGACCAAATTTGGAGATGTTGTACTTCCCCCCTCCGAAAGAAAAAGATACACAAATGTTGTGATCATACAATATCTTTTAAATATGTGTAAAAATTCAGAAAACTTTCCCAGGCTGTGGTAGGTTCTTCCCTTAAATAAAAGCAAGATATTTCTCTTCCCACATAATTTCATAGCACACAAACCATAAACAAGAAAAAAAGTATGCCTAATGTAAATAGATATTGGCTGCCAATTTAATTCTTTATTTTATACTCTATTTTATAGTGTATGTGTTATTTGAATTTTTATATTTGTATGAGTCATTTCATCCTGTTTAGGGTGTCCATTTAATTATCTAACATAGTTAGATATCTGCATGGTTTCATATGCAGATGGGTGCAAATATTAGTTGTTGATGATTTAAGAACCATAAAATTTGTCAGCACAGACAACACGATTATTTCAAAAAGTGTAAAGCAAGATATTTATGAAAAGATTAATCAAAATGTCTCTTGTTCTTCAAAGGAACAGAATAAAACAGATTTTCTTCTATTTGAGGAATTGTTTTGAAAATGCCCCAAACTGGTGACTTGATTTCATTATTGAATTAAAAGACAGAATATTACATCTCCCTATTACTACAATGGATATATCAAGCAGAAATGATAATATTATTATTTTGAGTGTTTTTTTCAAGTAAATTTGAGTCAAAGTTTTTCTCTGAAATAAACTTAATGTAGTATGAGATGTTGTGAAACCTACAATCAATATGGATGACAGTAGAGGGTACTAGCCAGAATATACTGCCTACTGATGCCCTTAGAAAGTTTTTTTTTTTCTTTCTTTCTTTTTCTTTTTTTTTCCCCCTAGCCTGGAAAGTAACCATGGAAACTGAATAGTAGACCAAATTATAAAACAATATTAAAACAATCAGTGGGAAAAACCACCTAAAGATTTCAAATACCAAATTATAAAACAATATTAAAACAATCAGTGGGAAAAACCACCTAAAGATTTCAAATACTCGGGACTTCCCTGGTGGTCCAGTGGGTAGGACTTTGAGCTCCCAATGCAGGGGGCCTGGGTTCAATCGCTGATTGGGGAACTAGATCCCACATCCATGCTGCAACTAGGAGTTTACATGACATAACTAAGAGTCAGCATGCCACAACTAAGAAGTCTGCATGCTGTAAGGAAGATCCCGCATGCCACAACTAAGACCTGGTGCAGCCTAAATAAATAAATGTTAAAAAAAAAGATTTCAAATACTTCTATTAATATAAAATACTACCATTTTATAACTGTTTCTAGACATCTTTGGGAGTACTATTGGGTTTCATTTTTTTTAACTTATTATTTTTTAAATTAAAAAAAAATAGAGAAGTTTTAGGTTGACTGCAAAATTGAGTGGAAAGCATAGAGTTCCCATTTACTCCATACCACACACACACAGCCTCACCCACTCCGTGTACCACACTGATGAACCTACACTCACACATCATCATCTAAAGTCTAGAGTTTATATTAGATTTCACTGTTGGTGTTAAACATTCTATGGGTTTTGACAAGTGTGCAAGAACATGTATGTATCACTGTAGTATCATACAGAATAGGTTCACTGCCTTAAAAGTCCTCTGTGCTCGGTCTATTCAGAGCACAATTCCTGGCAACTACTGAGATTTTTACTATCTCCACAGTGTTGCCTTTTCCAGAAAGAGATATAGCTGGAATTATACAGTACATAGCCTTTTCAGATTGGCTTCCTTTATTGAGTAATACACATTTAAGTTTCTTCCATGTCTTTGCATGGCTTAATAGCAAACTTTCTTTCAGGGCTGAATAGTATTCCATTGTCTGGATGTATCACGGTTTATTTATCCATTCACCTACTGAAGAACATCTCGGTTGCTGCAAGTTTTGATAATTACGAATAAAGGTACTATAAATATACATATGTAGTCTTTGTGTGGATATAAGTTTTCATTTCATTTTGGTAGATAAATACTAAAGAGTGTGATTGCAGAATCATATATTTAAGAATATGTTTCATTTTGTAAGGAACTGACAACTGTCTTCCAAAGTGGTTGTACCACATTGCAATCCCATCAGCAATGAATGACAGTTCTTGTTCCACATCCTCATAAGCATTTGGTTTTGTCATTGTTTTAGATTTTGGCCACTCTACTAGGTGTGTAGTGGTACACACCATTCTTAAATTGAGTTGTTAATTTACTTATTGTTGAGTTTTAAGAATTATTTGTGGTTTTTTTAATAATAGTCCTTTATCAGATGTGTCTTTTGCAAAATGTTTTTTACCATTCTGTAGCTCATCTTCTCATTCTTTTTATGTTGTCTTTTGCAGAGCATCAGTTTTTAATTTTAATGAAGTTCAGCTTATCTATTACTTCTTTCATGGGTTGTGCCTTTGATGCCATATCTAAAAAGTCGTCACCATACTCAAAGTTATCTAGATTTTCTCCTACATTATCTTCTAGTAGTGATATAGTTTTGCATTTTACATTTAGGTTGACAACCCATTTCGAGTTAATTTTTGTGAAGGGTGTAAGGTCTGTGCCTTCTTTTTTTTATTTTTGCATGTAGGTTTCCAGTTGTTTCCACACCTTTTGTTGAAAAGACCATCTTTGCTCCAGTGTACTGCCTGTGCTCCTTAGCACAGATCAGTGAATCTTTTTTCTGGGTTCTCTATTCTGTTTCATTGATCTATTTGTTTATTCCTTCACCACTACCACACTGTGTTGATTACTGTAACTTTACATAAGTCTTGAAGCCAAGTAATGTCAGTCTTCTCACTTTGTTCTTCTTCAATACTGAGTTGGCTATTCTGTTTTGTTTGGTTTGCTTTTTTGCCTCTCCATATAAACTTTTGAATCAGTTTGTCAATATCCATAAAATAAGTTGCTGAGATTTTGATTAGAATTGTGTTGAATCTATAGAACAAGTTGGGAAAAACTGATACCTTGACAATACTGAGTTTTCCTATTCATGAACATAGAATATCTCTTTATTTAGTTCTTCTTTGGCATCTTTTATCAGAGTTTTATAATTTTCATCATATAGGTATTATATATATTTTGTTAGATTTATGCCAAAGTATTTCATTTTTGAAGGTGCTAGCATAAACAATAATGTATTTTTAACTTCAAATTCTGTTATTACTAGTTGGGTTCTATTTTATTTATTTATTTATTTTTATTTATTTATTTTTGCGGTATGCGGGCCTCTCACTGTTGTGGCCTCTCCCGTTGCAGAGCACAGGCTCCGGACGCACAGGCTCAGTGGCCATGGCTCACGGGCCCAGCCACTCCGCAGCATGTGGGATCTTCCCAGACTGGGGCACGAACCCGTGTCCCCTGCATTGGCGGGCGGACTCAACCACTGCACCACCAGGGAAGCCCTGGGTTCTATTTTAATCACACTAAAATATTCTTCCATGTTTGACTTATTTGAAGACAAACTAAATAAATGTTGCACTTCCCAGAATATGATAGAAATTTTTTTGAGTAATCCACATGATGTGAAAAAATAAAAACTTTATAAAATGTGGTATTTTATGTAGCTATATAATAGATATATTTTCTGTGTAATAATAATATTATAAATATAAGGCTTATTAAGACTTTAAGTACACTTTCTCATTAATTCTTACAACATTCCATTAAGGTAAAAACTCATTCTTATCATTTTACAGATGAGGAAGCTGAGACTTCAAAAGATTAAAACACTTCCCCAAGGTCTCCAATGAGCAGGCAACAAACCTGAAATAAACACTTTGTCTGACTCAGAAGTCAACAAACCTAAATTCAACACTATGTTTGACTCAAAAGCTCATGCTTTTAATACCTGAATATCATCACACCTTATTATTAAACATGGGAAATGCCCTGATGACCAACATTCATTTGATATATTTTATCAAAATATTTCCATTTTTTCTTTCAATAGAAGGTCTTATTATTATTTTTATAGATGTTCCAATCCTTCTTATGTTACTGTTAAAAGTTGACATGAAATGAAGATACCACGGGAGTTATTTAAGTTCGGTAAACATGCATGATATTTACAATGAGGAACAATATACACAACAGCATTGAAATATATTTTCTTGCCAAAATATATTTTGCAGGTTTTTGACTACTATGAGCACCTCCATTTCTTTATATATTTTCTTGCTAGGTCTCTTTTATATACTGTCATTAAGGTGTGTTTTCTTTTTCCCTTTTCAGAGAGAACTCTTAACTTCAATCCCCACTTCATCCTTAACTTTTCATTTCAGAAGTAACATCCCTTGTCCAGTTCTGTATCATCTTGTTTAGACCACTGCAACGATCAGCATATGTGACTTTATTCCAAACTAAACTGTCTTCTTATTGAGGGCGGAAGATATATAACTGACCCTTAAGAATGTGGGAGTTAGAGGCACCTACCCTCCATGCAGTAAAAAAAATCCAAGTATAAGTTATAGTTGGTATTTTGTGTAGATAGTTCCTCTATATACATGGTTCCTCTGTATCTGTGTTTTTATATCTATGGATTCAACCAACTACAGATTGTGTAGTACCATAGTATTTATTAATGAAAAAATCCCTTGTATAAGTGGACCTGCACTGTTCAAGACCCATGTTGTCCAAGAGTCAACCATGTATGTATGTATGTGTGTGTCTGTGTGTGTGTGTGTGTTTATGTATATTCCTGACCTTCCCAAGGATTGTCTTCCTGTTGAGCTTTGTTGTAGTGCTGAGCTTCCTCCTGGGGAGCTACCTGGGGACAATGCTGGCACCAGGCTCGGTAACCTCTGTACCACTCATTAGTCATCTGGTTGGTGGTGGCCAGGTACAGACAAAAGCACAGGTAATACATACATATATATATATATATATATATATATATATATATATATATATATATATATGTATATATGTATATATGTGTATATATATACCTTTTGCCTATATATGTATATGTACTTTATATATAAATGTATAGAGAGTTAGCACTTGTTGAAAACTAGATTGTTTAAAAACATTTACTCTCTTCACCCACTTTTTTGGGCAGAATTCACTTTCCTACCTCTTTAAATCTGGGCTTGCCAATTGACTTGATTTGGCCAATGAATTTTAGCAGACAAGAAGCAAGGAGATCTTTAAACATGTCTGTTTGGTTGAATTTTTATCCTATGCACTTCTGTCATTGTCAAGAAAACACCATATCTGGTCTAGGGCACTGGTGTCAGAAGAATGAATGATGCATGAATTCAAACTCAGCCTAGATCAGCACACCCTCAGCCTATGCACAGACTTGTGAAAATAAATAATTGTTGTATAAGCTAATGAGTTCGAGAATGGTTAAGATTACCACTGTGTCCAAGAAATGATGTAGTACCACATTCAGAAAACAATTTATTTATATAAGCAGGTACCTCTTTGCACATAGACTGGCACTATTCCAAAATTCTGAATAGTTTTAGTTCTGATAGGCTGAATCAAGATTTCTTTCTCAGTTGAGATAAGCAAAAATAACGTTGGGATTTTATTTAATCAAACAAATAACTTTGTTCTCCTCTGCCATTAAAGATCAAGTTCTAAAATATAAATACCTCACATATCTCACATCTTACCTTCTGCTTATAACAGATAAGGAAAAACATTTTAGTCTCCAATGATTCTTTTACTTGCATTGATACTTCACTTTCATTTGAAATATCTTCCCCAGTTAAGGTGGATACAATGAATAACCATGAATATAATATGTATAAAATTAAATTATTACTGGCATTGAGGGAAAAGACACATTAATTTAATTAGAAATTGTGATGATTATAGATTATTTGACAAAGGCCCTGTACAACCTACAAAAGTGTATTTGTCAATCAGCCAACTATATATACCTTGGATCTATGGAGAAATATGAAGTGTGAAGCAATGTAGTGCAGGGGAAAGTGACCCTCTCAGAAGCAATAGCTCATAGTTCCACTTTGGGCTCAGGCACTGCCTATAATGACTGTGAGAAAAATCGATCTTTATGGGACTCAATTTCCTCATCTTTGAGGAAATGAGTATAATTGATTCAATTACCTCAAAAGTCTCTCCCAGCTTCAATGTTCTATGAGTCCATTATTTAAGTAAATACTAGTCTCTGTCCTAAGGGGAAAATTGGAAAAGCTGTCTACCTGGGAGTGGGTGGAATGATCTTTTGCTTCCATGGAGAAAATGAATATCTTTCAGTCTCACAGATTCGTATGTGTCTTTTGCAGCAAAGCATAACCCGCTCCCTCCCATCTCTCCAGTCTTATCCAGGACTACACCATAGCTTTTTCTCTTTCCATTTCTGCTACACATCCAGGAATTCTAACAACTCCTGAAATGTAACTTGTCAGCTATACACACTGGTCATGCTGTCCAGCTTCCAGCCTCAGTAACTCCTACTCAGCTTCAGGTATCAGTCCATGTTCACTTCCTCAGGAAAGGTCTCCTTGAGGCCTGCATTAGGTGCCTTGTTATAGTCTCCCAAAAGCACATTCTCTCTTTCATTTTTAGCACTCTTTACATTTACAATTATTTGTTAACTGTCAGTCTGTCCCATTAGACTGAAAGCAGTGACTAAGTCTCTTATTTTTTGCTATGTACCCTATCCTCTTCATTATGCCTAGGCACATAGTTGAAACTCAATGAATATTTTTAAATAGACATGACTTTTAATATTCTACTGCCACTCATTCTCATTCTGGGGGTATAGAAACAAAAAGCTTAGTTCTCACAGCAGACTGTGATAAAATCAAATTGAATATTTTAGGAGCAGTTGTTTTCTGAAGAAACTTGATGTATTGAATGTAAAAATAGAATAAACCCTTTAAGCTAATAAAAAGCAACAATGAAAATAATAATACTTATTCTAGTAAAGTTTCCATGGGTCATACTTAACAGCTGTCTTTATTCTGAGGGCAGATTGAAATGTTATCATGAAAATCCCACATATAATATTATGTGTTACTTAGTAGTTTTTCCAAGAAAGAGAAACACTTTTAACAGATTACAAGATTTCTTAAAGAAAATGAAAATGATATGAAGAGAAGAAATAACTCAAAAGACACAATAATGAGAAAATCCAAGGGGGCTCACTCGTTCTGTGTTAGCAGACCACCACCAGATAGAAAGGTGTCACATCTGGAGGAGATTCTGAGAGAGGAGTTTATCTTGAGAACTCACACAAAGCATGTCCCGCTGATAGCGTATCAGTTTACTATAAGAAATGGATATTGAGTGTAATATTCTTGGACCGTATAATAAACATATCAATATTTAATTTACCAAATCTAATAAAAGAATGTTAGAACTCAAAGTAAATGCAGAGACTATTTTGTCCAAGCTCGTTGTTTTAAAGATAAACTTTCCTTTCAGCAAGTATTGAATCAGTGATGTACATGGCATACCTTAGAGGAAAATAGTTATTTACACAAATGAACTTAGATTCCAATCTAATCACACAAACACTGAAATATAGCTGTGTAACATGCTAATATTATGTTTGTATATTACAAATAATTTAGTTCCTAAAAAACTAAAAAGTTTATTTTTCAGTATAATTAAAAATTATTTTCATTATTTACAAAGTGCATTTTAAGAGTCTGTCAAATCATCATCTAAATATGTTCTTTAGATGACTTTGATCTCATCAAATTGAATTCACTTGAGTTAAAGAACAGGATATGGGGAAATAGGAAATATTTATAAATTAACAAAATGATATAACTGTGCCTTACATAATTTTATTTCACTAATTTGATTTTATAGCATTGGAAAACTAAGAAATATAATACGTGGGAAGATTTGGGGGATTCATAAATTTCTAACAAAGTCTCTAAAGATCTTTATTTATCATTCATTCATTATTAGTTTTCTGTTTTAAAGTATAGTTTTAAAATTAAGCATTTAAGAATCAATTGCTAATAACACAGTAATTCTTTAATACTGAAAGCCATTTTGGTTTAGCATTAATCTCAGTGAGCTTTTTGGCAGATTGCAGTTTGATATATTTATTGGACCATCCATTTGGATTGTGGTAAGTACTATGGGGGGGTATAATGATGGATTGTGCAGAATCTTTGTTTCACTGTACTAACTAAGAGGACAAAAACCTACACACACCATTAGCTCTTTTGCCAGATACCATTGTGTATCTCCACTATATAAATATCCTTATATGATTAATTCTTTTTTTAACTGACTCTAATCAGAAATATAACAAGGCTTAATCTTGGGATTCTACGAATGGTGATTTTGGAGAAATATCCTAATAAAGAGGTGGAAAAAATCATATAAGTGGAACAAAATTTTAAAATCTCATATAATTGGAGAAAAAAAGAATGTGTTCAGTTTAAATAAAACTCAGTCCCTCACAAGAACAAGTCAGGTTTTCTTAGGCAGGTACCCGCAGGATTAAGAAATAAGTAATTGATTATAACAAATTTTTACTTTGTACCACCTTTCTTAAGACTAAAAATGTTTTAATGAAAGAACAGAAAAATGAATGCAATTTTCAGCACTTCTTTTGCTCCTTGGGTATAAATTTACCTCGTTATAATCTCTATTATATCACTGACACTCTTGTTTGTAATACCTCAACCTACTAAAAAGAAAAAAGAAAAACTTGAAATCTGCGAAGTACAACCACTTAAGCACTTCAAAAATAAATTCCAAGAATATGCTATTCTCTCTTCTACTTAAAGCTATTTTAAATGAAACATTGTTCTTGCCCTCTTGTCAAAAACTATCAAAACATTTTCCTCATAATCTTTTTCTTATTTCTCTCAAAATAATAATACCATTAAAAATAAAACAGCTTATATTAGTATTCATTTTGAAACATTACTTGGTAATGTTAGCACAGAAATTTGTTTACAGCTTCACTGGGGTATAACTGACAAACAATAAACTGACCATATGTAAAAGGTGCAGTTTGATTAATTTTAACATATGTATACACCTGTGAATCATTACCATAGCCAAGGTAATGAACATTTATCTATCTACCACAGAATGTTTCTCTGGCCCCTTGGTAATCAATTCCTCCAATGCCCCAAAAATAATCTGCTTTCTGTTACTACGAGTTTTAGTTAGCATTTTCTAGAATTTTGTATAAATAGAATTATGCAGGATATACTGTGTTTTTGTTTTTGTTTTTTTCTGGTCTGGATCTTTTCACTGAGCATGATAATTTTGATCTTTATCCATGTTTTGCATATGTTAATAGCTTTTTCCTTTTTATTGATGAGTAGTACCCCATTCTGTTTATATACTCACCTATGGATAAATATTTAAATTTCTTCCAGTTTGGGGAGATTTTAAAAAATATATATGCTATGTATACTTATACAAGTCTTTGTATAGACATTTGCTTTCATTTCCCTTGGGAAAATGTCGAGGAGCAAAATGGCTGGGTCATATGGTAGGCATGTGTTTAACTTTAAGAAATTGTCAAACTGTTTTCAAAAGTGATTATAACATTTTATGTTCCCACCAACAGTGTTTGAAGTCTATTTATTCCACTTCCTCGTCAGGCCAATACCTTTAATCTTCACCATACAGTGGGTATATAGTGGTATCTCCTTGTGGTTTTAATTTGCATTGCCTTTATGATGATGATGTTGAACATTTTTTCCAAATGCTTTTGAGCCATCTGTATCTCTTTTTTGGTCAAGTGGATGACCAGTTCTTTTACCGATTTTAAATTGGATTATTTTCTTTACTCTATTATTGTGTTATTAAAATTCATTATATACTCTGTATACAAGTTCTCTATTGGGATGCTCAAGATCAGGGTGCCAGCATGGTCAGGTTCCGGTGAGGACCCTCTTCCTGGCTCACAGACAAGTACCTTCTCTCTGTTTACGCACATGGCCTTTTCTCATTGTGAGTACTTGAGGAGAGAGAGCAGGCTCTCTGGTGTCTCTTTTTATAGGGCACTAATCCATCATGTAGATTTCCCCTCATGACCTCATTTAAGTCTAATTATCTCCCTAATGCTCCACCTCCAAACCATCACATTATTAAGGGTTAGGGCTTCAACATATGAATTTTGTGGGGGGGACACAAACATTTAGTCCATAGCATATAATATGTTTTTGGTCTGCTAGCTAAGAAAACTTTCCCTAAGCCAAGCTAACTATGCTTTTCTGCTAGTTTTTTTTTTTTTTTTTTCCAAAAGTTTTGTAGCTTTAGCTCTTATATTTAGGTCTATAATCCATTTCAAGTTAACTTCTGTGTACTGTGTGAGTTAAGGGAGGGTTGAGGGTTTTTTTGTTTTTTGGGTTTTTTTTTTTTGCTTTTTTTGGCACGTGGGTATACAATTGTTTCAGTATTACTCATAAAAAAAAAAAAAGAATATCCTTTCCCCATTGAATTCTTTAGCACCTTTTCTGAAAATCAACTGACTGTATATATGTGGGTCAATTTCTGAAGTATTCATAACAGAAATCTTAAGAAAGAGAAAATAATCAAAAACATTTTACATATTTTTTCCATTATCCTGCAACATGATTTCAGTGATAACTAAACAAGATTATGTCTCAGTGTCATAATTAGCCATGTAGGAATCAAGAAATTGATGCTATTTTCAAAACATCTCAATAATCTCATGATATGATTTGAGAATTAAAAAAAAAAACAAAAAAACAAAAAAAAAACTGGCACCAAAATTTAATTCATAAATAATGGCAGTAAGGCACGGGTCCTAAGATTAATAAAGAATGTTGCCCATTATGGATGTACACTGTTAGTAGAAGGTGATTACAGAACTCTAATATTTCTATGTTTCCTTTCCTGAAAAAAAGTAAAGAGTGTATTGAATATTACTTTCTCAAATATAACTGTTCCTTTCTATGAGTACACATTGTCCCTGGGACCCATCCATAGTGTTTTTCCACCCTAAAAAAAAAATTAAAATAAAGAAAGAAATATATCTGATTCTGCAAGCATTGAACTGTAATATAGATCTTCCCTTTTTTTCTATGTTGAAAGAATTAAATAACAAAGAGATGGCAAATGTGTTAATCAGGGCTTAATTAGCTATAAGTGACATAAACTGAACTCACCATGGCTTAAACAAGGAAAAGTTTATAGCCTTATACCATTGGAAAACCAAGGTCTAGTATTCCCTTCAGGCACTTAGGAGTTTCAATTTTTTTCTACAATACTGTTTTTCATTTTTTCCATCTGCTGGTTCTGCCAGCAACAAAAGTTGACCACCAGTAGGCACCAAGTTAAATAACCCTTAATATACCACCTCAGAAAAGAGATTTTCTTTCACCTGGAATCTGTATCAATTGCCCCAGATCCTAAACTGTTAACCATATCAAAAGGAATTTTGATTAGTTCAGCCCAAACCTATAGAGCCATACAGAAGTGGAAGAGATGAAGTTCATCAAGCCTAAAGTAGTTCAGCTCTTAGAAGAAAGTGGAAGGATTTCTGGGCAAGCAAGAAAGCAGATGCTGGCAAACAGAGTGAGAAAAAGTATTTACTCTTTTGAATTAATTTATGTCGTAAATAATTTGGATAAGATATCTTTACTAATTTTTTAAGAAATTAAAAAAAAAAACTATGTATGAAATGTCAATATTTGAAAACTATTATCTATATCCTAGAAAAATTTCTAACAAAATATAAATAATCAAAATTAATCCAGGAAAGGATATGAAGAGACTTATAGCCGTAGAAAAAAATTAAATTTCCTAAATATTTACCTTTGAGTAAAAATGACAAAGTGGTTTTATAGCTAAGTTCTCTCTTACTCTCAAAAACAAAATGTACAATAAAACACAAATTTAATTTACAGGAGATCCACTTTTAATGCTATCTCATGCAAAATCTATGGATGATAAGAAAAAGATATCTTTAGATCAAATCTGGAAAGTTTTTTTAGCAGGTGTTCCATTTAGAACCAACAGACTACTTAACAGAGAGCATGGTAATTATGAAAATTATTTATAGTAGGCGAAGCTGCTAAAGTTATCTGCACATAAAAATTTGAAACTTCTCAAAATGAACCCTACTTCAACTTTGAGCTCAGATTTTATATTATGGAGGATGCAAAAACACGTTTTTCACAGTAAGAAAACTAAACTTTTGAGGACATACTTTACCCTGTATTACATCATATTATATAGGTCAACTCATTTGTTCAGCTTTATTGAACAATCATTAATTACCTATGATGATATAGCAGGGGGTTGCTAATGGAAATATAAAGATGAATATGATGCATTTCATCTGGTTATGTAGTATATATGATACAGCGCTTATAAAACAGAGTTAAGTGTTCTTTTGTAATGGGGGGAGTTAAGGAAGGCTTCACAGAAGAAGAAATATTTGAACATTGTCTCACGGCATGAGTGTTGTGATGCTGAGTTAGAAATAGAATATGGATCCAGATAGAATTTATTGAGTGTAAGGAGAAGTGTGAAACAACTTTCTGGGTTCAGAGAATTATGGATCGTTTTATAAAACTGGATTGTAGGGAGAAAAAAGGTGAAAGATAAGATCTGTGGAGCTTCTGCACTTCATCTTTAGGCAATAAAAATTTTGGAAACATTTTACGCTGTAGTGTAATATGATCACCTCCCTGCTGCTAGGAAATCATCATTAGCAGTGTGGATGTTAGACTGAAAGAGACCAGATTGAAGGGAGGGAAAGAATAAGGGAATTATTCATTAAGAATCTCCTGGGTTGGTTTGTTTCAAATCTCACTTTGGTGGATATCTATATATGGATAGTTGGATATATTTTTCTCTGTCACTATATTATGATCTTCCTAAGAGAGAAAATATCCAGCTGTTGTTTCTTTTCCTTTTGGCCACACCACGTGGTGATCAGGATCCTATCTTAGTTCTCCGACCAGGGATGCAACCCCAGCCCCTGCAGTGGAGCATGGAGTCTTAACCACTGTACCACCGGGGGAAGTCCCTGGCTGTTCTTTCTATACTCAACAACTCATTCAGTAGCTGGCACATAGCAGATCCTTAGGCAGTACATATATTTTTAAATTATTTGTTGAAATCTGAGCAGAAAACAAAACAAAATAATGTTTAATTGTGCTACTTTACAAGGTACTTCCAGCTCTTGAACTGCAGTGGAGTGGAGAGCAGTTCAAGAGTTGTAAATATCGACAGGTCTCCCCTGCGGTTCTAAACTGTTCGTGAGCTTTAATAACTGCGTTCTTTGCTGAAGCATTGTCGTTAATGATTAATACAGTTTCTATGGTTTAAATCACTCCAGACTTTCTAACAGTTTAAATTTCTTAGGGTGAAGAAAATAATAAAGCCAAGAGGATTATAATTTACAGGGGAAAAGTAAGGAAAAAGAAAACAATCAAGACATAGATATTTGCAACAGAAGCTGACCATTCTTTAAACTTTGTAACTTTGTTTTATTTACTGGGGATAGATGTGGATTTTAAATGGAGGAAGAATATATTTAAATCATAATCAGGCTAACCTTTTTATTTTTTTAAACTGACATTTATACAGATTTCCTGAACTATTCAAATTAATATAGTACCAAATTTAGTCTCAAGTTAAAAACACAGAATGCATGTGTCCCGTCTCCCTGACAACATCATGCATTCATTTCCCTGTGCCAGGATACAAAGGCATGGCAAGCCGATGTCTGAAAAAGTAAAGTCTGTTTAAAAATTATTATTATGCAAGTAATAGAATTCTGTCTACTTAATAATCCATTGTTTAATTGATAAGATAGAGAATAATGACTTTTACAATAGAAAAAATAAATTCAAGCAGCATAACTTTCTGATGGTCTCTTTCACATTTTTATCTTTTAAAGCATAGAATTTAACTTAACTTAATAACATATACATATTTTCAGTCAGAATTTCAAAATTGCTTTTCTAATATGTACGTTGTGTGTATACCTGTATATCCACTGTCTCTATTTGACTTTAAAAAAAGTTAATTGTGGGCTTCCCTGGTGGCGCAGTGGTTGAGAATCTGCCTGCCAATGCAGGGGACACGGGTTCGAGCCCTGGTCTGGGAAGATCCCACATGCCACAGAGCAACTAGACCCGTGAGCCACAACTACTGAACCTGCGCGTCTGGAGCCTGTGCTCCGCAACAAGAGAGGCCGCGATAGTGAGAGGCCTGTGCACCGCGATGAGGAGTGGACCCCGCTTGCCGCAACTAGAGAAAGTCCTCACACAGAAACAAAGACCGAACACAGCCAAAAATAATAAATTAATTAATTTTAAAAAAGTTAATTGTGTGTCAAAGATATGATTTCACAATGTTTGCATCTATCTCTTATAAATGGAACTAAAACAAAAGATTGTGTTACACACATGTAATTCATCATTAATCTGCAAAACTATCAATATTGGGATAGGCAGTAGCAATTTAACACTTTTGTGATCTGTAATTTACATAGGAGTTGATAATCTGAACACTGATACCATGTATTTGATCTGAGAGATACACTGACGAATTACAAAATAAAAATAAAAATAGTAATAGTTGGTACCCTGGATTCTTTAAGAAATTAATTCTTTACTTTGTATTTAAGGATTTAATAATTAGTAGATTTTTTGCCAGGCAATTTGTATAAAGTTTATAAAATCACATTGTCTATTCTGGGAAAGGCTAGGAGTCCAGAGTGCCTAAAGCACAGGCACTGTATAGTGGACTGAGGGAGAGATCAGGTATGCAAAATATATACATTTTAAAGGGAAAAAAAAAAATTTTATTTAAAGAAAAGTGAAATCAACATTTATAGTTAATTTAAAGAGGCAAGTATTTTGTTGAAATACATTCTTATATGCTGTGAAAATTTTATTTTATAGATACAATTAAACTTGAATTTAAAAGTATTCTCTGGTTTTATTAAGGTAACATATTTCCCAAAGTAGCAATTTATCATTACCTTTGTAGTTAACCTTGAAGCCAATAGATCCGACACTTTCATCTGTTTGAAGGTGCAGCCACATTTGGCTACTCATGCTTACTATCAAGTCTGGCACAAAGCTTCCAGTCAGCCTAAAAACGGATGGACAGAGAAGGGAGAAATGGATTATTAAAATACCCTCTGTATGCAAATTATGAGACAGATGTGTTTCTCAATACTTTCTTGGCTAGAAGCAAACAAGTGTCAGATAAACTTATAAGACTGTGTTGTTATAACAGAACAAACAACATAATTTAGTGATCAAGGTTTATTATAAACAAGTACCATTTTATGTGTTTAACTAGGTTAGATCTTTCATATCCCTGAGGCAAGAGGCTAAATTTTATTTTTTTAATTTATTTATTTTTTAAAATTTTATTGGAGTCTAGTTGATTTACAATGTTGTGTTAGTTTCTGCTGTACAGCAAAGTGAAGCAGTTATACATATACACATATCCACTCTTTTTTAGATTCCTTTCCCATATAGGTCATTACAGAGTAGAGTTCCATGTGCTATACAGCAGGTCCTTGTTAGTTATATTTTTATATATAGTAGTGTGTATATGTCAATCCCAATCTCCCAATTTATCCCTCCTCCGTCTTCACCCTCGGTAACCATAAACTGTTTTCTACATCTGTGACTCTATTTCTGTTTTGTAAATAAGTTCATTTGTACTAATTTTTTTAGATTCCACTTGTAAACGATATCATACGATATTTGTCTTTCTCTGTCTGACTTACTTCATTCAGTATGACAATCTCTAGGTCCATCCATGTTGCTGCAAATGACATTATTTCATTCTTTTTTTTTATAGCTGAGTAGTAATCTATTGCATATGTGTACCACATCTTCTTATCCGCTCCTGTGTGAATGGACATTTAGGTTGCTTCCATGTCCTGGCTACTGTAAATATTACTGCAACGAACACTGGGGTGTGTGTATCTTTTTGAATTATGGTTTTCTCCAGATATATGCCCAGGAGTGGGATTGCTGGATCGTATGGTAGTTCTAGTTTTAATTTTTTAAGGAACCTCCATATTGTTCTCCATAATGATTGTACTAATTTACGTTCCCACCAACGGAGCAAGAGGGTTCCCTTTTCTCCACACTGTCTCCCACATTTATTGTTTGTTGATTTTTTGATGATGGCCATTCTGACCGGTGTGAAGTGGTACCTCAAGGTACTTTTGATTTGCATTTCTCTAATAATTAGTGATGTTGAGCATCTCTTCATGTGCCTGTTGGTACAGGGACGTTTTGCCTGAAGTAGCTTCACACATTTAGGAGAAGGGACGGCAGGGTTAGGATCTGGAGCCTCTTTCTGCTCTAGAAAGTTCTACACCTATTTCATATTCCTTTTCATTTCTAGATGTCTATCTGCTTATCTTTTTATTCTTTGATACTTCCTACGTTTCCTTGGTTTTTTTTTTTTTCATTTCCACAATTTCCAAAAATGTATTTGCCCTCTTATTTTTTTTTAACATCTTTATTGGAGTATAATTGCTTTACAATGGTGTGTTAGTTTCTGCTTTATAACAAAGTGAATCAGCTATACATATACATATAGCCCCATATCTCCTCCCTCTTGTGTCTCCCTCCCACCCTCCCTAGCCCACCCCTCTAAGTGGTCACAAAGCACTGAGCTGATCTCCTTGTGCTATGTGGTTGCTTCCCACTAGCTATGTATTTTACATTTGGTAGTGTATCTATGTCCATGCCACTCTCTCACTTTGTCCCAAATTACCTTTCCCCTTCCCTGTGTCCTCAAGTCCATTCTCTACATCTGCATCTTTATTCCTGTCCTGCCCCTAGGTTCTTCAGAACCTTTTTTTTTTTTTAAGATTCTATATATATGTGTTAGCATACTGTATTTGTTTTTCTCTTTCTAACTTCACTCTGTATGACAGGATCTAGGTCCATCCACCTCACTACAAATCAATTTCGTTTCCCTTTAATGGCTGAATAATATTCCGTTGTATATATGTGCCACATCTTCTTTATCCATTCAACTGTCGATGGACACTTAGGTTGTTTCCATGTCCTGGCTATTGTAAATAGAGATGCAATGAATATTGTGGTATATGACTCTTTTTGAATTATGCTTTTCTCAGGGTATGTGTCCAGTAGTGGGATTGCTGGGTCGTATGGTAGTTCTATTTTTAGTTTTTTAAGGAACCTCCATACTGTTCTCCATAGTGGCTGTATCAATTTACATTCCCACCAACAGTGCCAAGATACTAAATTTTAGATCATTGAAAATCTTACACTTCTTTTTGAACTGAAAAGAAAAAAGAATCTATAAAAATCTTTAACTTGTTTTTTTAACACCAGGAATGTACTTCATTTTGACATTCAAGTTTCATAGAACTTTGTTTTAAAGAAACATTGTGAAAAATATTTAAGTACTGTGCAAAACAATAAAATGGCAAGGAGTATAATATAAACATTCGCAATACTGATGTCAGGCTAGTCATGTCATGTATGTTGTAGTGGGAATAATTTTATTTTAAAGAATATTCTGCTATTGCATCACTGAATCTAGGCATTAATAATCTCATTCAGTAATGCTCAATTTTATAACCCTAACAGGGGAAATTACTTAATGTTTCCTCTGTCATTAATAATATTTTAGTCACATATTTGAACTGAAGCCAAGGGTCATATAAAGCCAGAAAGCAAACGAGTAAATAAGATCTTGAGGGGAAAAGTCGGTCAAAAATACAAAGAGAAAAAAAAAAATGGATTCACTGCTGAGTAAAATATCCATAATGACTAGGACTTCTAAATTACATACTAAAAAAATAGGTTTTTAAAAGAAGAAATTCTTAAGTGTTTACCTACTTTATTGGTAGAACCATGAAGATTTCTGAAAAATTGCATGAGGAGAGAAGGTATAAAGTTTCCCTTCCTAATAAAAAGGGTATCCTAAGAGAGCAGTGTCCTGGATGGAGGCTATACTATAATTAGACCAGCAGAGGGCAACATGGAGGACTGTATCCTTGAAGCCACCATGGCAGCAGAATGTCCTGCTCACTGGTCAGCCACCAAAACTACAGAACATTATCAGCAGACTGCATTAGCAATACAGCTATGCCAGCAGTGCCCAGTGTTACAGAATTTATGGGAATCCATCACAAATGAACCCAGTTAAATATTATGATTTAATTATGGGATTGTGAATAATATTAAGGAATAGTGTGAGATATAAAGATACTATAAGATATTATAGAATTTTAGACTATATTCACTTTCTTCTTGCCAAAGCAAATTTAAAATTATTATAATGTAAAAGATACGAACACATACATTCTCCTTTGTAACATATGTGTATATCTGTATGTATTCATATACATACACATACGCATTATCATTTGAAAACTTTGTGGCATGTGAACTTTCAATTTTCAAATTGATGAGTTCAAAAGAACTAGTCTTTTGAGCTACGGTAAAGAGACAGGTTTATGGGCAAGAGTGAGGACTCAAGCTCAGAGACATGAAAGAAAGTAAAGTAAATCCATTATGAAATGGGCATGAGAGCTTAAAACTATAGGATGTGCATCAGCTATACCATATCAAATATGCCAACAATCTATCTCATAGTGAATATTATGAGATTAAATCATTCCTCTTTATTATACCCTCCTATATCCATCTCAATCCTGAACTCTTTTACTAGCCCAAAACCTCTAGCACATATAAGTTTGTCAGTATTTCATAAAGAACAGCTAACATATATAGACTAATCGTTCCACTGCCAATTTGTTCTATTGGCCATGATTCTACCTAGTTCCCACAACCCATTGGTGGTATAAGGGTAAATATAAATCTAAAAAAAAAGGATTAAATTAAACATTTCCCCAATATCAGAAGGTAAAGAAAAATTCCCCCTTTCTCTCTAGCATTTCTCTTATGAAACTTGAAATTATAAATTATAATGTTTGTTACAGATGTATGTAAATCTTTTAAGCTAAATAAGCCTCTTGTCAATTTTTGCACTACATGAATGACTTTCTTGCAGGCCTTAGTGTTACCTCTTTGAAATGTGAACATCAAGGAAAATGTCACCCTGTCTCCCTGTTTCTGTGGGAGTTTAAGCCTAGGCATATAGCTTCATGATGTTAATTTCCTGCTTTTCATAAAGATAGAAGTTCTATTTTCCCTTTTGATACGGTCAATTAACATGTATGTAAATAGATTGTATCTGCCTGATATATAAAGGGTAAGATTTAGTTCTCTTTGCAATCTCTTTAGCAGATTGCCTATGATGTCCATCACAGTCTAGTTGAATGCTTATTCAATATTAAAACTGTTTCATTCTTTCTACATTTTGTGGAGAGGATTGACTGGGTTGGCAGGAGATTTTTTTGTTAATTATATTTCTCCAACAATTTGGTGATGAGGGTGGGATGCAAATGGCAGTTCCAAGATTAAGTGGACCAGATGAAGTTCTTACGGCCACATAACAGTAGTTTAAGAGACCCTAAATTATAAAAAGTCTCCCTCCTAGTGCTCTGCTCTTTTGGAATACTAGCTAGATGAACCACCCTCTGCAAATTTAAGACTTTTCTATTGAGTAAGCATGGGTAAATTGGGCTCTAAAATCCCTTCAGGATCATGATTAGCTTTGATGATGGAAAAATATGGGAAGCCAGGAATGTTGCCTGCAGTTCTTAAACAACTACTATCTCTGTCACATTTGGAATACTTATGAGAATACAGTCTTTCAAGATTTATGAGGGATTTAGGAGGTCCACATTATAAGCAAATTAATTGCTGATATTTACTGGATGGACGTCATTCTAAGAGTAAAGTTAAAAATGATTTGGAAAGCCAGAAGGAAAGACTGAGGAAAATGGAAGGATTTACATTAGAAAACTTGCAATTGTAAATCCTTTCTCTGCCCTTTGAGGTGTAAATCTTCTACAACCAGGAATGTCTCTCTCAAGGACTTGGAAGCCATAGATCTGAAATAAAATCATCAAAGGAGATAGCATTCCTGTTTTCCTGATTCTGTGGGAGCGAAGAGCCCAACTTTGCTAAGTAACTACTAGCAAACACAGATGGCATATTAATATTGACTAATCTCCCACCTAAAGTTTTCCAGTACTTTTCTACTAGCTCACCCCAGCATTTAAACACCATCCCACCTTGTCCAGAAGAGTTGAGTTCAGTTTGTCTTCCCTATAACAGTAGTCTTAAATCTCATTAGTCTTTGCCCCTATTGCAATAGTCTTGAATGAAGTCCTCCCTGACTGTTTAACTGGCCTGACATAATTTCTCTCGTATACCAGTATAGACATGATCTGGTCTTACAAATCCAAGAATCCAATTATTGGCAGAGTAAAACTGAGGCCATCTTACCAAATTTTTTATAATATCAAAGTAAAAGTAACTGATATACATCCAGATACTCAGTAACTAAATTTGACACACACACACACACATACACACACACTCACACACACACACAGAGTTGTGTTTACTAGTTTGATTGCAAGGAAGATGCAGCAGGAAAACTATCACATAAGAGACACAGAAATCTGGCATTCATAGTTTAAGACTGCAGTAGACAGGTGTAAAGTCTCTTGATTAACTTTGAGATACAAGTCCCTTCCAGTCCAGGTAGAGATAAATAAACAAAAGTGGATATTTATTCAAACACATGGAGGCTAAATGATATGCTACTAAACAACCAATGGATCATTAAAGAAATCAAAGAGGAAATCGAAAAATACCTAGAGACAAATGAAAATGAAAACATGACAATCCAAAACCTATGGGACCCAGCAAAACCAGTTCTAACAGGGACGTTTATAGTGATGCAAGCTTACTTCAGGACATAAGAAAAATCTCAAATACACAACCCAACCTTACACCTAAAGCAACTAGAGAAACACAAACAAACACAACCCAAAGTTAGTAGAAAGGAAGAAATTATAAAGATCAGAGCAGAAATAAATGAATTAGAGATTAAGAAAACAATAGAAAAGATCAATGAAATTAAAAACACTAAAAGATGGTTCTTTGAAAAGGTAAACAAAATTGAAAAACCTTTAGCCAGACTCACCAAACAAAACGAGAGGGCCCAAATCAACAAAATCAGAAATGAAAGAGGAGAAGTTACAACTGACACCACAGAAATACAAAGGATCATAAGAGACTACCACAAGCAACTATATGCCAATAAAATGGACAACCTAGAAGAAATGGATAAATTCTGAGAAAGGTACAATCTCCCAAGACTGAACCAGGAAGAAGTAGAAAATATGAACACACCAATTACCAGTATTGAAATTGAATCAGTAATTTAAAAACTCCCAACAAATAAAAGGCAAGGGCCAGATTGCTTCACAGACAAATTCTACCAAACACTTAGAGAAGAGTTAACACTTATCCTCCTGAAAATGTGTAAAGAAACAGAGAAGACCCCAAACAGCTAAAGCAATATTGAGAAAGATGAACAGAGCTGGAAGAATCTGGCTCCCTGACTTCAGACTGTACTACAAAGCTACAGTCATCAAAACAGTATGGTACTTGCACAAAAACAGACACATCAATCAGTGGAACAGGATAGAAAGCCTGAAAATAAACCCATGCACTTATGGTCAATTAATCTACAACAAAGGAGGCAAGAATATACAATGGAGAAATGACAGTCTCTTCAACAAGTGGTGCTGGGAAAACTGAACAGCTACATGTAAAGGAATGAAATTAGAAGATTCTCTAACATCATATATAAAAATAAACTCAAAGTGGTTTAAAGACCTTAATGTAAGACTGGATACTATAAAACTTCTAGAGGAAAACATAGGCAGAACACTTTTTGACACAAATCGCAGCAATATTTTTTTGTATCCAACTCCTTGAGTAATGGAAATAAAAGCAAAAATTAAAAAATGGGATCAGGGCTTCCTTGGTGGCGCAGTGGTTGAGAGTCTGCCTCCCGATGCAGGAGACACGGGTTCGTGCCCTGGTCTGGGAAGATCTCACATGCTACGGAGCGGCTGGGCCCGTGAGCCATGGCCGCTGAGCCCGAGCATCCAGAGCCTGTGCTCTGCAACGGGAGAGGCCACAACAGTGAGAGGCCCACATACTGCAAAAAAAAAAAAAAAGTATCAAATTAAACTTAAAAGTTTTTGTACAGCAAAGGAAACCATAAACAAGACAAAAAGACAACCCTCAGACTGGGAGAAAATATTTGCAAATGGAACAACCGAAAAGGGATTAATCTCCAAAATATACAAGCAGCTCATACCGCTCAATATCAAAAGACAAACTAACAACCCAATCAAAAAATGGGCATAAGACCTTAATAGACATTTCTCCAAAAGAGACATACAGATGGCTAACAGGCACATGAAAAGATGCACAACATTGCTAATTATTAGAGAAATGGAAACCAAAACTGCAAAGAGGTATCACCTCACACTGGTCAGAATGGCCATCAACAAAAAGTCTACAAATAATAAATGTTGGAGAGGGTGTGGAGAAAAAGGAACCCTCCTACACTGTTGGTGGGAATGTAAATTGGTGCAGCCACTGTGGAGAACAACATGGAGTTTCCTTAAAAGACTAAACATAGAGCTACCATATGATCCAGCAATCCCACTCCTGGACATATATCTGGAGAAAACTATAGAAAAGATATATGCACCCCAACAACATTCATAGCAGCACTGTCTGCACAGCCAAGACATGGAAGCAACCTAAGTGTCCATCGACAGATGAAAAGATAAAGAAGATACGGTGTGTGTATATATATATATATAGTTATTTATTTATTGTTACATATATATAGAATAGAAAATATAAATATATATATATAAAATGGAATATTACTCAGCCATAAGAAAATGAAATAATGTCACTTGCAGCAACATGGATGGACCTAGAGATTATCATACTAAGTGAAGTAAGTCAGACAAAGACAAATTTCTTATGATATCACACATATGTGCAATAAAATGAATGAATTTATTTACAAGAGAGAAATAGAAAAAAACTATGGTTACCAAGGGGAAAGGGGTTGGGGAGAGATAAATTAGGAGTTTTGATTAAAATGTACACACTACTGTATATGAAATAGGTAACCAACAAGGACCTACTATCTAGCACAGAGAACTACATACTCAACATCTTATAATAACCTATAATGGAAAATAATATAAAAAAGAATATATATATATACATATATATGTTTAAAAAGTGGATGCTTGTTAATCATGTACATTTAACTGATTGTTATAATAATACAATTATTGACTTGGACTCAGGCAAAAAATGGCCCACAGTCTGGGTTTGTCCTCAAGACTTACAACACTTAGAGTCATGTATACTAAACACTGTAAGTTCAGTATGTGCCTTCAATAGGTGCCTCATAATAATACTAGATCATGGTTCTGAGTATTTTTGTGTTTCCTGTCTAGAAAAAATTATTTTGAAAGATGAATAATTACTGAAGGGCCCAGATCATCTCATAAATATAATGTTACTTATGTGATTGATGAGAACTAGGAGAAATTTACTGGGCCTGTGAAGGAAAACACTTAGCTAACAATTTAGATTCAGGCTCCAGAATGAAGCTACTCCACAGGACGGAATTAGGTAATATTTCATATGAAACTACAAAATAATACTCATACTGTTAATCATTTGAAAGTATAAGCAATATAGACATCACAACAGTTTGTAAAATTAATGTATGATGAAAGAAAAATTTTGACCATTGCTAATCAAAAATGTGCTTTAACCATTCACCACTGGTACAATAAACGTAAAGGCTAATATTGCACTGAATTTTTAAATTCATCTTATTGTAACCCTGACAATTGTTTTGCTTTGTATTTTACTGTGGACTTGCTGTATATTTAGATGAGTGCAAATTGCCAAGATAAAGCAGAAACAGCAATAGAGATAAATAGAAAATTGTAGTTTTATTATAAAATAGTCACAGAAAGAAAAATTATAAGTGCAAATGCAAATCTAAAAAAAATTCAAAATTTCCCTAATAACAAAAGGGAAAAATAACTCTCCTCCCCTCCCACCTCTCTTTAGCATTTCTTTTAGAAAACTTGCAATTACAAATGATTGCTTTCTCTTTTTCTTTCAGATGTATGTAAATGTTTTAAAAGCTAAATAAACCTCCTTCCAGTTTTGCACCCCAAGAATGTCTCACTTGGAGGCCATGGGAGTCATCTCTTTGAAATGTGAACATGAAGATGGATGGTGCCCTGTCACCCTGTTTCTGTGAGAGTTAAAGCTTAGGTGCTTGGCTTCAGGATGTAACTTCCTTCTTGTCATAAAGAAGACAAGGATAGTGCATTCAGGTTACTATTAAAAAAAAAAAAAAAAGATAGAAGAGACCAGGTGGTTTATAAACAACATAATGCACTATCCTTTTTCTTTTGATAAGGACAATTAACATGTGAAATGATTATATCTACTTGTCTATATAAATGGGTTAGTTTTTTTTTTTCTCTTTTTGCGTCTCTTTAGCAGATTGCCTATCATGTGTATCATGGTCTGATTTAATCCATTTTCAATAGTAAAACTAATTCATTCTTTTCTTTACTTTCTGGGAAGGATTCACTGGGTTGGTAGGTGACTTTATATCAATATTTGTATTTTCTCAACAATGGATATGTCACTTAAAATTCTGCTCTTTGCATCCAGCGTCAACAGCTAATTAATCTCGATATCCTTTCAAAGACCTTGGTTTAGACTCAGACTGCTTAAGACAACTTTTTATGCAACCCCCATCCCTGACAATAAGGGGTGCTTCTGGGCCACAGAGGAGGGAGTCTTACACCATTCTCAAAAAAACTCTGAAAAGAGTCTTCAAATAGTTTTAACATGTTTTTAATACACTTTTTGAACCAGTTATCAGTAAACTTAAATTAAAAACTTCTTTAATATGTGTTTATTTACAAGCTGTGTAACCTCAGCATTCACAGTGCATTCTAATCTTCTTAGTTAGTCCCTTCATGCTAGAATAAAAGCTTAAAAGCCCTAAATAAATGCACTCAGAAATATTCCTCAAGCTCTCAAGTACAATATAAAATAAAAGAGAAGATCTATTAAATTTCAATTATGCTCAACGCCTGATTTTCCTTATAATCACTCTAGGCATTATGGGTGTATCCATTAGAAATAACAACTATAGTCCTGCATTCGAACATATTTTTTGTATTGTACAAGTATGTAACTTTTGCCTTTTATATAAATGCATTTAATATTCTTTCTTCTAATACAGAGCTGTCAAGGATGATGTATACCTTCATTTCTGGATACATGAAATTAACTAAGGATGATGATGATGGCTGCAAAAATTAGATTTAAAAAAACCCTGAAATATCACCATTAGGGTGACATCAAAAAGTGTTATCACCAAGAGGGCAGACAGCAAAAGGAAGAAGAAATACAATCCTGCAACCTGTGGAAGGAAAACCACATTCACAGAAAGATAGACAAGATGAAAAGGCAGACGGCTATGTAACAGATGAAGAAACAAGATAAAACCCCAGAAAAACAACTAAATGAAATGGAGATAGGCAATCTTCCAGAAAGAGAAATCAGAATAATGATAGTGAAGATGATACAGACCTCGGAGAGAGAATGGAGGCAAAGATTGAGAAGATGCAAGAAATGTTTAACAAAGATATAGAAGCATTAAAGAACAAATAAAGAGAGATGAACAATATAATAAATGAAATGAAAAATACACTAGAAAGAATCAATAGCAGAATAAGTGAGGCAGAAAAACAGATAAGTGACCTAGAAGACAGAATGGTGGAATTCACTGATGCGGAACAGAAAAAAAACAAATGAATGAAAAGAAATGAAGACAGCCTAAGAGACCTCTGGGACAACATTAAATGCAGAAACATTCACATTATAGGGGTTCCAGGAGGAGAAGAGACAGAGAAAGAACCCAAGAAAATACTTGAAGAGATTAGAGTTGAAAACTTCCCTAACATGGGAAATAGCCTCCCAAGTCAAGGAAGTGCAGAGAGTCCCATATAGGATAAACCCAAGGAGAAACACGCCAAAACACATATTAATCAAATTACCAAAAATTAACAGCAAAGAAAAATTATTGAAAGCAGCAAGGGAAAAACAACAAATAACATACAAGGGAAATCCCATAAGGTTAACAGCTGATTTCTCAGCAGAAACTCTACAAGCCAGACCGGAGTGGCATGATATACTTAAAGTGATGAAAGGGAAGAACCTACAACCAAGATTACTCTACCTGGCAAGGATCTCATTCAGATTCGATGGAGAAATCAAAAGCTTTACAGACAAGCAAAAGCTAAGAGAATTCAGCACCACCAAACCAGCTCTATGACAAATACTAAAGGAACTTCTCTAAGTGGGAAAAACAAGAGAAGAAAAGGACCTACAAAAACAAAATGAAAACAATTAAGAAAATGGTAATAGGAACATACATATAGATAATTACCTAAAACGTGAAGAGATTAAACACTCCAACCAAAAGACACAGGCTTGCTGAATGGATACAAAAACAAGACCCATATATATGCTATCTAAAAGAGACCTACTTCAGACCTAGGGACACATTCACACTGAAAGTGAGGGGATGGAAAAAGATATTCCATATAAAGGGAAATCAAAAGAAAGCTGGAGTAGCAATACTCATATCAGGTAAAATAGACCTTAAAATAAAGAATGTTACAAGAGACAAGGAAGGACACTACATGATGATCAAGGGATCAATCCAAGAAGAAGATATAACAATTATAAATATACATGAACCCAACATAGGAGCACCTCAATACATAAGGCAACTGCTAACAGCTATAAAAGAGGAAATCAACAGTAACATAATAATAGTGGGGGACTTTAACACCTCACTTACACCAATGGACAGATCATCCAAAATGAAAATTAATAAGGAAACACAAGGTTTAAATAGACCAGATAGATTTAATTGATATTTATAGGACATTCCATCCAAAAACAGCAGATTATACTTTCTTCTCAAGTGCACACAGAACATTCTCCAGGATATAATATCTTGGGTCATAAATCAAGCCTCAGGAAATTAAAGACAATTGAAATCACATCAAGCATCTTTTCTGACCACAACGTTATGAGATTAGAAATCAATTACAGGGAAAAAAACCATAAAAAACACACTCACATTGAGGCTAAACAATATGTTGCTAAATAACCAAGAGATAATTGAAGAAGTAAAAGAGGAAATCAAAAAATACCTAGAGAAAAATGACAATGAAAACATGATGATCCAAAACCTATGGGATGCAGCAAAAGCAGTTCTAAGAGGGAAGTTTATAGCTATACAAGCCTACCTCAAAAACAAGAAAAACCTCAAATAAAAAATCTAACATTACACCTAAAGGAACTAGAGAAAGAAGAACAAACAAAACCCAAAATTAGCAGAAGGAAAGAAATCATCAAGATCATAGCAGAAGTAAATGAAATAGAAACAAAGAAAACAATAGCAAAGATCAATAAAACTAAAAGCTGGTTCTTTGAGAAGATAAACAAAATTGATAAACCATTAGCCAGACTCATCAAGAAAAAGAGGGAGAAGACTCAAATCAATAAAATTAGAAATGAAAAAGGAGAAATTACAACAGACACCACAGAAATACAAAGCATCCTAAGAGATTACTACAAGCAACTGTATGCCAATAAAATGCACAACCTGGAAGAAATGGACAAATTCTTAGAAAGATATAGCCTTCCAAGACTGAACCAGGAAGAAATAGAAAATATGCACAGACCAATCACAAGTAATGAAATTGAACCTGTGATTAAAAATCTTCCAACACACAAAGTCCAGGACCAGAGAGCTTCACAGGTGAATTCTATCAAACATTTAAAGAAGAGATAACACCCATGCTTCTCAAACTCTTCCAAAAAATTGCAGAGGAAGGAAAACTCCCAAACTCATTTTATGAGGTCACCATCAGCCTGATACCAAAACCAGAAAAAGATATGACAACAAAAGAAAATTACAGACCAATATCACTGATGAATATAGATGCAAAAATCCTCAACAAAATACTAGCAAACAGAATCCAACAACACATTAAAAGGATCACACAGCATGATCAAGTGGGATTTATCCCAGGGATGCAAGGATTCTTCAATATACGCAAATCAATCAATGTGATAAACCATATTAACAAATTGAAAAGAAAAACGATATGATCATCTCAATAGATGCAGAAAAAGTTTTTGACAAAATTCAACACTGATTTATGATAAAAACTCCCCAGAAAGTAGGCAGAGAGGGAACGTACCTCAACATAATAAAGGCCATATATGACAAACCCAGAGCAAACATCATTCTCAATGGTGAAAAACTGAAAGCATTTCCTCTAAGATCAGGAACAAGACAAGGATGTCCACTCTCACCACTACTGTACAACACAGCTTTGGAAGTCCTAGCCATGGCAATCAGAGAAGAAAAATAAAAGGAATATAAATTGGAAAAGAAGAAGTAAAACTGTCACTGTTTGCAGATGACATGATACTATACATAGAGAATCCTAAAGATGCTACCAGAAAACTACTAAAGCTAATCAATGAATTTGGTAAAGTTGCAAGATACAAAATTAATTCACAGAAATCTCTTGCATTCCTATACACTAATGATGAAAAATCTGAAAGAGAAATTAAGGAAACACTCCCATTTACCACTGTAACAAAAAGAATAAAATACCTAGGAATAAACCTACCTAGGGAGACAAAAGACCTGTATGCAGAAAACTATAAGACACTGATGAAAGAAATTAAACATGATACCAACAGATGGAGAGTTATACCATGTTCTTGGATTGGAAGAATCAATATTGTGAAAATGACTATACTCCCCAAAGAAATCTACAGATTCAATGCAGTCCCTATCAAATTACCAATGACATTTTTTTTACAGAACTAGAACAAAAAATCTTAAAATTTGTATGGAGACATAGCCAAAGCAGTCTTGAGGGAAAAAAGTGGACCTGGGGTAATCAGGCTCCCTGACTTCACACTATACTACAAAGCTACAGTAATCAACACAATATGGTACTGGCACAAAAACAGAAATATAGATCAATGGAATAGGACAGAAAGCCCAGAGATAAACCCATTCACCTATGGTGAACTAATCTATGACAAAGGAGGCAAGGATATACAATGGAGAAAAGACAGTCTCTTCAATAAGTGGTGCTGGGAAAACTGGTCAGCTACATGTAAAAGAATGAAATTAGAACACTCCCTAACACCATACACAAAAATAAACTCAAAATGGATTAGAGACCTAAATGTAAGACCAGGCACTGTAAAACGCTTAGAGGGAAACATAGGAAGAACATTCTTTCACATAAATCACAGCAAGATATTTTTTGATCCATCTCCTAGAGTAATGGAAATAAAAACAAAACTAAACAAATGGGACCTAATGAAACTTAAAAAGCTTCTGCACAGCAAAGGAAACCATAAACAAGACGAAAAGACAACACTCAGAATGGGAGAAAATATTTGCAAATGAATCAACGGACAAAGGATTAATCTCCAAAATATATAAATAGCTCATGCAGCTCAATATTAAAAAAACAAACAACCTAATCCAAAAATGGGCAGAAGACCTAAGTAGACATTTCTCCAAGGAAGACATACAGATGGCCAAGAGGCACATGAAAAGCTGCTCAATGTCACTAATTGTTAGAGAAATGCAAATCAAAATTACAATGAGGTATCACCTAACACCAATTAGAATGGGTATCATCAGAAAATCTACAAGCAACAAATGCTGTAGAGAGCATGGAGAAAATGGAGCCCTCTTGCACTGTTGGTGGGAATGTAAATTGATACAGCCACTATGGAGAACAGTATGGAGGTTCCTTAAAAAACTAAAAATAGAATTACCATATGACCCAACAATCCCACTAATGGGCATATACCCAGAGAAAACCATAATTCAAAAAGACACATGCACCCCAATGTTCACTGCAGCACTATTTACAATAGCCAGGTCATAGAAGCAAACTAAATGCCCACTGACAGACAAATGGATAAAGAAGGTGTGGTACATATATACAATGGAATATTACTCAGCCATAAAAAGGAACGAAATTGGGTCATTTGTAGAGACGTGGATGAATCTAGAGACTGTCATACACAGTGAAGTAAGTCAGAAAGAGAAAAACAAATATCATATATTAACACATATATGTGGAACCTAGAAAATGGTACAGATGAACCGGTTTGCAGAGCAGAAATTGAGACACGTAAGTAGAGAACAAACGTATGGACACCAAGGGGGGAACGCGGCGGGGGTTGGGGGTGGCAGTGTGATGAATTGGGAGATTGGGATTGACATGTATACACTGATGTATATAAAATGGATGACAAATACAAACTTGCTGTATAAAAAAATAAATAAAATTAAATTTAAAAAAAGTGTTATCACCTCACTCACACCTGTTAGGATGGCTATTCACAAAAAGGTAAGAAGTAACAAATGCTGGTGGGGATGTGGAGAAAAAGGAACCCTTGTACACTGTTGTTCGGAATGTAAACCGTTACAGCCCCTATGAAACAGTATAGAGGTTCCTCAAGAAATTAAAAACAGAAATACCCTAAGATTCAGCAATCCCACTTCCTGCTAGAGATATGCAAAGGAAATGAAACCATTACTTCAAAGAGTTATCTATAATCCCGTCTTCACTGCAGCATTATTCACAATAACAGGGCTATGGAAACAACCTAAGCGTCTGCCAGTAGATGAATAGATCAAGAAAATTTATGCGTGCACACACACACATATCGTTCAGCCTTAAAAAGGAAATAAATTCTGTCATTTGCAACAACATGGGTGAAACTGGAGGGCATTATGATAAGTGACACTAAGTCATATAGAGAAAGACTAATACTGCATGGAATCACATATGTGGAACCTAAAAAAATAAAAAAGAGAGAGAGTATTAATTCATAGAAACAAGAGAGTTGCCAGGTATTGGGGAGTGGGGGAAATAGGCAGAGGTTGGTATAAGTGTACATACTTTCAGTTATAAGATGAATAAGATCTGAAAGTCTAATGTGTAACATGATAACTATAGTTGATAACACTGAACTCTATAACTGAAATTTGTTAGAAGAAGTAGAACTTAAATGTTCTCACCAAAAAAAAAAAAAAAAAAGGTAAATATGTGAGGTGATAGATGTGTTAATTAACTTGATGGGGGGGAATCCTTTCACAAAATATCCATATATCCACGTTGTATAATTTAAAATGCTTTATATTTTTATTCATCAATTATACCTCAGTAACTCTGAAACAAAATTTTAAAAGGAAATAAAATAGAAAAGAAAGTGGATCAAAATACTAGACGAACAACATAGAGTTTTAAAAATACATGTACTGTGGAATGATGGGACTACATAAATGTTAATTCAATTAGGTAACTGAGTAGTGAATAATTGTGGTTTTTACTTCATTTATGGTGTTGGACTTCAGAAGTTTTAATTTATTGGTTAATTCTAAAGCATAATGTGTGTGAGAGTGTTTGGAACAGTTATTACAGATGCAAAAAGATGTCTATTTCAACACTTGTTTGTTTTTTTGGTGGGGGGTGTACGCGGGCCTCTCAATGTTGTGGCCTCTCCCATTGCGGAGCACAGACTCCGGACGCGCAGGCTCAGCGGCCATGGCTCACGGGCCTAGCCGCTCCGCGGCATGTGGGATCTTCCCGGACCGGGGCACGAACCCGTGCCCCCTGCATCGGCAGGTAGACTCTCAACCACTGCGCCACCAGGGAAGCCCCTCAACACTTGTTTTTAGAAGAATTTTAAGGTCAAGAAGTCAGCACATACGTCTTTGTACTCATCTGTGGATACTTCAGTCAAATACTGGGTTGGCCAAAAAGTTTGTTTGGGTTTTCCATAATTGCTTACAAAAAACCCAAAAGAACTTTATGGCCAACCCAATATTTAGCATTCTAACAAAGTGCTGTGCTTTTGTGGGAAGAACGCTAATGTATTTATTTACATACTCTTTCTATATTTTGTCCTAATTTCTTTCCTACAGCCGCTTTCAAAATGCCTACCATATTACAAATATTCCTGATAAAAAGAGAAAAATACCAACTGAAAGCTTCTTTAGTTTACACAATTTGATCCAATTGAATCCAATGCCAAAAAAAAAAAAAAAAAACACGAAAAACCCCAAACAAAACCATAGTAATTGCTTAAATTGCAGTAAAACCATCAGTGTTTTCACAAAACAAACCAAAGTAAAACAGTAAAGTGCCTTCTTTTTTTAGTAAAATCATCCATGTTCTCCCAGTCGAAAATGTAACTATCGTCACAATGAAGAAATAATGAAGGACCATAAAAATAAACTATCCCTTATATTTAACATTTTTGTTGCTAGTAATCAAATGTCACAGAGATTATTTCATACGGCAGCGTAAAGTAGTTCTGAAATTCCAAGAGCATTTATTTATTGTTGCCCAGTAGCAAGTCATTTGAATGACTATGCATCAAATTTTGTCCACACGATGAGATAATTGCTACTGTCAGTTTGATTGTTTTTCTTGCATGTGGTATTAGTAAGTGCTGTTGAAACTCTGGTGCTAGAGACTAAATGTCCCCCTGCTGCCAAAACTTACATGTTGAAACCTCATCTCCAATGTTAGGGTATTTGAAGGTGAGGACTTTGATAGGTGATTAGGTCATGAAGGCAGAGTGCTCCTCAATGTGATTGTGCCCTTATAAAAGAGGACCCAGAGAGATCCCTGACCCCATCTGCTATATGAGGACACAGTAAAAAGATGGCCACCTATGAACTGGAAAGCGGGTTGTTAGCAGACACCGAATCTGCTGGCACCATGATCTCTGAATTCCAGCCTCTAGAACTGTGAGGAATACATTTATGTTGTTTATAAACCACCCAGTCTATCCTTTTTTCTTTTTTTTTTTTTTTATAGTAGCCTGAATGCACTGACACCACATAGACCTACAGAGCTCTCTACTGCTTGTGGTATGTCTTTGCCAATGTCTGCAAAGATACCCCATCTGCTGACATGTTTCAGTAAATGTGTCTTGATGTAGAGCAATTTTTCTGCTCCCATTATAATTCATGCCACACCTAACAATGTTAACACAGGCTCTGTGTTAGGTATTTTGGGAAATCCAAGATGAGTAGTAAACAATCTCTGCAATCAAAGAACCTAAAATGATTGTGAGTGTGTATGAGTGTGTGTGTGGGTGTGTGTGTGAGTGTAATGGAGGAGGGCAAGGAGGAGTGCAAGGCAGAAATAAGAGCAGTAAGAAGATATCTGATTGGCCAAAAAGTTCCTTTGTTTTTTAAGTAAAAATAAAAGACACATTTTTCATTTTCACCAAGAAATTTATTGAAAATGCATTCATCATTTTGTTCCACTACCTTCTGACATTTTTCAGGCCATTTCATAATTCTATATTCCCAAATCATTTTTTTCTTTTTGAGCAAAGAACTGTTCCAGGTGCCTTTTACAGTCTTCCAGGGAATTGAAATTTTTTCCATTAACAGAATTTTGTAAAGACTGAAATATCAATAAATGTAAATCTGAAGGGGCAATGCCTGGTGAATACAGAAAATGAATCAGAACTTCCCAGTCAATCTGTAACAGTTTTTGCCTGGTGATCAAAGAAACATGCACAGTCTTGCATTAACCTGATGGAAGATTATGCGGTTCTGTTGACTAATTCTGGATGCTTTTCGTCAAGTGCTGCTTTCAGTTGGCCTAATTGGGAGCAGTACTTGTTGGAATTAATTGTTTCATTTTCCAGAAGGAGCTCATAATAGAGGACTCCCTTCCAATCTCACCATATACACAACATCACCTTCTTTGGATGAAGACTGGCCTTTTGGTGTGGTTGGTGGTGGTTCATTTCACTTGCCCCGCGATCTCTCCCATTCCACATTATTGTATAGTAACCACTTTTCATTGCCCATCACAATTCGTTTCAAAAACATAACGTTTTCATTACATTTAAGTAGAGAATCAGAGAATCACATGCGGAAATATGGTCAACAAGGTTTTTTTCTCTTAACTTATATGGAACCCAAATATCAAAGTGATTAACATAACCAAGCTGGTGCAAATGATTTTCAACACTTGAGTTGGATATTTTGAGTATGTCAGCTATTTGGATATTTTGAGTATAGCATCTCCCGTGTGGTATAATGTTGACTGTTCTCAATTAATGTCTCGATTTCATCACCATCATCTTCAACTGGTCTACCTGACCATGGAGCATTGTCCAGTGAGAAATCTCCAGAAAGAAACTTTGCAAACCACTTTTGACACATTCGATCAGTCACAGCTCCTGCTACATATACTGCACAAATTTTTTTTTGCATTTCAGTTGTGTTTTTACCTTTCTTGAAATAATAAAGCATAATATGCCAAAATGTTGCTTTTTTTCTTCCATCTTAAATATTAAAATAGCTATACAAAAATTTTCCAATTTTGATAAGTTTTTTTTTTTTTAATGCACACTGATATGACAGCTGTGACAATACAATCTAACAAAATTGTTTCGAATGAAGTTAAAGACAACTAAGTGCTACTAGAGCCATCTTAGGGAAAAAACCGAACAAAGGTTTTGGCCAACCCAATTTTTTTTTTTGTTTTTGATAACTTTCATATAAAGGGTGAAAGATTATTCTGAATGGTCAATTTTTCTAAGTCCTTTTTATACTGTGGCCATCAATCTCTAACAATATTGCCTTGTTGCTATATTTAGTATATTCCCTTCTTTCATTAGCCCATGGGGTCGGTTGGTATTTAGATTTTCATTATTAACAGGGGAAGGTACAAGAGCAAATTTGAGAAGTTGTAAGTCCCTGGTTGTAAGAGCATTTGCTCAAGGCAAATATCACATATAGTAGTCTTGTACCAAGGTGGCATTTTGAAAGAGTAAACTGTTGAAAAATGTTATAAAATAATATATCTTCAACAAAGTAGCTCGTTAAAATATATGCACCAATGAGCTGAGAGCAATAATAATATATGAACATAAAAAACAGCTACCTTTTCTATAAATCTAGTATGAATATTATTTATTAAATATTAAAGAAAATATTTATTTAAAATATAGTAACACAAAGTAGAGTTTGCATGTGTGTGTGCATGCGTGTGTATTTAAAATAAAAAGAAGAAATATAGATGAATGGAATAGGATAGAAAGCCCAGAGATAAACCCATGCACATATGGTCACCTTATTTTTGATAAAGGAGGCAAGAATATACAATGGAGAAAAGACAGTCTCTTCAATAAGTGGTGCTGGGAAAACTGGACAGCTACATGTAAAAGAAGGAAATTAGAACACTCCCTAACACCATACACAAAAATAAATTCAAAATGGATTAAAGACCTAAATGTAAGGCCAGACACTATAAACTCTTAGAGGAAAACATAGGCAGAACACTATATGACATAAATCACAGCAAGATCCTTTTTGACCCACCTCCTAGAGAAATGTGAATAAAACCAAAAATAAAAAAATGGGACCTAATGAAACTTAAAAGCTTTTGCATACCAAAGGAATCCATAAATAAGATGAAAAGACAATCCTCAAAATGGGAGAAAATATTTGCAAATGAAGGAACTGACAAAGGAATAATCTCCAAAATTTACAAGCAGCTTATGCAGCTCAATATCAAAAAAACAAACAACCCAATCCAAACATGGGCAAAGACCGAAATAGACATTTCTCCAAAGAAGATATACAGATTGCCAACAAATACATGAAAGAATGCTCAACATCACTAATTATTAGAGAAATGAAAATCAAAACTACAATGAGGTATCACCTCACACCAGTCACAATGGCCATCATCAAAAAATCTACAAACCATACATGCTGGAGAGGATGTGGAGAAAAGGGAACCCTCTTGCACTGTTGGTGGGAATGTAAATTGATACAGCCACTATGGAGAACAGTATAGAGGTTCCTCAAAAAAACTATGAATAGAACTACCATATGACCCAGCAATCCCACTACTGGGCATATACCCTGACAAAACCATAATTCAAAGAGTCATGTACCACAATGTTCATTGCATATCTATTTACAATAGCCAGGACATGGAAGCAACCTAAGTGTCCATCGACAGATGAATGGATAAAGAAGATGTGTCATACATATACAGTGGAATATTATTCAGCCATTAAAAAGAAATGAAATTGAATTATTTGTAGTGAGGTGGATAGACCTAGAGCCTGTCATACAGAGTGAAGTTAGAAAGAGAAAAACAAATACTGTATGCTAACACATATATATGGAATCTAAAAAAAAAAAAATGTTCTGAAGAACCTAGGGGCAGGACTGGAATAAACATGCAGATGTAGAGAATGGACTTGAGGACACGGGGAGGGGGAAGGGTAAGCTGGGACGAAGTGAGAGAGTGGCATGGATTTATATATACTACAAATGTAAAATAGATAGCTAGTGGGAAGCAGCCTCATCGCACAGGGAGATCAACTTGCACAACACAGGGAGATCAGCTCAGTGTTTTGTAACCACCTAGAGAGGTGGGATAGGGAGGGTGGGAGGGAGATGTAAGAGGAAGGAGATATGGGGATATATGTATATGTATAGCTGATACACTTCGTTATAAAGCAGAAACTAACACACAATTGTAAAGCAATTATATGCCAATAAAGGTGTTAAAAAATAAATAAAATAAAATAAAAAGAAGAGTTTCCAGGGAACAGTGTTGTTAGCCCATACTAACATATATCTGAGAATGAGATTTTACATTATAAAAATTTTCAGGACAAATCAGAATTTGACAGTCATAGGATAGAACCATGTTTGGATATCTAAGACAACATTTTTTTTCACCTTCTGTAACACGTTTGTTCAAATACAATGTTGTCCAATATCAATGTATACTCATAAAATTTCCAGGAGCATCTTGGAAAAGTAGAGTTTTCTTTCTATTTTTTATTTTACAAGTATTCACTTAATTATTCTTTATAGTGTTACTGTGACTCCATTAATGGAACAGCAAAGGGTGTGAGAGAAAATGTAGGAAAAGGAAAGAGAATCACATTTCTCATAGAATGCATTTTTAACTATCTCAGTTTGATGCCATACAGATGAGAAGGGTGGACAAGTAATCAACAACCCCTCCCTTCTTTATGCAGACGAAATGAGGGTTGGAAGTGTATTCAATGCCTGTAATTGTACTATCATCACTGTTAGTTTTCTCAAATTTATTACATCCATTTTCACCATCAGGCGAATTTATACATAAGTGTGAAAATAGCACATGTAAAACAATCTGTGAGAAAAAAACTTCTTTTAACGGTCTTTAAAAGATATTAACATGATTGTTCAAATCCATTATCTGAATTATTATCAACTGGTCAAGTTTATATTCTGATCTCTATTGAAACTTGTCACTATACCACCATGAAGCTGCCATGAATGAAAAATCCTACCTCAAACTGGAGAAAAAAAAAAAATGCCCTTCAAGTAAGTCCAGTGGAGAGAAAATTAACGAGCATGAGTGTGAGAAAGAAAAGGCCACAAATAAGCAATACAGTATGAGACAGCAAATGGCTGAAGCAATAAATCTTTAAATTGTGAATTTAAGTTTGTAGCTTAAATTCACATAATTTTAGGAATTTTCATCTGATAAAATTATATGGAGTACTTAGTACTGCATACGATGTCCAATTACAGTGTATTCTCTGTTACTTAATAAATTTATTGCTTATAACTGTGTCATGAGTATTTCTTCAGAACCAAAATTTCAAGGTAAAGAGATATGGCACACTGAGATTATTTATAAGTTACTGAACTGCAAAACTGACATACTTTGTACCTAAGAGGAAGAAATTATAAGAATTATTTTTTTAAAGCTTTTCATAATTCATTTTTGGAGGACTATTTTAGCTGTTGAACATGTTATGACTATATGGATACATTTTTTTATTGAAGAGAATATGACAATTGATTTTAACTTTTAGAATCTAAATATTGAAGGAAAATTGGAAGCGAAAACACCATTTACTTCCAATGCTTAATTCAATCCTATGACCTAAATAGAATAGGCTGGGATGTTCCTTATCTGGTTAAATATTTTAAAAAATGAGGTATCCTGTGTTTATTAAACTAATCAGAATTTATAAACTTAAATATATAGGCTGAATTCATCCTCCTTTAAAATACTTTCAAATATGAGATTACATGGCTCTCTGTTAAATGAACATATTTTCTGTGTTTTACTATGTTTCTGACTTTCGGCTATTTAATATTTTAAAATAAATTTATTGAAAAGATAGTTTTAGTGCTGAAAGTCTCTAGCACATGGATCACACTTAAGAGAAAAGCAAAAAGGAACATGTAGATGAGTAAATAGTTCGCCAAATAAAATGCCTAAATGGAGACTAATTTTACCCATTAGAAGAACGTTATTTAAAATAAATTCCCTTCAACTGTTTTTTGGGGTTTTTTTTTATACGTTCTTGACCATTAACCATGCCATATGCAATACTGTTTTTAAACTTGGGCAAGATAGGCCCCTTCCCTGATCCCTTCGTCTGACCATTCTGTAGCCCACCTCTTGCCCAGGGATGTGCCTGCTCACTTCACCTATGAGATCCTAGACTAATTTCCAGCCCACAATGTGGTAAGAACTGAAATTGGGAGTAAATCTTTCAAACTTCTAGAGTAATTTGAAAGAGTAATTCTGTCTGGTGAATTTCATAATAAAAAAACTTGGAATGTATTTATATGTGCTTTTATTTCATTTTCCTAGAAATTTTTTTTTCACTTTGTAAAAGTATCATTTCAAGACGAATTAAAAATAAAAACAAATCTTCTATTTTATAGTTTGTTTAAAAACTACTGTTCCACAACTCATTGGTACCTGGTACCCTGGAATTTCCTGCTACCTGAACCTTCATAGGCCTCTTTTCCAGGTCCACATTCTCAGGGTCAGAACACATGACCCATATGTGCACTCTTAGACCCAGTGGGCAGTGTTTGCAGGGAGGTGTGGCAGCTTGAATGTGTAGGCTGGGAAGTCTACATGTATCGTGAAGGATGGAGCTGAGTTTGGGAATAGAGGGTGGCCAGGTGCAGGCTGGGGCTGGGACCACTTTCTTATACCTTCATGTCCCAAAAAGAAAATCACACAAGTCCCAGAATTCTAAATTTAAACTTGTCCTTCTAGGTTGTTATGAAAGTGTATTTGTCAAGGTAGGAGGATGGAACATATTGTATTTAACAATATGTAGCTTAATTTATAACTTTTAATATTTAGACATTTGATATGTGAGATTCTATCTGTATTCTTACTCTGAGCCTTGTAAATGTCCAGATGAGTGGGCCTGCTGTTGAGAAAGCTAAACTTATTAAAAAATATGTTTCAGGTACACTCAAATTTATATCAGCTTCTTTGGTAGATACAAATCCAGTAGGTTCTCTTATCACAGACTCTTAGAGTTCAGAGGAACCTTTGACCTAACTTCAAGTTTGTAAAATCTCTGTTAGCTAGTCAGACAGCTTTTATTTGAACACCTCTAGGAGGTAGGTGCTACCTAGTTCTGTTGTAGTCACACTTACTCAAGGAAAAGAAAGATATTTTCAGAAATGTGTAATTGTGTTCTGAGGAAGAAAAGCAGGTCTAAGAAACACATTTCTGGTTACAGACAGACAAATATAAAAAAAATCACAGATTTTTCAAAATTAATACAACTTCTCAGAGTGAAGGAATTATAACAAGTAATGAAATAGAACTACTGTGTAAACTAGGGACAATATGATGACAGGAATGTGAGAAAAGGAAAAATGTAATTTTTTTTCTTCATTTATTCTACCAGCAGCAGAAGCTTAGTCTGTAAAATACAGCTATTTCCACTTGACTATTCATTCAGGTCATAAGATCTCTTTTCATTAATGTATTTGCTCTTTATCTGGTCTTATGTTGCCTACCTAACTTTGGGATCATCCTCAAAAAAAAAAAAAAATCAATTGTGAACCTATTTCTTTCATTTAATTATCCAATACTTCTCATGTCATCTGCTACTTGATCCAATTCACACAACACAGGATTATAAAAATCACTTAAAAAATTTATTCACCCTGTCTTCCAAAATAAAAAGAAATAGAGACATTATCTGCACTTGATAAGAATTTTGAAAAGCACAGAAAATCCACTAATAAAAATTTTACTAGATCTTTTTGAAGCAACTGAGGTCAAAATTCTTAAAAGAAGGTGTGCAGAAACTGAAGGACTGTGGCATGTTTACAAAGAGGTTCTTGTGATTAGCGAAGAGTTCATTTTTTAGAAAGTGTATGGCTATATTTAAAATATAAAGGGGTTTTCCTCTTAGTGCTTAAAATTATATAGTAAATATCATTGCCTTAATTCTTCTTACTTTGAGTTTTGCAAAAACATAATATATATATGATTATGATGTCTGCATCTAAAATGTGTGTGTGTGTGTGTGTGTGTGCGTGTGCACTCATGCACTCATCTCATAGTCTTCTGGTTATTTAAACATAATGTATTATCTTTCTTACTCTCTCTTAGCCCTCCCACACTCTCACTAAGGGACCAATTTAGATCCAATGATTGAACAGTCTAAAAAGTAATGGTCGCAGAATAAAGCTTTAATTTTTATTTCCACTGGAGGTGAAGTACTCAATGTGAACTTTGAATATGATAGTATAGGGAAATCTATCTGGAAACTTGGTATTCTTTTGAAAATAGTAATTAATAACCATTCTGTGTTATTAATACAATAATTTATTCTATGAAGAAAATATCAACAGGTATATCAGAATTCATTATTGTCTATACATTTTTAACATTAGAATAGATTAAATTATATGGTTCAAACATAATATTATTTTTTTCTTTTAGCATGTGGGACTGTACAGATTACTGTTTAATCCCAATAAATGTAGTCTTTTATGCTTACCATTTCTAATGGTTGGGTATTTAAGATAATAATTTTGATATTTTCCTTCTGTGTCTTATTAGATTACTGGAAATTTGTATGTTTATAACCTTTCTGCTTGTAGTTTTGTGATATTAATTATCTCATAGATTCTTTAAGGCAGTGGCTAAAGGAGTATACAGCATCCATGATCTGGGATATTAGTTGTACAAGATGACATCTATTATTTCATTAGATTCTGAAATGCTAAGTTTTATTTAGTGGTAGATATAGTAAAAAAGATGTTTAAGAAATATTCTTCAGTCAACTGACTAGCTATCCTGCCTTTCCCTGTCCATGCTTTGAAGAATCTAAACCTGAAATCTAGTCCTCTATCTTATCCATCACATACATGTTTTACAGTCTCATTTTTGAAGTACATATAATGTGATCTATCAAATAAACATGTAGAAAGATAGGTCTCAGAATGTGTGAGGATCACTTACAAAATTTTCTGTATTATCATTAATGCCCAAGAAACTTCAACTTTTCTAAAGTGTCAGATAAAGGAACAAATACATGTGTTATTTGGGAAATAATAAATAATAAAGTTAAGGAATAAACCAAATTTTGTGTTGTATCATGTGTCACAAGCCTATAGTCCCAGGCAGGCAATGCAAGGGTTCTTAGATGCTCAAGTGAAAAACGAGACAAGGTTGAAGGGCCATGAGAACCTATGGGCTCTCTAAAGGGGACAGAAGAGAGTTCCAGCAAATTTTGCCATGTGATAATCCAGTCCTAGTGTTGCCAGTCTGTCGAAAGAAACAACAAATTCAGATTTTTTATATGTAATTTTCAATTATTTAAAACACTGTATAGTTGACCCTTGAAGAACATGGGTTTGAACTGCACAGGTCCACTTATACATAGATATTTTTTCCAATAAATACTACAGTACTACACAATCCATGGTTGGTTGAACCCATGTATGTGGAACTATGGATATGGAGGGCTGACTAAGGGATTTGGGCATGTGCAGATTGTGATATATGTGACAGTTCCTGGAAACAATACCCCGTGGATACCAAGGGATGACTGCACTTCCCAAACAACAACCAAAAAACATACTTACTGGTCATATTAGTTCTGTGGCTGTCAATTTCTAATACAATATTACAGTATAAGGAAATCCAAACTATCAGGTACAAAACCACAAAGAAATCTAGGAAGAACTATATATAATTTCTGAAAGATATTAGTCTAGCGTGGTGAAATGTCTACCAGGTACATCATCCTGATAAAAATGCTGAGTATTTTTAGGGGGGTGGAGTTACAAATAATTTGAACAACATAAACAAATATGCAGAACATGTAAAGCAATGGCTCTTTGTCCATCATTATCTTAGGAAGCACAAAGTGGAATTGTAGTAGGCTCAGAGATAAACAACAAAATTGTGGTTGATCAATGATATCCATGTAGTAGGTGGAGGAGAGAAGTTGAAGTTGAGGTCAAGAATGCATAAAGATAAATAAGAAGAGAAGGGATTTTTTTTTTTTTTCCTGAAAAGATAACAACTAGATAACAACAAGATGGAATAGTACTGGGTCTACAATGTACACATAAGGTAAATCTTTGGTGTTATTACAGGATTCTGCAATAACAGTACTATGAGAACTTCTTGTAAAATTAAAAAGGAAAGGAAAGAGGAGGAGAGGTTTGGAGGCCAGTAGGGATTACAAGTGCAGCCCCTCAGGACTGTATATATTTGAAAACTTTAAAAGCTTCTGCCTGAGGGTCTGGCATCCAATCAGCCTGAAACTAGGTGATCACTGGATTCCTTTCTTTGGAACACTGACAAGTCTTGGCACATGCTGAACAGCAGGGGAAAATTGGAATAAATAAGGCAGTATATACAACCAAAAAGATTTAAGAGACAACAAAGATCTAGGGCAGGGTTGAATGAGAAGGATCATCACCTACACAAAGTCACTACTTTAAGACTGATAGAGGTAGCAGTTTTGCCTAATATATAGAAACAGACACAGAGAATTAGGCAAAATGAGGTGACAAAATATGCTCCAAACAAAAGAAAAAACAAAACATCAGAAAAAAAAAAACCTCAATGATATAAAGATAAGTAATTTATCTGGTAAAGAATTCAAAATGATGGTCATAAAAGTGCTCACTGAACTCAGGAGAAGAATGGATGAACACAGTGAGAACTTCAACAAAGAGTTAAAAAAATATAAGAAAGAATCAATCACAGCTAAAGAATGAAATAACACGAGTAACATAAATTAAATGAAAAATACACTAAAGGGAATCAATAGCAGATAAGATGATACAGAAGAAGGATTAGCAATCTGGAAGACAGGGTAATGGAAATCACCCAATCAGAACAAAAAGGGGAAAAAAATTAAATATGGATAGCTTAAGGACAACATCAAGCACAAGAATATTTGCTTTATAGGGATCCCAGAAGTAGAAGAAAGAGAGAATGGGGAACAAATGTATTTGAAGAAATACTGGCTGAAAACTTCCCTATCCTAGAAAGGAAACAGACATCCAGATCCAGGAAGCACAGAGAGTCCCAAACAAGATGACTCCAAAGAGACCTACAAAGAGACACATTATAGGTAAAATGTCAAAAATTAAAGAGAGAGTACTAAAAGCAGTAAGAGGAAACCAATTAGTTAATATAATGGAAGCAATTTTTTCAGCAGAAACTTTGCAGACCAGAATGGAGCAGCATGATATATTCAAAGTGCTGAAACAAAATAAAACAAACAAACAAACAAAAATTTACAACCAAGAATACTGTATCCAGCAAGGTTACCATCCAGAATTGAAAGTGAGATAAAGAGTTTCCCAGACAAGCAAAATCTAAAGGAGTTCACCACCACTAAACTGGCCCTGCAAGAAATGTTAAAGGGACTTCTATAAGTTGAAATGAAATGGCACTAATTAATAAGAAAACACATGAAACTAAAATTCTCACTGGAAAAGGCAAATATATAGTAATGGTAGTGGATCAATCACTTATAAAACCTGTGTGAAGGTTAAATGACGAAAGTTCAAAAACAACCCCTATACAATAATGAGAGAAGACACAAAATAAAAAGATGTAAAACATGATGTAAAAGACATAAAATGTGGAAGCAGGGAATAAAAATGTAGTATTTGTAGAATGCATTTGAACTTAAGTGACTATCAACATAAAATAAACTTTTCCATATATAAATAGTTATATATGAACCTTATGGTAACCACAAACCAAAAGCCTATAATAGATACAGAGAAAATAAAGACAAAAAAATCCAAACATGATACTAAAGAAAATCATTAAACAATCATCAAACAAACAAAAAAACCCAAGACCCATCTATATGCTGCTTATAAGAGACTCACTTCAGATCTAAACACACACAAACCAAATGTGAAGGAATGAAAAAAAATGTTTCATGCAAACAAAAATAAAAAGAAAGCTGGGGTAGCAGTACTTACATAAGATAAAATATACTTTAAAATAAAGACTGTAACAAAAGACAAAGAAGAGCATTACATAATGTTAAAGGGATCAATCCAACAAGAGGATATAGCATCTGTAAATATCTATGCACCCAACATAGGACCACCTAAATATATAAAGCAAACATTAATAGACATAATGGGAGTGGTCCAGAAATCTACATTTTAAAAAGTGCACCAGGTAATTGTGATGCAAAAGACCCCATTTTTGAGAAACACCTCACTGATAAAGCCTGTATTGCAAATCAACAGTTATGAAAGGAATACTGAGAGAAAGCATATCATAACCTTTTGAGGTTCATCACAGAAAAAAAATATATACATGCCCTGGACATTTCTTCTTGCCACTATCAGAGGTAGATTATTGGAATGGATAGCCAAGGATTTGGCAGTAAGTTCCTAACATTTCCCTTTTCTCAATTTATGTTCATTCTTTTTGTTCACATTAAGAACCTTTTCAGTATATTAGCTCAACTCTGAGAGCTGTTCATTGCTAACTACTTCACGTCAAACCACTGATAAACTCTCAACTACAGATCTTGATGACCAGGTCTTTATTATTGTCTCTGGGATCAATTTCATGATTGTTTTTTCCAGTCTATTCTAAAACTCTGTGAGGGCAAAGGTATTTTCCAAAATAAGGCCAATCAGCCACTCTGCAATTTCACCCTAGGCCTCTTTTGCCAATGAGTTCCTTTCTGGAAATGGTTTCTAACTAACTGTGTTTGGATCAAGTACCTTAAGCACCACTGAAGAAGGACTAATAAATATACTATATGCAGGTTGATGATCATAACTAAGGTACTATGCTTCTTCTGTTGGTGATAGTAGGAAGAATCAATGAAAGAAAAGAAAAAGTAAAATTTCATACAATTTTATAAAGACCTAATAGGCTAAGTCAAGAAAGAAACATTGAGAACTTACACTTGGAGCACTGTCCTTGGGTCTCCAACTTCGCTCCCGTCACCAATTGTCAAGGTGTCATAGCCAATTTCCAGATCGAATTCTTCAAAATTTATCTGGATAACCTAGCAATAAACATAAATAAACATCTCAAATATATTTCATTATATAATAAAAGCAAACAAAAATGCACTGTGGACATACTATATATCTATAGATCTATAATTATCTGTATAAGAATTTCAAACTATGGCAGGAGATCATGTGAGACTATTACTATCAATCATTATAATTATAACATAATTTTTATTTACTCTATTGTATCTTCTGTAATAGTTTTTCAATGAAATGGCATGGCTTCTGTTTATAGGACACTTTTATTTGAGGAATCTGAATACAAATCTAATTTAAGAAGGCTTTATAAAAATGTATATGTACCTGAAGAGTGGTTACATTTGCATATATTTTTACAAGCTAGCACAGAAAAACACAGAGTATACTATTTCTATGAAATAGTAAAGCTTAAAAAATGTTAGAGCTAAATTTGAATCTAGATCACTAAATTTAAAGGCATCAGGTTTATTTTTGTGTATCCTTTGGTAACAGAATCCCTCATATATATTATATTTTGCTGGCAAAACTAGGAGCACAATTCTTTGGGAGACACATTATACCATAACAAAAAATTAATATTAATTCTTATCAAAATATACTCATGCATTCATTTATTGTTTATATATCTATGTAAAAATTCATATTTAATTAAATTGCAATTCTTAAATTAGAAACCCAATATAATATTAAAGAATAATAAATCAAGAATCCATATAAGAAGAAATTACATAAATATCATCCTATATATAATCATGGCTTGAGCAAAAAATAATTTATAATAAAGTATTATTCAACACGAGTTAAAGAAAATGAATGGTTGAGATTACCAATAGTACTAGAGAATAAATGAAAAAAAGCTTTAAAATTTTTTAAATTATTATTTAAAAACTAATTTTTATAATTGTTACTTTGGTATCATAAAAAGAAATTCTTAAGAAAATGAGGGATTTCATAACCTGATTCTTTTTAGCTTCGTAACAAAAAACCAAATTTTTGATTATGTCTATTTCTTGATTTTTAAATCATTTTTTACTAGCATTAATTAAAGCCACTGTTTTGGTCAGGTTTAAATGCAGAATATATAAAAACACTGAATTTTACATGGCTACAACTTAAAAGTAAATGTTTCCCTGTTCTACACTGAGTTAAATATAAGTATTCTCAATTAATAATTGCCTGTTAATGGAGATTAAGTTGTTCCCATTTTTTTGCTATCAAAAGCAACATGGTTACAACCAATCTTAAATATTTTCTGGCTCAAATGTACAAGTACTAGCTTATATATGTACTTATGAGTGCAATTTCTGGATAATAACAAAGCAAAAATTATATTTCATAATATTGTGCCATATGATTTGGAAATTATTTTACCAATTTAAATGCCTACAACTTGTGTACATTAGGTTTCATTATTTCTACCAATCTAGAGGGTGTAAAAAATGACTTTTCTTTTGCATTTTCTTCATTAGTAATTAAGTTCTTTTTTCATATGTTTGTCATTTATGTTCTTTTTCAGGCTTTCTGTTTTTTTTTTTTTTCTTGACTCAAAGTTATTTTAATTTTCATAGAAACATGTCAATGCTGAAAAAGTTTTCAAATTTATTGTCATATAATTATTCGCTTTCTTTTAGCCTATGTTGTCTGTACTCTTGTCCTATTTCTACTTCTAACATTATATGTCTTCTCTATTTTTGTTTACTATTTTTTATTGTGCTAACTATAATATATATTAAAAAATCAATTTTAGCTATTTTTAAGTGTACAGTTCAGTGGCATTAATTATCAATATATTCACAATGCTATGCAACTATCACCATCTTTTTCCAAAAGTTTTCCAAACCAAAACCTTGTTACCATTAAGCCATAACAATAACTCCCCATTTTCCTCTTTCCCCCATCTCCTGGTAACTTCCAACATACTTTCTGTCTCTACAAATTTTCATATTCTAGATATTTTATATAAGTGGAAAAACACAATATTTGCCTTTTTGTGTTTGATTTACTTCACTAAGAAAAGTCTTTGAGGTTCATCTACATTATAGCATGTATAAGAACTTCATTCCTTTTTATGGCTGAATAATAGTCCATTGTATGTATACACCTAATTTGGTGTAACCATTACTCTGCTGATGGACACTTAGGGTGTTTCTATCTTTTATCTATGGTGAATATTGCTATTATGATGGTGTAAAACTATTTATTTGAATCCCTGTTTTCAGATTGAAATTACTGGGTCATATATTTAACATTTTGAAGAACTGCCAAGCTGCTTTCCAGAGCTTCTGAACATTTTAAATTTCCACCAGCAATTCATAAGGGTTCCAATTTCTCCATATCCTCACCACATGTTATTTTCTGTTTTGTTTTTATCATACCCTTTCTGGTAGGTGTAAAGTGGTATCTTACTGTGGATATGATTGCATCTCTCTAATTAATGATATTGAGCATTTTTTCATGTACTTATTAACCATTTGTGTATCTTCTTTGGTAACTGTCTATTCAAGTCATTTACCCCTTTTTATTTATTTTTCTCTTTTACCCCTTTTAAAATTAAGTCATTTGTTTTATTGTTGTTGAGCTATAACAGCTCTTTACATATTCTAGATATTAATCCCCTATCAGATATATTAGTTGCAAATATTTTCTCCCATTATGTGAATTGTCTTTCTGCTCTTGTGATAGTGTTCTTTGACACCACAAAGTTTTAATGTAATGAAGTTCAGTTTATCCATTTTTTGTTTCCTGCGCTTTTGGTGTCATATTTAAGAAACCATTGCAAAATCCCATATCATACAATTTTTTTCTATGTTTTCTTCTATGAATTTTATAGTTTAAGCTCTTAAATTTAGGTTTTTGATCCATTTTGATTTAACTGTTGTATACAGTGCAAGTAAAGATCAAATTTCATTCTTCTGCATGTGGCTATCCAATTTTACAAGCACCATTTATTGAAACAACTACAGGCAAACCTTGCCTTATTGCACTTTGCTTTATTGTGATTGGCAGATATTGTATTTTTTACAAATTGAAGTTATGTGGCAAAACTGTGGTCAAGCAAGTCTATCAGCACCATTTTTTAAACAGCATTTGCATACTTTGTGGCTGTGTCATGTTTTGATACTTCTCACAATATTTCAAACTTTTTCATTACTATTACATTTATTATGGTGATCTGTGCTCAGTGACTTTTGATGTTTCTTTGTAATGGTTTTGGGGAGCCACAATCCACACCCACATAAGACTGCACACTTAAATGATAAATGTTGTGTGTGTTCTAAGTGCTCCACTGACAGGCTGTTCCCCCATCTTTCTCTATCTCTTTGGGCCTCCCTATTACCTAAGACACAATAATATTGAAATTAGGGCAACTAATGACCCTACAGTGGTTTCTAAGTGTTCAAGTGTAAAGAGGAGTCCCACCTCCCGCACTTTAAATCAAAAGCTAGAAATGATTAAGCTTAGTGAGAAATGCATGCATTTCAAAAGTGTTGCATAAGTTGCAAGTTGTAAATGCAAAGAAACTGTTCTTGAAGGAAATTAAAAGTACTACTCTAGTGAACATATGAATGATAAGAAAGTGAAATAGCCTTACTGCTGATATGGAGGAAGTTTTAGTGGTCTAGAAGGAAGTTCAAACAAGTCACAACATTCTCTTAAGCAAAAGCCTAATTTAGAGTAAGGCCCTAACTCTCCTCAAATCTATGAAGGCTCAGAGAGGTAAGTAAGCTGCAAAGAAAAGTCTGAAGCTAGCAGAGATTGGTTCATGAGGTTTAAGGAAAAAAAGCCATCTCCATAACATAAAAGTACAAGGTGAACAGCAGAAGCTGCAGCAAGTTACCCAGAAGATCTTGCTAAGAAAATTAATGAATGTGGCTACACTAATCAACAGATTTTCAGTGTAGATAAAACAGCCTATATTGGAAGAAGACACCATCTAGGACTTTCACAGCTACAGAGAAGTCAATGCCTGACTTCAACTCTTCAAAAGACAGGCTGACTCTCTTGTTAAGGGTATATGTAGCTGACTTGAAGCCAATGCTGATTTACTGTTCTGAAAACCTTGGGAATCTTAAGAATTATGCTAAAGCTACTCTGCCTGTGCTCTATAAATGGAACAATAAAGCCTGGAAATAGCACATCTGTTTACAACATAGTTTATGAAATATTTTCAGCCCACTTTTGAGACCTACTGCTCAGGAAAGAAAAAGATTCCTTTAAAAATATGATTGTTTATTGACAATGCACCTGGTCACTCAAGAGCCCTGATGAACCTGTAAAACAAGATTAATGTTGTCATGTCTGCTAAACAACATCCATTCTGCAGCCCATGGATCAAGAAGTAATTCTGACTTTCAAGTCTTAATATTTAATTAACACATTCTGTAAGACTGTATCTGCCATAGATGGTGGTTCCTCTGATGGATCTGGGCAAAGTAAATTAAAACCTTTCTGTAAAGGATTCACCATTCTAGATGCCATTAAGAACATTTGGGATTCATGGGAAGAGCAAAATATCAACATTAATAGAAGTTTGGAAGAAGTTGATTCCAACCCTCATGGTGGACTTTGAGGGGTTCAAAACTTCAGTGGAGGAAGTCACCGCAGCTGTGGTGAAAATAGCAAGAGAATTATAATTAGAAGTGGAGCCTGAAGATGGGACTGAATTGCTGCAATTTCATGGTAAACTATTAACAGATGAGAGTTGCTTCTTGTGGATGAGCAAAGAATGTGATGGAATCTCCTCTTGGTGAAGATGCTGTGAAGATTGTTGAAATGACAGCAAAGGATTTAGAATATTATATAAACTTGATAAAGCAGTAGTAGCATTTGAGAAAACTGACTCCTATTTTGAAAGTTCAACTGTGGATAAAATGCTATTAAAGCACAGTGCCTGCTACAGAGAAATCACTGGTGAAAGGGAAGAGTTAATCAATATGGCAAACTTCATTAATGTTTTATTTTAAGAAATTGCTACAGGGATTCCCCTGGTGGTGCAGTGGTTAGGAATCCGCCTGCCAATGCAGGGGACACGGCTTCGATCCCTGGTCTGGGAGGATCCCACATGCTGCGGAGCAACTAAGCCCGTGCGCCACAATTACTGAGCCTACCCTCTGGAGCCCATGAGCCAGAGCTGCTGAGCCTGTGTGCTACAGCTACTGAAGCCCACACACCTGGAGCCTGTGCTCCCCAACAGGAGAGGCCACCACAATGAGAAGCCTGCACACCGCAGTGAAGAGTAGCCCCCGCTTGCCACAACTACAGAAAGCCCGTGTACAGCAACAAAGACCCAATGCAACCAAAAATAAATAAATAAAATTGATTCTTTAAGAAAAAAAAAAAAAAAAAAAGAAATTGCTACAGCCACCCCAACCATCAGCACCACCACCCTGATCACTCATCAGCCATCAATATCAAGGAAAGACTCCACCAGCTAAATGATTATGACTCACTGCAGGCTCAGATTATGGTTAGCATTTTTTAAATAGTTTTAATAGTTTTTAGTGTACAGATCTTTCACCTCCTTGGTTAAATTTATTCTTTAGTATTTTATTAGTTTTTTAAAAAATTATTGAAGTACAGTTGATTTACAATGTAGTGTTAATTTCTTCTGTACAATAAAGTGACTCAGTTATACATATACATATTCTTTTTCATATTCTGCTCCATTATGGTTTATCACAGGATATTGAATATAGTTCCCTGTGCTATACAGTAGGACTTTGTTTATCCATCCTATATATACTAGTTTCCATCTGTTAATCTCAAACTCCCAATCCTTCCCTCCCCTACCTCCCATAAAGTATTTTTTAATTAAGATCTGTACACTGTTTTTTTAGGCACAATGTTGTTGCACACTTAATAGACTACAGTATACTGTAAACATAACTATTATACATACTACAAAAGAATTGTGAGACTCGCTTTATTGTGGTATTCATTTTATTGCAGTGGTCTAGAATTGAACACACAATTATCTCCAAGGTATGCCTGTATTCTTTCACCATTGAATGTTTTTGGCACCTTTGTCAAGAATTAATTGCTCACAGACGGGTGGGTTTAGCTCTGTGCTCTCTTAGCTTTTGTTTATCTGGGAATATCTTGATTTATCTTTCATCCTTGAAGGAGAGTTTTGACAGATAGATATAGAATTCTTGGTTGAAAGTTTTGTTTTCAACGTTTAAAGATATTGTCTCACTTGCTCCTCAGTTTCTTTTTCTTTTTTGAAATCAGCTGTTAATATTTTTTAGGATTTGTTGTACTTAAAAAGTCACTTTTCACCTGCTGCTTTCAAGATTCTCTTTGTTTTTACCTTTCAACCATTTGACTATAATATGTTTAGGTATGGATCACTTTAAACTTATCTTACATGGATCACTTTAAGCTTATCTTACATAGAGTTTGTTGAGTTTCCTGGATGGGTAGATTCATGTCTCTCTCAAATTTGTGATCTTTCTGGTCATTATTCCTTCAAATATTCTTTCTGTACCATTATTTCTATCTTCTCCTCCTGAGAGTCATAAAATACATTTGTTGGTCCATTTGCTCATATTCCACAGGTCCCTAGGCTCCTTTCACTTTTTTCACCTTTTTTCTTTTCTTTTTCTGTTCTTCAGACTGAATAATTTCAACTGTCCTATCTTCAAGCTTACTAATTCTTTCTTCTGCTGATCAAACCTGCTCTCAAAACCTCTAGGTTTTTAAAATTTCAGTTATTTTGGTTTAAAGCTCCAGAATTTCTATTGATTTCTTTTTTATAATTTCTATCTCTGTATTGATATTCTCATTTTATTCATATATCAGTTTCATCATTCCCTTTAATTTTGTCCATGCTGCTTGAGCATAATTAATACAGTGGTTTTAAATCTTTGTCTAATAAGTTCAATGACTCAATGTCTTCAGGGATATTTTCTGTCAATTTATTTTGTTCCTTTCAATGACCATATTCTGTTTCTTTGCATACTTTGTGATCTCATTGTTGTTTCTGAAAACTATCCATTTGAATATTATAACATGGTAATTCTGGAAATCAGAGTCTCTCCCTTCCCCAGGGTTTGCTGTTCTTGATTTTTGAAGACTTGTGTCCATCCAATGTTTTAACTGGAATTTCTTTAAATTCAAGGAGATTAAAAAAATATCCATTTCAGCATGCTTGGGCTGCTATAACAAAATACCATAAACTGGGTGGCGTATAAACAATAGAAATTTATTTATCACAGTTCTTGAGGCTGGGAAGTTCAAGATCAAGGTGTGGTTGATTCAGTGTATGGTGAGAAAGTTTCCTGGTTCACAGAAGGTCATCTTTTTGTTATAACCTAACACCAGCAGAAGGGTCTAGGGAGCCCTTTGGGGTCTCTCTTATAAGAACACTAATCCTACTCATGAGGTCTCCACCCTCAGGACCTCCCAAAGGCCCCACCTCCTAATACCATCACAATGAGCATTCGGATTATGAATTCTGAAGGGACAGAAGCATTCAGATCATAGCAAGACCTCTCCCAGTCTTTGAGGACTGGCTCAGTGATAGGATATTCTTTAATACCTAGCCAGACCATTTATAATTTTGTCTTAACCTTCACTTGCTGCTTGCATTAAGCCTATAGATCAGATAGTGGTGAAAGCTTAGGGTCTTCTCTGGTCTCCCTCAGCATGTGTCTTGCCATGGGCATGCATGTGACTTTCTAAATTCCACCATATACTGGAGGGCTTTTGCATGTCCTAATTTCCTGAAGAAACTGTTTCTTATTTCTAGTAACTCACTCATGGTGGCTTGATTTCCTATGTGTTTAGTTATATTTAACAATAAATCCATTTTTATTAGGGCTTCAGCTGTGAGAATCTTGAAGGTCTTAAACTGGGTATAATTTCATTCATTTTCTGCTAACTGGATCCAAGGGTTACTACCAAGCTGGTGCCAGTTTAACATCTTGTGAGGCTTTTAGCTAAATACTAAAGCTTCAAGTTCAGCTTCTTCACCTGTAGATCCAAAGAGACTGGGCCTCAGTCTTAGTCTCCTAATTCCAGAGACTTATTGCCATTTGCCACAAGGAAAACCAAGCTTTCTCTACATTTCATCTTCAAGCTTTCTTTACATTTCATCTCCTACTTTCATTTCAGTTCATTCTTCTTTTAATTATATATGCATAATTGTACCTGTGTTTGTATGGTATGCATGCATAGTCTTATAGATTTTCTTTATTGTGAACCAACAATGCACTGAAAAATGTGTTTCTTGTATTTCAGTGGGAGGGCCTTTCAGAGTACTTCATCTGTCATCCTTTCAAAAGATTAATGACATGATCCACTTTACCCCAAGCCATTTCACAATAGAGCCATGAGTGCATTGCATTTAAAATTAGGGAACGTCACTTATTAAATGGCTTTAAAAGTCTAATAGGCTAGTAGATACAAACTAGGAATTTAATAAGTGACTGGTTGATTGCTATTTCTATGCCAAACCCTTGATAGTCATTATTGTTTAGTCATGTCTCAAAAAATTTGGATACCCATTTAATGATAGATTTTATTTTGCCTGAATTGTAACTGAGGTTCATGCATGTATATATGCAACAATGAGAACTCGACTTCATTTTAAATTAAGTGATGAATTAATTACTAACTAATCCATACACTTTCAGATAAGCACTTAACCACTGAGCTGTCACTGAAATTTTAGACACTTATAATTCTTGAACAGTTTCAATGACACTGAATCACTGAGAAGCTAAAATAGTCTGACTGAATTTGTAGAACACATTCATTTTAATTTGATTCTTATATGCTTAGTTTAAACGTCATTACTGGACTGGTTCTTGTTTTTTCTTTTTTTGCAGTACGCGGGCCTCTCATTGTTGTTGCCTCTCCTGCTGCGGAGCGCAGGCTCAGCGGCCATGGCTCACGGGCCCAGCCACTCCACCGCATGTGGGATCTTCCCGGACCGGGGCACGAAACCGTGTCTCCTGCATCGGCAGGCAGATTCTCAACCACTGCACCACCAGGGGAGCGCTGGACTGGTTCTTTATAAGTAAAAATTATGCATAAAAAGAATAAAAACTACTTTGGCCTCAGCTGGAGACATTAACATAGTAAAGCATTATAGTAAAATTTAAAAATGGTACATTGAGATATTTCCAAAAATAAAAAAAATAAAAACAGTAGAATGTATAAAAGTAATTTGTAAAAACAAAACCAAAACAACAAAACATTTTTTTCATACAAAAATGTAATAAGTAACATCAGGAGTGTGATGTGAAATTTTCTTTTTCTGGATTCTCCTGAAACATGGAGGAGAAAATAGCCACTTTCCATCCCTTTATCTTTGTATAATATGAAAATGAAATGAAAAGGTAATTTAAAAAATCAGTACTCATCAGTGTAATATAACTACTTTCTCTACATATATAGTTGGCAGTAGGGCTGAAACATTTAGTAGGAAAATAGGAAGAATATAAAGCATATTAGAAGAGAAAGGAACATCATATATTTTGCCTTTCGTATTTGTTCCTAATCATTTGTGGGTGGGAAAAAGACCTGCATTTAGGTCATAGGACTGTTGAAGAAAAAGCTGTCATAATAAAATATGCCCCTAAATATAAAATAACTTATAATTGTCTTGATTTTTTAACCAAATAAGCCATACTCTTGGCTTCCACTTGTAAAGTGCCGATTCCAAATTACTATATGATGTTGCTAATTGAGGGCTATGTTAAAAAATTTAAGCTACTAATGTAATCAATTAACAGTAATCTCATGCATATTAACATTGGCTTTCCAGAAGTGAGAAATCTGTAAATAATATTAAATGGTTAGTAGATCCATTTCCCATAAGGCTTAAGACATGGGTTTTCACAAGGTATTTTGATAGAACTGGTATAGAACCTATGTTTCATAATTGTCATTCTCTCCATCATTCACAGAGGGTTTAAAACCATGACTTCTCCATCATTATGTTTTATGAAGTCATGTGGAATCCCCATTTATACACTTTGTATCTTTTACCCATGAAATCTGTTTAAATTGGCAAACATTTATATTGTGTGAGTCCTGGGCTCAGTGCCACATATGCACTGCTTCATTTTAACCCTAAAACTACAGGTAGCGTCCATTTATATATTAGTTTGGCCACTCAGAAGCTGAATATCCTCGTGTCTGCAAAATTAGGAGGCTTGGTAGGAAGCATAGTATACTTCCCAGCATGGTTAGATGTTACCTTCCTCATCATTAACTGCAACTAGAGTGTAGGCATGAAACCTAAGCTCCCCGAACCATGGATTCTGGCAGAGGGTGGCAAAAGCAGCAGAAACATCCAGTTTTAGAAGCAACAGTAGTTGTAATATGTAATGGCACTGATGTCCTAGGGCAGCATTATCCAACAGAAAAAAATCTTCCCACAAGTCAGAACCAGAAGCCATATCCGACTATGACAAAGTAAAGTTCTAGTGAGGTAAAATGGGTTCTGCTACATTCCAGGCTGATCAAGGAACTCATCCCCCGTCCATCGAAGGTAGTCTTCACCAGTCTTCTTAACCAGCAGGATATGATATTGATCTATGAACCAATGACTGACCTCTGAAGTTTCAACTATGACGGATATCACATTTATTTGGGATGTGATGATAACTGTCTATTGGCTATAGGCCTCTAGATAATGAGGAACTAAATCTGGATATAATGGAGAAGCCAGCACAATACTTGGAGATACTAGAGTTGTATGTAACTGGCTAAGATTTTTGGTTTTCTCTATTAATGAAGACAGCATTTTTTCATGTAAACATTTTTCAAAGTGAATGTAGGGAAAGAACTATGCATCTGGATGAACATTTGATAACAAAACGGGTGGATTGTGGCAGAAACTATTGATTACTTATCCAACAGCCATCTTACTTGTTCACTCTGGACTTTTCTCTTCCGAACAGGACATTGATTTTGCTCAGCTATGTATCTTTCTGTGTACATTCTTATGCTTTAGGGACTGCTGATCCCATACCAAGTTCCATGGAATGGCTCCTAACGAGTCTATGCCAATATTAGCAGTTCCATTTCATTTGTCACGGATAAGATTAGATCTTACTATGTCACTTAATTCTGGTCAGTCAGTGGAAGGCGAGGAGCAATCTTCTGGGCGTGGGGTGCTTTCGGGAAAATATTTCTTCATGCTCAAATGAACACAAAGAATCAGTCTGCTTTGGAGGTGACTGGATCTGGATGTATTGACTAGAGCTACTGCAACCATCTTGCAATATGTAGTTTAAGGACAAAGCTAACACATGGAGATGCCCAGAGCCAAGAGATGGATGTTTCTACTGTATGTCTGAGACTTGCATACCTCTGGGTAGTATGCTGTGCTAAATAATGCATTTTCTTATTATTTAAACCATATCTTTCCCATACTTAAACTGAAAACATTCTAGTGGATACATCAGTAGATTCAATTCTAAGTTTTAAAAAATGCTTTGCCCAGTAATTTGTCTGTGTTTATTTGGCTAAAAGTGATGGGACTAAATTCAATCTCAGACTCCCCTGATGTGACAATCCAAGTGCTCAAACTTCACACTATTCTACATTTGCATAGTAAACGTCTGCAACTTAGGAAATACCTTCTGTCTGCCAAATACCTGATATATAATAGCATAGCTTCTAAGTAAGTTCTCTGATGTTGCACATATGCCTCATGTTTTAAATAGTGATGGCAAGGGAAGATAATTTCTGAAATCTGACAAGTAGCAAACATTGTGTCAATTCCTTGGGGGAAAAATACAGAAAGCATGGATTGGTATAAGCGATTTTATCTTCCATGATAAAGTCTGTATTTTTTTGCTTCAAAATAAATCTGGAAGCTGATGATATTTCTTAGTATTTCTCCAGTCACAATTCCCTGTATTGGCCAATTTGCACCAATATAACTAGTATTGGAATTAAATGAAACTTTGATGATATTTAACTAAACAAATTAATGATGCTTTAATATTAATACCAAGCTAATCACATTAGTGAGACAAGATAATATAAGGGTACAGGCAAAGATATGGTTTAAGTCTCTCTCTGTCATGGAATGTTACATTATTTTGGGGAAGTCTCATAACTATAAAAGAGTGTTTATAATTCATAATTCCTAAGGTTGAAGTAGGTATTACATTAAAGTTTGTAAAACAGAACATACTGTGCTTGATATACAGTAGGCCTTCAATAAATGGCAGTTATTATTAGCTAATCATAAAATAAATGTTGACATCTGTTCACAATGGATCTTGAGGATGAAGTTCTATTTCTGGCAACCCCACTGTGATTTAAGGAGGAGAGTTTCTTCCCCAAAATCTATGCTGCTAGAAATTTATCTTTTCTGGAAGAAAATAATATTTTCTCTATTAAGCTCATTTCAGAATGACTATAATTCACTCTGTTATTAACAAGTATATTTCTTACCAGTGAGGAAATCCAGAATGCATAAATACAAAATATACAAAGTATAAGCTTTGCATACAAAGCTTAAGGTATGTAATGCTATATTACACAATCAATTTGACATATAATTAAAGAGCTTCCTTATTCATACATGTCTCAGACCTTAGCGATCACAGTCCAATTTGGAGACAAGACACAAACAAGATAAATACAATACCCTGTGTTAAGTGCTTTGGGATATGGACACACAGGGTTAACATGGGCAGAGATGAGAGCTGCCCAATCCAATTAAAGAGTAAAATGGAAAGATTTCCCCCAAGAGACAATCCCCAGGCAGTGCAAAGGAAGGTAAAGATGGGAACTGGGGAAGAACACTGTAGAAGAGAGCATAAAAAATGGCACAGTAGAAAGAAATATTCTTTTTGTTTCTGTAATATCAACTGTGAAACAGGAAGTGATTAAAAGGAAGGCTAAAACTGGAGGTAGGAGCTGTATCATGTTAAGGACTTTGAACTTTATCTTATAAACGAGGAGCAGCAAATAATGAGTTTTGAGTGGTGCGCTGACAGGGTTTTATTTGCTTTTCATATGCTCACTTTGGCAGCAGGAACAATCTGTATTTGAAGTGGAGTAGGGCAGTTAGAGAGATCGAGGGACTAAACTTGAGCTGTAAAAGTAGGGATGGAGAAGAGTGGACTCAATCTAGATTCCCCCCCCCACCAAAAAAAATGATTGTAGTCCTTTTTCCCTTTTTCTCTTTTCATACATATAGAAGCACTAGTCAAAAGCTCACTCAAAAATCGATGCCTCATAGGACTATTTTATCAAATTTTATTGGGTATAGTCTAATTCAGACAAAGCAGAATATTCAACCCATTTGTCCAAAATATCATGTATTTCAGTAATCCTAAAATTTTACTGTTTTGTGATATGAATTGTGTGTGATATGTATTACGTGTGATATGTATTACATGTGTACATGGAAAATTAGTGTTCAATAACTGTTTAATTAGTAATCATCCTAATTTGCCTATTTTTGTAAAAAGGTAAATTTACATGAAATTTGTGAAACAAATACTGTAAGATAAAAAAGGTTTAAATATAATACATATAAACCCAACATTATTTATTTGAAAGTAATCTCATTTTAGAGGAAGAAATTAATCTCTCATATTCTAGAAGGATTATACACTATAATAATTATATATTTTACAACAGAAGATGTATTCCAAGACTCTTGGACTAGACCATTCAAAAATGAGGAGTGCCAGCCTAGGGAATTCTCTAGGTTCATCCACTTTGCTGCCAGAATCAGGTTAATAGTTTCAATTCTTACAAAGGCTCATATTTTAGAGACAGGAGGGGAATCTGGAGACACAGTAAGATACTGATGGAACGATAAAAGCTTTCAGCTTTGTTTATTTTTCTATGCCTTTTGTATTTGTGCACTGCTCTTCCCCTTTAGGGGGTTGCTGGTATGTAACAATGATATTAAATATGGCACTACGAATGTTTCACTGAAGGGAAGAAACTACACAAAATGAAAAATGCATCAAATATTAAATCTATAACAAAACTGTACAAAACCATTGGTTCTTTCTGCCATTTATTCATGTTTTGCTACTGGAGGCTATAATTTAAATTTCATAATATATATAAATGATCAACTTGAAGTTACAAATTTTGAAGAAAATGCTTGCAGATACTGTTGCTGGTTTTAGGAGGATATTCATTACAAATTTGTACATGTTAGGTTGTACATATTGAAACAAATTTTAAACAAATATGAGTACGTCTCATTAAAGTGAATTTGGTAAGAAGCACTATTTTGCTGGGTTTTGTCACTCATTAATAATGACGTCAGTCTGATCCAGAATACCTATCTCTCCATTTATTCATCTATACTATTTTTAAGCAGAGAACCTTTGACTTGAAGCTTTATTAAAAAATGAGATTAGTTTAAAATGGCTAAACATACAACATGGTAGTGAGATACTATACATTTTTGTATATAATGAACCATACAGTGGATTCTAATTCCCATTCTCAGTTTATTTTTATTGTTTTTCTTTGATACCAAAGAGGAAGGATGCAAGATATTAGCTTCTCAATTCATGGTCTTTGTTGTTAACTTTATTTTTGCTTATGTAATTTCTTCAAGTGTTAATGAATCTTTATCAGTTAATATTTATGGAAGACCTTGTTTACTTCCAAAATTATCTTCTTGAGTAAGCAATTTAGGTAGAAGCCCAAGAATTTAGGGTATAAGAGGAATGATTTGCCACTGAACTCACTGTTTGCCAGTTATCCAGGAAGAAAGATTGCTGGTCCATGAATGAATACTCTTCGGGACGAGTGGTTGGGAAAAGAGTAGGGAGAGATATTTATACTATTTGCTGTTTTGTGAACTGCACTTCAATTAATAAGCCTCTTTTGAAAATTTTCGATGTTATGTTGAAACACAAATCAGATAAATCTTCTTCCTAAAACCTTTTAATTTGTTTAATTCATTCTATAAATTTGTATTTAGAGCCTACTCTTTACTAGGTGCTATTCTAGTGCTGGGGATATAGACAAACTTTCTTCCCTTCTTGGAGAAGAATACAAAAGATAGAGAAGCAGCACATAATATAATACCATACAATATGAGATCTTCAAATACTGATGTGTTACAAGATGCTATAAAAAAAATAAAGCAAGGAGATAGAGATGGAGGTGGTCAGTGATTCAGGGGAGAGAAAGTGACACTTAAGAGATATCTAAATGAAGTAAGAGATATCATGCTTCTCATTACATTTTTGGATGGATCGCAGAGGGCCCTGTATGATCCGAGCTTTAATCAGCTCTATAGCGTCCATTTCTTACATTCTTCTCTTTACCCACTATGCCACAGGACCGCTGTCATCTTTTTAGTTTCCAGAAGACACCAGGCTCTGGCTTCTGTGGTGGCGCAGTGGTTGAGAGTCCACCTGCTGATTCAGGGGATGTGGGTTCGTGCCCCGGTCCTGTAAGATCCCACATGCCGCGGAGCGGCTGGGCCCACGAGCCAGGGCCGCTGAGCCTGCACATCCGGAGCCTGTGCTCCACAACGGGAGAGGTCACAACAGTGAGAGGCCCGCATACGGCAAAAAAAATCTTGAATGTATTGTGACTTGTTTTGGGCCCTTAGCATGTGAACTATCCTGGAGAATGTTCCATGTGCACTTGACAAGAATTTGTATTCTGCTGATTTTGGATGGACTGTTCTATATACCTATTAAGGACTTAATTTGGTGTAGGGTGTTCTTTAGGTCTATTGTTTCCTTATTGATTGTCTGCCAGGGTGATCTATCCATTGATGTAACTGGGGTGCTCAAGTCCCTTACTATTACTGTATTGCTTTCAATTTCTCCTTTTAAGTCTGTTAATATTTGCTTTATATATCTTGGTGTTATGTTAGGTACATATACATTTATAAATGTTATATCTTCTTGGTGGACTGGCTCTGTTATCATTATGTAATGCCCTTGTCTTTTATTATCGTCTTTATTTTAAAGTCTACTTTTTCTGATATGAGTATCATATCAGCTTTCTTTTCATTTCCATTTGCATGGAATATCTTTTTCCATCCCTTCACCTTTAGTTTGTGTGTTCTTACTCCTGAAGTGAGTCACTTGTAGGCAGCATACAGATGGGTCTTTTTTTTTTTTTTTTTAATCCATTTATTCTCCCTAGGTCTTTTCATTGGAAAATTTCATCCATTTACATTTAAAGTAATTATCGATAGGTATGTACTTATTGACACTTTGGTAATTGTTTTCTGGTTTCTGTAGTTTTTCTCTGTTCTTTTCTTCCTCTCTCTTTTCCTTGGGTTTTGGTTGTTTTCTTTAGCATTATTTTTAAATTTCTGTTCATTTTTTTGTGTACTTTATGTTTTTTCCTTGTGATTATCATGAGGCTCACATACTACATTCTAATTAAATAGCAGTTTGTCTTAAGTTGTTAGGAACTTAAATTTGAACACATCCCAAAGCTGTATATTTTCACTTCCCCAAGTGTTTTATACTTTTGATGACACACTTTACATCTTTTTATGTATCCCTTAACTATTGTAATTTTAGTTAATTTTACTACTTTTGGCTTTTTTTTTTTTTTGCAGTACGTGGGCCTCTCACTGTTGTGGCCTCTCCCGTCGCGGAGCACAGGCTCCAGACGCGCAGGCTCAGCGGCCATGGCTCACGGGCCCAGCCGCTCCGTGGCATGTGGGATCTTCCCGGACCGGGGCACGAACCCATGTGCCCTGCATCGGCAGGCGGACTCTCAACAACTGCACCACCAGGGAAGCCCCTACTTTTGTCTTTTAATCCTCATGCTTGCTTTATAAGTAATTGATATACTACCTTTGTTATATATTTACCTTTTCTAGTGGATTTTGACATTGTTTTCTTATTATTTAATTACTGATGTTTATTTTCAGCCTAAAGAAGGTCCTTTAACATTTCTCTCAGGGACAATTTAGTGGTAGTGAAGTTCTTTAGCTTATGCTTCCCTGGGAAACTCTTAATCTCTCTTTCAATTCTGAATGGTAACCTTCCTGGGTATGTTATTGCAGAATTCTTGGTTGGTTATTTTTTCCTTTCAGCACTTTAAATATGTCATGCCACTCCTTTTGGCCTGTAAGATGTCTGCTGAAAAAAACAAAACAAAACAAAAAACTGCTGATAGCCTTATGGGGTTTCCCTTACATGTAACAGGTTGTTTTTCTCTTGCTGCTTTTAGTATTCTCTCTTTTCCTTGACTTTTACCATTTTTAATTATAATGTGTCTTGTTATGTGTCTCTTTGGGTCCATCTAATTCAGAATTCTCTGTGCTTTCTGGACCTTGATGTCTGTTTCCTCTACAGATTATGAAAATTTTCAGCCATTATTTCTTTAATATTTTTTCTCATTTTTTTCCTTCTGGGACCACTATAACACAAATGTTGTTATTCCTGTTGATCTTGTCCCAAAGGTTTCTTAAGATGTATTCAGTTTTTTAAATTCTTTATTCATTTTGCTGCTCTGTCTGGGTGAGTTCCACTGACTTGTCTTCCAGCTTGCTTATTCATTCTTCTACCTCATCCAACTTGTTATTGAACCCCTATAGTGTATTTTTCAGTTCAGTTATAACTTCTATTTGGTATTTCCTCATATTTTCTGTCTCTTTGTTGAAGTTCTCACTGTGTCTGTCCATTCTTCTCCTGTGTTCAGTGAGAATGTTTATGACTATTACTTTAAACTCTTTTTAAAGTAGATTGGTTAACTCTGCTTTATTTTGTTTTCTGAGGCATTGTCTTGTTCCTTCACTTGGAACATAATCCTTTGTCTCCTCATTTTGCCTAATTCTCTGTATTTGTCTCTATGTATTAGGTAAATCAGCTACCTCTCCCAGTCTTGGAGGAGTGACTTTATGTAGATGTTCTGTAGGGCTCAGAAGTGCCAGGCTCTCAAGAGGTGTCCCCTATGTGGACTGCATGCATTCATTCTCCTGCTGTGGAGGGGCTGCAGCTGCTGCTGCTTCAGTGTGCTGGTGGGCAGGGCTGGCCTCTATCATGGTTGGCTGCAGGACCTGGCCATGGTAGCTGCTGAACGCTGGGCAGAGTCACATCCCAGCTGGTTCTGTAGCTTGGCCAAGGCACAGGAGTAGGTGGAGCTCTTTGTGGGGCACATCCACTGGCAGTAACAGGTTCGATGGAGATTTCCTAAATGGTGCTTTCCAGAGATGGTATTAGCAAGGTACCCTGAGATTTCAAAAATGGCTCCCACCAGTGTCTTAGTCCCCAGAGAGCATCTCAACTGGTTCCTGCCCCTCCAGCAGACACTTTAAGATCAGTAAGGGAGTCCCCTTTACCTTTGACCTTTTCAAGTGATTGAAATCACTTTTCAATCTGGTGATTTTGTGCTGGTTTTCAGGTTGACTGAGTCTGCATGTGACCCCTTTAAGAGTGAGTTTTCCATTCACTGTAGTTCTACAGTTTTCCTGGATGTATTACCCATTGGTTTTCAAAGCATGTGTTTTAGGGGCTCATCTTTCCTGTGAAGGATCTAAGGGTTGGGGTGCCTGATGTGAAGTTCAAATCCCTTGCTTCTCAAGGAAAATATCCATACCTTGTGATCCTTCCAGACTGTGAATCACTGTGGCTGGGGTGTGACTGCATCTCTGTTTCTCCTAACTGTCCCTTTACCCTTTGTGGCTGTCCTTTCACCCTTTGTTGTGGAGATTCTGTTGTGTTTTCAGGCCCCTTTCAGAGGGAATTATCCCATATGTAGTTGTATATTTGTTGTATCTGTGGGAAGAGTTGAGTTCAGGATCTTCCAATACCACCATCTTGAACCCTCCCCAATGATTGCTTTTAAGTTATCAAACATAAAGAAAAACATGAGCAATGATTTTTGAAGAAACTCATAGATATTGAGGGGTTAAGTATCTTGGTTAATTTGGGTTTATACCAACTAAGAGAGCTCTGCACCTGTGGTTTATGCCAGTAACTGTCTTCTCAAAAGAGTTCTGACATGGTAATCTATGTAAGCAAATCTTCCAACATTATTTGTCAAAATATATGGTTATAACCTGTAGTGCATCATAAAATTGATTTAGTGAGGTATGACCAGTATTTTAAAAATAGATTACAAGTTAGAATCAAAAACAGAGAATTGCATTCATGTAGTAAGAGAAAATTATTTTTTAGCATTGTATGTATGTATGTATGTATGTATGTATGTGTGTGTGTGTGTGTGTGTGTGTGTGTGTGTGAGTAACTGGGCCACAATGTAAAATATAATTGTGGGAGATGGTTGAAAATACTTGGATTTTTACAGGGTATCTTAAAATGGATATAAACCAACAGATCAAAAATTAATGTCCTCAATCGGCTATTTGATAAAAATAGCAAAGAAAGTAATTATGTCTTCCTTAGAAAATAAATTCGATTTTTTTTATGGAGAGAAAGAATAGATAAAAGTTTGGTAGATTGGTTAAGAAAAGCAAGGAGAAATGTGATGAACTCTGAAACTTCAGGTAATTCAATAATGAAAATGAGTTAAGCTTAGCAAAGTAAACATCTTATAGAGCAGGAGATAATTACCACAGTTTGCTGACAATTATAGGTAACTGCTATGACACAAAAAAGATTTCTATCTCCATACAAGATTAATACAATGTGTTTCTCCCATACTTTACAATGAATTTGCTTCATGCTTATCTTAGTATAAGATACTTATGTCTTAGTGTGAGATACGTCACCGTAAATAACACACATCTTATAAAGTACACAGCATTGACCTTTGCTACCTATGTGATCTCAGACACGTTTTTTATCTTCTTTATTAAATGCAGACATAAAATTATTTATCTATTAAGGGAAGTCTTAAAATTAAATAATTCATGAAAAGTGCTGTGAATGGTACCTGGCATGTTACTAAATGTTCAATAAATATGCGTTTATTTTTTCTCAAGTAGTTCATGATTTTTTTTCCTTAACAACCCATAATTTGCACAGAGAAGGTATTCGATAAGTAAACATTTGCTGAATTGAATTGAATTGACAACACGGGTTGGGTAAGTAAAATGATTTCCTTTGTGAAGAGTTAGATTTAGTAATTTTCCCAAGGTTTATACAGCTAGTTTAGGGGAGCACAGGCTTCTGACCTAGTTCTTATGAGTTGTAAATCAGGGCTCTCCTATAAGTCAAGTGTAATTGACCACTGAGTTGATTTTTAAAACAACCCTGCTACTCTTATGATTGTTTTATGAACATAAAACCCCAAACAGTCTGGAAAATAGTATACTTTGTATCTAATAACGAGTTAATGTTTTTTTAAGTATTTATTAACTCTGCTAAGTACTCTGTATGCATTACCTCACTTACTTCTCATAACTTTGAAATACATGCTCTTATTACTCACATTTTATAGATAAAGAAACTGAATTTCAGAGAGGTTAAATAGCTTGATCAAAGTTGTTAGTTGGTAAATTCTAAATCAGTATTTGAACTACAAATCTGACCCAGTTTTATGGACTCTACCACCAACCTTTCTTTAATCTAACTCAGATAAGATATCATATATTCTGAGAGGAATTTTGACTCTTCCTATTTAGGTCCTCGCTATACATTCTTACAAGGAGAAGCAGGATAGAGAGAACAGAAACCTTGCTAATTTTTCAGCTGCTCTTTCGTTCATTCAGCATTATAATTTTTTTTGAAGTACTGTGGCATGTACATATTTAGATGTATTATTCATTTTTAGTCAAATAGAAAGACAACCCAACCTTTAGAAGTACCCATAATATGAATCCTCTATTAGTGGAGAGAACATTAATAACTTCTTATAATAAAGAAAAGCTATGTGATCTGTGGCAATAGAGAAACACTGAAAGGAAAGGCAGCTATGTATAAAAACATGATATACCTGAATGCTATGTCAAGCAGAAAGATATGAAGTGAAAAGCCATTATTTATGGCCTCTTTAAAAAAAAAAAAAACGTATACTTACAACCTTCAAAAGCATGTCTCAGAAAACATTAATTTATAATTTTAATGTGTTGTCATTTATATGTTAGTTGGGATAGAACTGCAATATTTAACATTTTTTCCGTATTTCTCATATAAGTTTATGTTTTATATAATGGATAAGTAGGAAATATTTCAGAAATCATATGTTAGGTATGAATTTTCTTCACTGCACTTCCCTCATGATGTCTTTGTTTTTGTCTTTATGGTTACGCTTTTTCACCAGAGATGGTTTTCAGTTACCTTATTGGTGTTCACCGCTGTGATAACCCAGACACATTGTGCATTGCTGTCATACTGGAATGGAAAGTTGGGAGACGTAAAGGTTCCACTTGGTCCTTGAAGATTAGAGCCACATGTCTTCACTAAAAGAGAAATTGCATTTTAAAAGGTGAACGTGCCACATGCAAAATCATAGCAATAAAATGACTTGCAAATAGACTTTAAATTCAAAATTGCACAATAATAACCACATTGAAATATATATTATGACATTCTAATGTGACATCAAAATGAGTGCTTTTACACCCTGAAGTTCACAAGCTCATATTTAAACATTAATCGAAAACTAGTTATGAATTAAAGTGTGAAGCATGATAAATTGTCCTCTGACTGTAAATAGGTTAGTTTAATTAGTGAGAGCTTATATTTATTCAATATTGTGTTAACAAAATTCTACAAAGAGGAAGAAGCAAATCTTTGGATTGATTAGCAGTTTAAATAGTGTTTTCCTTTCTATTTATTAAGTACACTAGGACTCATAATAGCATAATAGCATAAAACTCATAACTGAAACATCAATATTAAAACTACTTTTTCTGTTCTTATAACTATGAATTGGGCCATTCAGATTACAAAAAGAGCTACACTGAAGTAATTTTAAGAAATTCCCACAAAAGTCATAATATTTCCTCAGTTTTCTAACCCTTTTCTCTTCTACTTAACAAAAGAGTTTCTGACCACACTGTATATGTCTTGACTTCCTTCTTGAGCACCACAAAAGTTTCTTGGTGGCATTACTTTTGATATGCATTTTTTTACCCCATTCCATTAAAATCCTGCCTAAGTCATCTTTTTCCAATCCATCAATAATTCATTGTATTTTTAAGTCATGTACAGTTTAACATAGATTTTCATATGCACATAAAACTTTACATATAATCACTTTAAAGATCAGTTTATGGAGGTCCCAAAAGTTTGTTTGACTTGTCCAAGATCACTCAGCTAGTGAATAACATAGTCAAGATTTGAGCTCAGGTCTTCCAACTTCAAGTCTTATCTTTTTATCATGAAATCTGTGTCTCTCTAGTATGTTAGTGTTTTTTAGCTAGTTTTTTTTTTTTCCTTTAGCTCATATTTTAGCATGAATCTATTCTAGACAACTTTGTGGTGATTTATTGGTTACTCTTAACTTTCTCTTGTTTGTATCTGACTTCTATATTTTAAACAATAAAACTGTTATTTTATAATAAGGAAAAATTAACAAATGGTATTTTTCTTCCTTCAACATCAATTACCAACCTTCCCTTTTTCATTTACTACCCCCTTCTTATAAGTCTTCCATGTTCATTACTCCATTTTCTTCTCTCCTGTTCACTTTTTTTTATTTTTCTCAATTTCCAATTTCCATAGTAAAAATACCTTGGCTGATTTTAGGCTACCAAAGCTTTGTCAAGGCCTCACAAAATTTCTGAATATTTAACATTTGGTTTCTTTTTTACAGCTTTATTGAGATATAGTTGGCATATAACATCGTGTAAGTTTAAGGTGAACAACATGATGATTCACCTCGCATAATCACCACTTGTGCATGTGTGTGTGTGTGTAGTGAGAAATGTTTAAGATCTACTCTCTTAGCAACCTTCAAGTATGTGATACAGCATTATTAACTATATTCACCATACTGTACATTATATCTTCAGAAGTTACTCATCTTATAACTGGAAATTTGTTCCCTTTAACCTAGCACCTCCAGACTCACTTTTTTTTTTTTTTTTTTTTTTTTTTTTGTGGTATGTGGGCCTCTCACTGTTGTGGCCTCTCCCGTTGCAGAGCACAGGCTCTGGATGCGCAGGCTCAGCGGCCATGGCTCACGGGCCTAGCCGCTCCGTGGCATGTGGGATCCTCCTGGACCGGGGCACGAACCCGTGCCCCCTCCATCGGCAGGCAGACTCTCAACCACTGCGCCACCAGGGAAGCCCCAGCCAGACTCACTTTTGAGAATTACTATTCTACTCTCTGTTTCTATGAGTTTGTCAATTTTAGATTCCACATATAAGTGAGATCATTATGTTGCAACTTCTCATAAGTCTTCCAAGTTCACTACTTCATTTTTTTCTCCCCCATTCACTTTTGAAAGTATTTCAGTCTAAGTTCTCTTATTTCAGTGTTGAAATTGCTGTCACAATGCCAGAAATGACCTCCTAAATCTAATAGCATCTCTTCATTTTTTTCTACATATGTAATCTCTCAGCAGTAATGGAAAGTATTGATCAACTTTGAAATTCTCAGCTGTCCATTACATAGTCCTGAATCTCTTGATTCTAGGCCTATTTGCTTTGAATAGTATGCTCCATACCCTGTGTTCTGGTTCTATTTTTTTCCCATCTGACTTTTAAGTAGCATAATATTAAACTATTTCACAGTCTATTTTCTCTTTGTTCAATGCTCTCTCTGAATAGTTATTCCAATTCAATTTTACGGCAACAATGGTCATTTGTGTTGACAGCTCTCAAATCTACATCACCAATTTTGTCATCTCTCTTGATTTCTAGAGTAAATTTTTTCTCTGTCTACTGGAAATTCCATGAAATATTTTAAAGTGTTTAATGAAAACTTTAACTAACCCCTCCACCCCCTTTCCATACGTACATATGCACTCCTCAAGACCTATGTATTCCACTTCTTAAACATCTTATTATCCTTCTTTTTCTTCTTTTCCCAATACCCAGTGCTTCATAATCATCTTTTGCCTAGACTAGATATAGCTACTTAACTCCTTTCCTATACTCCATTTTCACTCTGTTCCATCCTCCTTAGTGCTACTACTCTTACATTTCTAAAATACAAATTTGATTATTTCACTTAATTGCATAAAAACTTGACCTGTTTCCTATAGGATAAATTACCAACTGCCTAAAATAGAATATAAAATCATTCCTGTAAGGATATAGGTTTATTTTCCAATACAACTTCCTGCCATCTTATACTGTCATACACTCAACTTCTGCCAGAAAAAAGTAAATTATTTTTTTTTCTTTGAATATATATACCTTTTATAGTTTTCCACTTTTTCCATGCTGTTCTCCAAGACTAAAATGTTATTCCTTCTTACATTTGCCTGCGGAAAATCTATTCATTTAAACAAAGTTAAACCAATGTGCCACTTCTTTCTATAGGAAGTGTTCCCAATTCTTCCACTCAGGGTTCTGTAATGGATTGTAGTCCTCACAGCACATCATTTGAACGGCATATCCATAAAGGTGTTTAAGTGCTAGTGATGTGATAAAGAATGCAGTATAAAATACTTACAAACTTTATAGCAATAAGAATTTTAGAGCAATTGGTTTGAAGTTAGTAGAAACATCTTTCTAATTGGACATACTACTTCAAGTGGCTCTTACTACTTGGTAATTCTCTGGCATGCTTTGTTTTCTAAAATGTGCAAACACTTACAGTCCTTTGTGGACAGGCCTTGTTTATCATCTCTGTTCATTAACTCCTAGTGCATTGGCCTTCATGATGTAGAAATGTTTACTGAAAGAACAAATATCCAAGTTCTTTGGCACAGCTCTTAAATGAACTGTAAAATATATGCTCTCTATATGCTGATATAAAATCCTTAAAAATATGTTTCAGACTGGGAAATTGTCTTTTTTGAAAATGATTTTCTTTTCACATAAAAATAAAGAAAAAAACACTCATAAAATGACAAGTAAGAATCACCCATAAATATGCTGGTCTTCCTGACTGCTTCTGTCCAAACCAAAGAGTAACCACTTAACAAGTAAGGTTGTATTTCTGCAAATATTTTCATTTTGTAGGTGTACATGTTTTTACAAAATTCTTGGCTTTTTGTGTGTTTGAGTGTTTTAAGAAACTGAGCTAATTCTATACATATTCCTCTGAAACTTATTTTCCCCTCATGTATCATGAATACTGTTCTAGGTCAGCATATGTAGATTTATTTAATAGATTTCACAGTCGCAACGGTAGCTGATGGATGGATTGCAAATTTTTGACAGCCTTCAACTATGAGAATAGCACATGGTAATTAGGGGTTTCCCTAATCCTGGGCTGGGGAATGAGAAGACCAGCCATTTGAGCAATTTGCAACAGCTGACCCATAGCAACCAACGTACAATATAACTGAAAGGAAAAATTATCTTGTAAGCCACTAAGATTTTGTGGTTGCTCGTTATAACAGCACATGCTAGTGAAAGTTTGTTTTAATTTTTTCAGCTAAAAAACATAATCCAGGAATGGAGATCTTAGTACCTATATCTTTATATTTGTGCTAATACGTGTTCTTTATATTTGTGCTATCACGGCAGAATGAATTCTTCACAGACTTACTTAGCTACGATATGTGAGGATGTAAAAATTGGATAAATTGTCTAAATTACTCCACACTTTTTTTCAGTATATTCTCAAAAATGGTATAAAGGAGAATAGGTCTCCACATTCTCACCAAAATAATAGTGTTATCTATTTGTGTTTTTGTCATTAAATATGTTAATAACATTTTGATTTCCTATTCTCTACATTATTAGTATGGTTTAGCAGAAGTTTTTACTGTTATTTCTATTCCTTTTGCTCTGATTTTTCTGTTCATGTACACTTTTCTAGTTTCAATTGTCCTTTTCTCATGGTTTTACAGAAGTTTCCTACATATTATCAGTATTAACCATTTTGTATGCATGTTGTAATTATTTTCCCAGTTTTTTTTTTAATTTTAAACTTTGCTTTTAGTTAATTTTCTCTGAAAACTTTTTTAAAAGTACATGTAAATCTGTCAGTATTTTCCTCTAGGGTAGCTGTGTTTTATGTCTTGGTTAGGAAAGGTTTCTTCAAATCTAGGTTTTCAAAAGTTGAAAAGGTTGAAAACACCATCTAATGTTTAATTCCCATACTTTCAAATTTTACGTTATATTTAAACTTTTCATTTATCTGGAAATTATTTTTGTATGGTGTGAAGTAGGGTAGATAATTATACTTTCCAATATATGGATATCTGTTTTCCCAGTAGCATTTATAGTAAACTCTGTTTTATTCCCCACCAATTTAAAATGCCATATGTACTATGTTATGTTATGCTCCACCCACACTTTCTCTCAGAAATCCATACATGGATCTGAACTGGTATTTTGTGTATTGATTCACTTATCTATGATTATTTCTCTGAAATACCATACTGTTTAATCACTTTTAATATAGACATTGCAAATCTCATCATTGTTCAATTTCATTATTTTCTTTGTTATTCTTGAATATCTACTTTTCCATGAACTTTTGGTATGTCAATTTGTGAAGTTTAAAAAAGATTGGTAGTCTTATTGAATTATATTGAACTCATACATCATTTTGATACAAATTTTCTTCTTCAATGTAGCATTAATAACACAAAGGTGAAAGATAAATGTGATTACAGTAGATGCTTATTAAATGTTTGATAAATAAAGCAGAAATTCCTGATTTAAGTTTTAGAGACACAGAAATAGTAGAAAAAGGAGAAAACTTTCTAAATGTAACAATGAATGTATGAAATTAAAAGAAGTATTAGACTATATAATAAAATGTGAAAACTTTTGCCATTAAAGATTAGAATAAAACATGGATGCTCAAAATCTGTGACAGCATTCAACATTATCTCAGAAGTTCTAGGTAATGCAGTAAATAGGAAAAATTTGGAAAGGATTACAGAATAAAAAGGTATCATTTTTTTACTTACAATATGCAATTTGCCTACCTAAACTCAAGAGTTAATCATTTGTCTACAATTTATACTATGTTATGTTTAAGAGTCACGTAAACTGGCTTTGAAGAAAGCATGCATATGAAAATTTAAAATTTTCTTTTATAAAAATAATGATTGGCAATTCAAATGGAAAGATCCAATTCACACAAGCAACAAAGTAAATGTGTAATTTTGAAAAACATTTGGCAAGAAAGGTACAAGACTTCTATAAAGAGAACCATAAAAAACATTCTGAAGGAAATGAAATAAAACCTGTGTAAGTGAAAAGACAGGTTGTGTTCTGGATGGGAAGGCTTGTTGTCACAAAAATGTTAACATCCTGATTTCAGCAGTTTAAAATGAATTGATACAAATTAGCTAATTTTTATATAGTCTATATATCTATGATTATTTTAACTCTTAGTTCGTCTAATATAGTTATTTTACAATATTCTATATGTCTTATTCATGTTCCACCTATATTATTAAAAAGGTAGAGAAGAATAGCTAATTCATCCTTTTCTAGTCTTGTTTTTGAAGTAAAATGAGCCTATACATAAGGAGACACTGTGAGCTACTGTTAAGAGGATTATGCCCTTTCAAGAAAATGATGTAAGTATAGTAGCAGAAAACAAACAAACAAAATTAATCCTTAACCTCTCTATCAATATACCATAGTCCTATTTTTTCCTCAGGTCAAGCACATAGAGTTAACTATGCTTTGAGAAACACCTAAGAAAACGGTTAAATACAATGAAATATCTTTTGGTTCAACTGTAACCTCCAGGCATTTAGATTTATGCTGGATATAATGTTTGAACTACTCAAGTAAGAGAAGCAAAAAATTTATTTTTTGGTTGAATAAGAAAGATACAATTCTCAGGTTAAATATTCTTTTTGCATGGAATATACCAGCTAGGTCCAGTCTATAGTGGTCTCTAGGTCTAGTGAACCCTGAAGTATCTCTTTCACTCTCTCCTTCCAGAATCTTCATGAATTTTTAATAATATTGAGGGACTATTGTGATCCTGTTCCAACATATTCTCAAGATTTGAGAATTCCTTAAAGCTCCTTCCACTCACTTACTTGCAATTCCTTAAACACAGTGAGAATGTTTCCACTTTAAGACGTTAGTACTTGCTTTTTTCTCACTTTCTATAGGTTTCTCCTCAAACAGTTCTTAATAAATAGTCTATTCTGACTAATCTATATGACTAACCTGTCTAAACTTTAGATTTTTAAGTATCACCTTCATACACTACATACACTGAGATATACATATTTACACACAGTATATACACATGCATACATGTGTACACACACATATATATATACTATTGTTTACTTATTAGAATGACAGCTACATGAGAGCAAGGACTAGGTTTTGTTCACCATGGTGTCTCCAGTGCCTAGAACAGTGTGTGGCCCATAGTAGATACTCATTAAATACAGGAATGAATGAATGAGACCATGATTAAAATAATGAGAGTCACAACAAAGATTTGATTTTGTTTCTGGTTTCTATCTTTCTTCCCCCCACCTCCTTTGCATGTAGTGGCAATTTAGGCTACCACCCTTTTGTGGATATTGTCATCCACCTATGATTCACTAACAGCTCTGTGAACAATTAATCTCTATTGTCTCCTGCTCTAAGGCTGTGTCTTAGGTATGTTGGAAGATTTCTAGCAAGTAACAATTCTTTGTTATGAGGGGCACGATAGCCTATGTCTTTAACGGAGTTATTATGATGAAGTCCAAATAGCTTTGTAGTTTGTGTATCTTTACTATCCCTGCATCTTCAACTTACTTTGTGTTCATACTTGAGCAAATCCAAACCATCTGAATCTCATTCTTTTACCTGTAAACTTAGACAGTTACACTATATCACCCATTCTCTCTGATAGGCATACAATGACTTTACACTATATTATGCAGTTATCTCTGTGCTCTTAATGGTTTCTCCCAATAGGTGCAATGAGATTAGTAGAGCCTGGAAGCTATTTTGTTGTCCAATCTCAGAGACATAGCTTTATTAAAACGGTTTGATGATGTATGAAACATGGAAAATTATGGATTTTTTAGTAAAAAAAAAATCTATTTGAAATCTGATGTATTTGTAACATTTCCCTTTTCTTTCACCTGTGAATTAACATTGTGATCTTACCCTAGCAGAATTATTTCCATTTCTATCTTTCAATATCCACAGTGATCTCTTTTCTTATTATTCAGAGATGAGACTCATAGTATTAGATCATTTCTGAGAATAACTTGACATTGGCCACAGAATAAACTATATTTCTTATGCTACACAAGAGGTGATAGAAAAAGCAGGTGACATTAACTTTAACTTAGTAGAGCTTCTATTGCTCCTAGAAACTCTTAACTTGTAACTTGGAAAATTAGATGTTCTAATAAGGTATGACAATCAATGTATATAACAATGAATAAGTATAAATAGCCCAAACTTTGTGAGCTTCACCAAATCAGAATGGCTTAGACTATGGGAGATGTACCAACAAAAAACTTATTTGTGTTAGGGTTTCTGATAGGGCCCTGCTAGGTATGACAATAAATATTGCTAGGGAGAAACATAAACTGACTAAAACTGAATAAGTGCTGGTACTTAATGATGGACAACTTCTAGTATTCAATGGGACTTGAACATGGAGAGACATGGTATGGTTACCTCCCAGACATGAAAGGGAACTAGCCCCGATCTCATAGAGGTAAACTAGGGCAAGCGTTACCCACAATTTCTTTCTAATCGGTCTTTGCCCAAACACCACCAGTGGTAATTGAACTCTATCCTTACTATCTATACTTTGCAACAAGGTTGCTAGCGTGTGTTTTTATTATGATATTTGATTAAAGCAGAAAGTGGGTTTTTTGTTGGATTGATTTTAATTATTTTCTCTTCAAAAGACTGTCTCCTGGGACTAAGACCCAGGAGAGGAAAAAGAGAGTGGTGATAGTATGTCCAGTCATTTAATAACTATTTAAAAAATGTAAATTTATTTTGGATTCCAAGATAGTGAAGCAAACTATATGTTATAAATAAGAAATATTCGATGGTGGTTGTTTGAGGGAATCAGACTTATTATTGTTTTGTAAACTTCAGTAAGAATCTAGCACCTAAAACTTTATATTTCTATGATATAAACTGATATTAAGCTTATATTATAAGCTGATATAAACATAAAATTTAAACTGATATTATAACAATACATTATTAATGTCACAAAGCAAAACTGATATTTTTATTATTTACTGATCAAATATGTTCCAGATCTAGAAACAAATATGAGCTAACAGTTAAGAACTTTTGTTCAGTGAATGTAATGATCAAATTGTTCACTGAAAATAAAAATTAACTTTCACATTTCAATGTAATTTTTCTGATAAATTCTGCATACTAATTTTAGATGATATATTTTAATTTATTTGTGAAAGTTAAATGCTGTACAATACTTATTCTGCAAATTCATGTATTCCAAAAACATTAAATGAGTGCATTATTCTGTTTGACACACTGTGCTAGACACTGAAAGGTAAAGAAGACAGTCAAGGCCTCTGCCCTCATGGAGTTTACAGTCTAGAAGAAAAGAGAAATACTAAACTAGTAGATAAAGTTGGATTTAAGAGATGCTATGAAAGTAATAGATCAAGAAAGGCTATGGAAGTAGATAACAGATCAGGAAAGACTATTCATATGAAGTGACATAAAAAATAATTGTTTTATTTCTATGTTTTGCGCCCCCCCCCTTATCTAGTAATTTGGGAGTCTTTCTCCTATGGCTTTTATAGAATCCTTATAAAGAATAAACATTATAAAAAAATTGAGTGTGAACTTGTACAATAATAACACGGTATTCATTTCCATGTAACACTATTTGAGACATCTTTTAAAGTTAATATGTGATCATTACTATTAGAGATGGTTGAACGGAAATGCTTTAGGGACATTCTAAGGAAAACAAACAAAAACAAATAAACACCCCATGTTGGCAGATGTATATGTGTTGAATATAAAATAATCTACTGAGAAAAAATGACTGAGAAAATAAAATGGCTCAAGAAATTTAAAAATTTCTAAGACAAGTTATAGGAGATACAAAACATATATTAGTTCAAACAGAAAATAAATATTTTTAAAGTTGTGAAAAATATTTTATAAATTAAAGGAAAAATTTTAACGAAGTTATTAGCAACCTAATGAAGAAAAATGCTTTGAAAATGAAAAAGGTTTGGGGAATTCATTTTTAACTGGGATCAGAAAAGATTTGCTGTAAACAATGAATAAGGCTTGGTAGAAATTTATTATCAAAGTGGACAAAGGAAACCAGGACAAATGAGAAGAATACTACCAGAACTAATGTCTGCTTTCTTAATGGACATAAATAGAAATTGTGGAGTTTTCACACAGAAAATAAACTGCATTAAATAAGGTACAGATATATGACTTAAGTGTCAAAATTTTACTCCTTCCGCATGATATTTGGCATATGTCTTGAAGGACTACGTTCAAAAACAATTTATCTTTCTCTTGCATTTTTTTTTCTGGGGAGGAAACTGCTAATAGTTTGGAAAGTTTCACACAGAGTTATTTTCATTATGAAGTGAAATTCTACCTTGGAGTTTCCTCTATAACAATCTTAAACCCAGAAAAGTAGATTTAAGTAATGCCTTGAAATATGGTTACAATGCTTTCAATATGTCAGAATTTCATTTTGGTCTTATTTTACTTGTTAATAATTATTTAATATAGTATATAATTTCAACTACCTGAAAAAATGTTGAATTATTAAACTAAGACCTGTTATTAAACTTCAGACAAACAGGTATAGAAACAGTTCAAATCAATTAGAATTCTCATATTGTTGACTGGTCATGAAACACACACACACACACACACACTCATACATACACACACGCATCTGAAAGTGAATGGTAAAACCTATTTAAATCAGTGTCTGGAACTATCAGAAAGTAGTTCAGTTTAATAACATTTAATTGGACATCCTAGTCTCTACGTCTTCATGAGAAGCTGATAAAATGTAAGAAGTAGAGTAACAATTAGGACTAATCTTCAAATACATCTTAATGTCATCTGCATAAGAATGAAAGTCTAATCCATGTCTTCACTAAAAGGACGCATATAAATGTGGAATAATAATGAAATGAACCCAAAGCAGGGAAATGGAAAACAGAGGACATGCTAATGAAAGGGACAGAATTCAAATTAGCAAGGGGCCAACTCCATAGGATCAGATAAATTTGATTAAAACCCAGCAAACGCAATTCCTATTAAAAATGAGAAATAAACATATAGATTTCCAACGCAAAAAAAAGTAAGCAATTTTTTGTTTCTTTTCCTAGTTCTTAGCTGTGAGTAGTTTAATCTAGTCATGAAGGTCATGTTTATATATAATACAGCCTCTCCTTGTGCTTTGTTTCACTGAAACATGCCATTGGTATTAGGATGAGAGCACATATAGCATCAAGTCAGTAACAAAAATGATTTACATGAATTAATGTTTTATCATGCTTTATGATGAAAATAAAAGAAAATCCAACTTAACCTAGGTTTGTTAGTAAGAGAAACAAATTAGGTGGTAGGATAGAATGAGATAAATTATCATGCACAACATACATGGAAACTATAGTGTTCTTAAGGCCATCCAGTGGGGGAAGAGGGTGGAAAAGAAATGGGAAGTAGAAGAGTAAGGAATAAGATGATGTGAGTAGGAGGATGGTGTGTAGTGACGAAGTCAGAGGAAAAAACACTTCAGCAACTGGTTGGACAAAGAATTTAACAGATAAGTGTATGTAATATTGAATTTCAAGTTGTTTGCTACTTTTGATGTAGACTGCCCTCCTTTTCCTAAATTATCCAGAAGATTAATCAAGCAAGTCATTACCTAGTTATCACCTGCATATTTAAAAATTATTTTTGTTTGTTTGTTTAGATAAAATTGGGGACAATGTCTACTTGAATTTATGTAGAACAGAAATAATCTAAAAATCAGAAATTTAAAGACAAAATTAACCATTAGACATTAAGTTTCCAGTTATGAGTAAGAAATTCACTAAAATCTTTTAGAAGAGTTTAGACCGCCTTTATTTATTTATTTTTCTAAATTTTTATTTATTTATTTTTTCTTTTGCGGTACACGGGCCTCTCACTGTTGTGGCCTCTCCCGTTGCGGAGCAACAGGTTCCAGATGCGCAGGCTCAGCGGCCATGGCTCACGGGCGCAGCCGCTCCGCGGCATGTGGGATCTTCCCAGACTGGGGCACGAACCCGTGTCTCCTGCAGCAGCAGGCGGACTCTCAACCACTGTGCCACCAGGGAAGCCCCTCCTTTATTTTTTTAATTTTTATTTTATATTGTAGTATCATTGATTAACAATGTTGTGTTAGTTTCAGGTGTACAGCAAAGTGATTCAGTTATATATATAAAAGTATCTATTATTTTTCAAATTCTTTTCCCATTTAGGTTATTACAGAATATTGAGCAGCATTTCCTGTGCTATATAGTAGGTCCTTGTTGGTTATCTATTTCAAATATAGCAGTGTGTACATGTCAATCCCAAACTCCCAATCTATCCCTCCCCAACTCTTCCCCTGATAACCATAAGTTCATTCCCTAAGTCTGTGAGTCTGTTTCTGTTTTGTATACAAGTTCATTTGTATAATTTTTTTTTAGATTCCACATATAAGTGATATCATATGATATTTGTCTTTCTCTGCCTGACTTACTTCATTCAGTATGATAATCTCCAGGTCCATCCATGTTGCTGCAAATGGCATCATTTCATTCTTCTTAATGGCTAAGTAATATTCCATTGTATATATGTACCACATCTTCTTTATCCATTCATCAGTCTATGGACATTTAGGTTGCTTCCATGTCTTGCTATTGTAAACAGTGTTATGATGAACATTGGGGTGCATGTATTCTTTCAAACCATGTTTTTCTCTGGATATATGCCCAGGAATGGGATTGCAGGATCATGTGCTAGCTCTATTTTTAGTTTTTTAAGGAACCTCCATACTGTTCTCCACAGTGGCTGCACCAATTTACATTCCCACCAACAGTGTAAGAGGGTTCCCTTTTCTGTGCACTCTCTCCAGCATTTATTGTTTGTAGACTTTTTGATGATGGCCGTTCTGACTGGTGTGAGGTGATATCTCATTATAGTTTTGATTTGCATTTCTCTAATAATTAGCGATGTTAAGCATCTTTTCATGTGCCTCTTGGCTGTCTGTATGTCTTCTTTGGAGAAATGTTTAGACCTCCTTTGAAATCAGAGGTTAGACTATCTGCTCTACATCTAAAAAGGCAGGGAACTTTATTTGACAATTTGTAATTTTAAAATGCACCATGCTCTAAGTTACTTCCATAGCTTTTCACATGCTATTTTCTTCATCTCAAATATTCTTTTTTAGCTCTTAACCTGCTAGCTAAAATTAATTCTCCCATATCCTTATTTGTATTAGAGCTTTAACGCTCTATCTTTTTGTTTACCTACAAGCAATTATGTTCCTTTATGTCAGCAACTATTCTTTTATCTCTAAGTGACATGAAGTTTGTTTAGTGTATAACACATAGTAAATGCTCAAAAAACTTTTCAGAAATTTTAATTGATAAATAATTAAATAAAGTGAAATCTACCTAAATATAAGAAATAAAAAAGGCCAACGTTTACAATTTAAACACTTCAATTAAACTGCGAGAAAAATAGGCAGTTCATCAAAGGAATGTCTCAGGGAAATTGGATATCACTTATAATTTTTGACAATCTTTCAACCTAGTGGAAGGTCAAATGAATATTTGATGATGATTTGTTATAGTTATTTTATGGAGGATATTTATTCAACACAAAACACTGACTTAGAATGTTTCCATGCAGAAATGAATAAGATAGGATCCTTTCTTTAACGGATTTGAAGTCTTGAGGAGTTAGATACAAAGAGGTTATTTTAATAATGTGTAATAAGTGCTAGATAAAGGTAAGCAGGTGTTATAGGAGCATAAAAAGTGGACATTTTTGCAACCTGGGAGTTTAAAGAAGGCATCCTTGAGATGATGTCTGAGTTGAATCTTGAAAAGTTACGACACGTGAACTTAGAACAGAAATTCAGGATAGGCTTCCAGGCTGAGGGAAAAGGGGCACTAAATAACATATTGTGTATAAGAAAAATATGTAATTCACAGAAAATCTAAGATTGTTTGGAGCTGGGGAGATTCTTTAGATGGAGACGGAGAGGTAAATGCCTATTCAAGGAAGGCCATAGATGATAGTCTATGGCAGTTGCTGGATTATTCATATTTGGTCAAAACTAAAGGGATAGTTTGCAGGTGTAGAACATCATTTTACTTAACTGTGTCTATATTTTTAACGTGATCAGTCCAGGTGCCAAATGCAGAATGGATTTAAGAAAGTAAAAACTAGATACCTGGAGACAAGAATGAAAAAGTCAAGTCATGTCCTTTTTTCCCCCATATACTTAAGTTTTTTTGTTGTTGTTTTGTTTTATTATATTGCTCTATTTAGTTTTAATGCAGGGTCACAACATATTTATTTATTCACTCATTAATTTACTCAGTCATTCACACAGCCAATACTATTTATAAAAGAACTACGAATCACTCAATAGGATGAGAATTGGTGATCATATTGTCATAAACCAGGCCCTGCCTCCCCACACACCTCACATTATCAAGATAGAGACAAACATGAAACATCAACTATAAGATTAACTAACTAATCTTAAAAAATGCTACAAAGGAAAAGTATAGGGTGCCCTTGAGAGTATATATTTGGGAGACTTACTACAGCAAGAGGAGTCAGATCATGAAGCACTTTCCCTTAAAAGACTCATTAATACAAGATGGCTTAAGGCATGGCAAAGAAGGACAAAACATGTAAAAAAAAATCTGGATTATATAGCATAGTTTTAAAAAATTAAATAATTTATTTTTTCCAAATATATCCTACAACGAAACCAAGTTCTAATATTTTCTTTGAATCCTAAAAATATGCTTTCATGAATTGTTAGGAGTTACTGTGCCTAGATTTTAGCTCTTTGTGATGCTGCTAAGCAATTTTTAAAGTAGCAGGACTTCCCTGGTGGCTCAGTGGTTAAGAATCTGCCTGCCAATGCAGGGCACGCTGTTTCGAGCCCTGGTCCGGGAAGATCCCACATGCTGCAGAGCAACTAAGCCCATGCGCCACAACTACTGAAGCCCGTGTGCCTAGAGCCCGTGCTCTGCAACAAGAGAAGCCACGGCAATGAGAAGCCTGCGCACGTCAATGAAGAGTAACCGCTCTCCACAACTAGAGAAAGCCTGAGCAGCAACGAAGACCCAATGCAGCCAAAAAATAAATTAAAAAAAACCTTTTTTTTAAACCACTTTGTTTTAGGCTTACTATCTTTTGCCCCTCAATCTTTTTATTCATAACAATAGGCTTAACAAATCCCTGGTTGTATGAAAACCATGTAACAGGCAACCATTTCCCAAAATAATGGGGTTTCATGAGAAGCTTTTTACTGCTCAACACCAAGTAGAATATTCCTCTAAAGTGGCATCCAAGATCTTTATACAGGAGACTATATTTCTCTATGCAAAAGAATTATATTTTTTAAATTATTATTAATTATTTCAAGGAACAAAATATAAAATTCTATAGAACATCAACTGCCAAGATCACTTGTTGTGTTTACACAACTCATTCCTATTCCTAGGAAATTGGCAGGTAGGATGGCATTATTATATTAATCCAAGCCAAAGTTCTAAAACTTATATTTTAAAATATTATATATATATATATATATAAAGTATAGAAGCCTTGGCACAAATCTACCATTAGAAAAAAAAGAGGACCAATAAATTGGTCCTAAATTATGTAGACATTGGATAGAAAAGGAAAATTAATCTATCCTTTGTCTGCTATACTGAAACAAGTTGGATGAAACTTTAAAATTTTGAGTCCCAGAAACAGGTTAAAGGTCTCATAAGTGGAACTCTAGGAAATAATTTCTACAGCCTTATGTGTTGACAGGTGAATTAGCTTAATTAAATCTCTCAAAAATTTTAAATTAGTAAAAATACAAAAAGCCCATATTTATTTCATTTCGAGGAGTGAAATATAAATGTCAAAATTAGATATCACATGCTCAAAGGCATACAGTTGATCACCTGGTAACTGTGTTGGGGGTGGCATATAAAAAGAAGGGTGTATGTGGCCACCTGGAAAGCAATGCCCTTAATACAGGAGGAGACCTCTACCGAAAAATGTTTAGACACATCTGAACTTGGGCCAAGATTGCTAGTTCTAACTTTTCAAGGGAAGTTTATGTGAAATCTTCATTTTTTCAAATGTTGTCAAATTCTTTAAAATATATCGACATATAGTAGCCAAAAAAACCCATAAGCTATTTCTGGACCCCGACTTATAATGCCTGAGCCACATATTCATTTTTATACAAAATTAAAACAAATAGATTTCAATGAAACAGTTTGAAAACATAATTGTAAACTATTTCAATTACAAGATTGCAACAAACTTTTAATGGTTCTAATTGAAAAACGTTATTTAAAAATTGCTTTCACAAAGAAAATCCCTATCTATTTATTTTATTCTCCTCTTCAATGTCATTTATTATAAATATAATTTTTATTTTGGAATAATTTTAGATTCACAGAGATATAGAAATCATACAGAAACTCCCCATGTACATTTTACCCAGTTCCTTCTAATGTTAATATATTGCATAACCATAATTTATTTATCAAAACTAAGAAAGTATCATTGGTATATTATGATTAACTAAACTCCAGACTGTTTTGCATTTCATCATTTTTTTTTTTAACTAATGTTCTTTTTGTGTTCCAGGATCTAATCCAAGATACCACATTACATTTAATTATGTCTCTTTAGTCTCTTCCTTCAATGTCATTTTAAATTAATATTTTGCCGACTTTCCACCAATGTGTGTGTATGCGTATGTGTAAGAGAGAGAGAGACAGAGAGACAGAGGGAAAGAGAGAGACAGGGAGGGAGGGAAAGAGAAAGAAACGGAGCACACGTACTTAGTTTAGAAGGTCAATACCCCCACATATAACCAACCTTAGAATAAATTTGAGGATTAATTTCTTAGCTGGCAAATCTTGGGGACTTGGAACAGGGTGAAGTTGATAAGGTAATAACATGCCAGAGAAGTCTATGCACTGCAGTATAAGCATCTTTCTAGCCAAAACTGTTAAAGATTCCTTTCCAAGGTTATAGTTAGAAACCTAAAAATAAAAAAAAAATTGCTACAAAGTATTGTAACCCAGACACAAAAAAATTTAGTGCTCTAGAGCAGCCTCTACATTATTGACATTTTGGACTAGATAATCATTTATTTTGTTGCAGGGGCTGTCCTGGCATTGCACTATGTTTAGCAGTATCCCTGTCTTCTACCCACTAGATGCCATTAGCATTCATCCCAAACTTGTGATAGTCAAAAACTGTCCCCTGGGATGTCGCCAAATGTCCCCTGGGTGGTAAAATTTTGCTCTCTTCCATTAAAAGCCACTGACTTAGAGGGATATCTTTTGTTCTACCTAATCTCTTTGATTTTTTTCTCATTCCTTTGCTTCTTTTTATTCTATACTTACCAATGAATTTTGGTGAAAGAGAATTATGGAAATAAGGCATAAACTTTAGCTTCCATTAAGTGGGAAGCTATCATAGTAAAGCTGTTTAATAGAGTGGACACTCAAGAAATAAATAAAAATCTTGTTAACTCAAATCAAATTATATGTTCTTCTTTCTGGGTCCTTCCCCTATCATTTACCTAATCCCTACTGTTACTTTAGGATTTAAGTTGGCAATCTTCTGGGAAGATTTCCCTGATAGCCCTAATCCCACCCCACCCTGAACAGAGTGTTCCTCTCATTTTCCAATTTTTTAAAAGATCTCTATAAAGTAATTTATTGCCAATTATTATCTTACTCTCTTCTACCGCCTTGTTTCCCCTCAGTATACTGTAAGCTCCTGAGGATGATTATCACAGTATTTCTGATTGCACCTGTAGGAGTTAATAAGTGTTTACTAAATGAATGACACATTCAGGCAACAGAGTCTTGATTGAGACACCAAACTAAGGGATTTGGTATGCCAAGGAGCAGAATGAGGGTTACTGGAGATGAACAAAAGAAGCCTCATGAAAAAAAAATTGAGGCACAATATATCTGGAGCTGTCTGTATGTGTATATTTTATATATTTACTTTGAGAAAGTAACATTAATCACAAAATGAGATATGATGAAACACTTAAGGTAATGATATAAGCTCTTCCCTTGGCAAAGTTGACAAGTACTTGAAATATCTGTTTCTTACTTGCTAAGACTCCTCCTGATCTCATGTTATCTAGTGGGCATGAGATTAAACACTCTCTATCTGAATCCAAATGCTAAATTCCTAAAAACTGTACAAAAATTTGCTATATAACTACAATTAATGACAATAGGGCTGGTTTTTGTTGCTGATGTTTTATTTGTGTTGCCTTCCTCTCAATAGATTTCATAGTCTCAATATCTCTTTGGTTGTATAGTTTATTTGCATTCTCAGTGTTCATGAATACATAATTAGAGGAACTAATTTCTTACTTGTAAGCATACTGGTAATGTAAAGCTCAGTATCTACTCAACATCTTAGGAGGGGAGAGTCACATTATGTCTGGAACGTTAACCTAGAAAGAATGTCAGTGATGAACTATTTAATCTAAGTGAACATTTATAGGTGAATAGCGCATGATGCTAAAATAAATCTTAAAGAATTTTAGAGGGATTTCTACTTTTTACGTTCATTAAATCCTAACCTGTCTATACCAACCAATCAGAAATGCAAAACTACTATATATTACAAATATCAGTGTTGTGTTTTATTTTTCCTTCTGATGTAGATTTAGAATAAACATTGAGTACAAATTTTCAGTTATAAGATGAATAAGCTCTGAGGATCTAATGTACAGCCTGATGACTATAGTTAATACTACTGCATTGCATACTTGAAAGCTGCTGAGAAGAGGTGTGGCCAAGATGGCTGAGTAGGAAGACCCTTAGCTTACCTCCTCCCTCAGGCACACCAAAATTACAACTATTTACAGGGTAACTATTGATGACAATGACCTGCAGACTAGCAGAAAAGATTTTCCACAACTAATAACATAAAGTAGGAATTACAAGAGACTGGTAGGAAGGGTGGACATGTGGTATAGTCAAGATCTACAACACTAGGTATGCAACCCAGAAATGGGAAGATAACTGCAACTGCAAATGTTCTTCCCAAGTAGTGAAGGGTCCAAGCCCCATCTTAGGCTCTCCAGCCTGGGGTCCTTCAGTTGGAAGATGAAATCTCAGAATGTTTGGCTTTGAAAGCTAGTGGGGCTTGTATAAAGGAGAGTCAGAGGGCTGTAGGAAACAGAGACTCTGCACTTGAAGGGTATGTACGAAATCTCACATTCTCTGAGTCCCAGCACAAAGACAGTCATTTGAAAGGAGCCTGGGTCAGACTCACTTGCTAATCTTGCAGGACATCCTGGAGAAGGAAAGTGGGACTCCCCACAGGGACATAAAAACTGATGGCTGACATTTTGGGAAGTTAATTCTATCACAAGGGTACTGGTGCTGGTGAATACCATTTGGAACTTCTCCCTCTAGCCTATTAGCACCAGCACCACCTTAGGACCCCCTAGACCCCACATCAAGCCACACTTAGACCCGGCCCCACCCACCAGCAGGCCAGCACCAGCCCTGGCTCCCCCAGTCCCTGTAACTAGCCACATCAAGACTCTGCTCCACCCACCAGCTTGACTGCACCAGTCCCAGGACCCCTCAGCCTACACGACCAGCAGCACCAGGATCCAGCCCCACCCACCAGTGGGCCAGCAGTCAGGGGCCAGTTCTTCCTACCAGCATGTCCACATTAGTCAGCTCTGCCATAACAGAAGGGTTCATGCAGCTCACATAAAGAGAACCCGTAAGCATATAGCTCTGGTGACCACAGGGAAGTGTGCTTCTGGGCCCCACAGAATGTCTCCTACATAAGGCCACTTCTCCAGGACTGGGAAACACAACTGATCTACCTAATACACAGAAATAAACACAGAGAATTAGGAAACATGAGGAGACAGAGGAATAAGTTCCAAATGAAGAAGCAAGACAAAAATTCAGAATAAAAAACTAAAGGAAGAGGAGATAAGCAATCTACCTGATAGAGAGTTCAAGGAAATGATCATAAAAATGCTCACCAAACTCAAGAGAAGAATGGATGAACACAATGAGAAGTTTAACAGAGTTAGAAAATGTAAAGAAGAACCAAACAGAGCTGAAGAATACACTAACTGAAAAAAAAAAAAAAGCAATAGAAGGAATCAACAGTAGATTAGATAATACAGATGAACAGATCAGTGAACTGGAATACAGAGTAAAAATCACTCAATTCGAACAGAAAAAAGAATTTGAAAAATGAGGGTAGTTTAAGAGACCTCTGTGACAACATCAAACAGAATAACATTTGCATTATAGGGGTCTCAGGAGGAGAAAAGAGAGAAGAAGGTGCAAAGACCATATTTGAAGAAATAATAGATGGAAACTTCCCTGATCTGGGAAAAGAAACAGACATCCACGTCCACATCCATTACATAATGAGAGTCCCAAACAAGATGAACCCAAAGAAATCTACACCAAAACACATTGTAACTAAAATGGCAAAAATTAAAGAGAAAGAGAGAATCTTAAAAGCAGCAAGAGAAAAGCTACTAATTAGATATAAGAGAACTCCCATAAGACAAAAGCTGACTTGTCAGCAGAAATTTTCAGGCCAAAGGAAATGGCACAGTATATTCAAAGTGATGAAGGGAAAAAACCTACAATCAAGAATACTCTACCTGGCAAGGCTATCATTCAGATTTTAAAGAGAGATAAAGTGTTTTATAGACAAGTAAAAGCTAAAAGAGTTCAGCACCACTAAACTGACCTTACAAGAAATGTTAGAGTCTTCTTTAAAGGAAAAGAAGAAGACCATAACTAGACATATAAAAATTACAAAAGGAAAATATCTCATTGGTAAAGGCAAATATACAGTAATGGTAGAAGATCAACCACTTATAAAGCTAATAGGAAGGTTAAAAGATAAAAGTAGTAATACTATCTATATCCACAATAAGCAGTTAAGGGATACACAAAACAAAAAGGTGTTAAAAAATATGATGTCAAAAACATTAAACATGGGGTAGGGGGAGGAGGAGTGAAAATGTAGGATGGTTAGAATGCATTCAAACTTAAAAGATCATCAACTTAAAATAATCATATATATATATGGTTACATATGAACCTCATGGTAACCACAAACCAAAATCCTATAATAGGTAAACAAACAAACAAACAAAAAAAGAGACAGAGAAAGGAATCCAAACATAACATTTAAGATAATCATCAAATCACAAGTGAAGAGAGCAAAAGAAAAGAAAGGAACAAAAAAAGAACTACAAAAACAACCCAAGAACCATTAACAAAATAACAAGCATACATCAATCAATAATTACTTTAAATGTAAAAGGACTAAATACTACAATTTAAAGACAGGGTGACTAAATGGATAGAAAACCAAGAGCCATATATGGTATCTGTAAGAGACTCAATTCAGACCTAAAGATAGACACAGACTGAAAGTGAGGCAATGGAAAAGGGTGCTCCATACAAATAGAAACAAAAAGAAAGCTGAGGTAGCAATAGTTACATCAGATGAAATAGACTTTAAAACAAAGACTGTAAGGAGACAACTAAGGACATTACATAATGATCAAATGATCAATCCAACAGAAGATAAATCAACTGAAAATATATAGGCACACAGCATTGGCACACCTAAATGCATAAAGCAAATATTAACAAACATAAAGGAAGAAATTGGTAATAACATAATAATAGCAGGAAACTTTAACACCACACTTAGATCAACCAGAAAAAAAAAAAATCAATAAGGAAACACTGGCCTTAAATGACACATTAAATCAGGCCGACTTTGTAGGTATATATAGAAGAGTCCATTGAATGTGATGAAATAAGAAAGAATACACATTCTTTTCAAGTGCACATGGGATATTTTCCAAGATAGGTCACATGCTAGGCCACAAAAAAGCTTCAACAAATTTAAAAATATTAAAATCATATCAACCACTTCTGTATGAGACAAATCAGCCACTTCTGTATGAGACAAATCAGCTAGAAGAAATAAAATTGCAAAAATCACAAACACATGGGGGCTAAACAATATGCTACTAAACAAAAATGGGTCACTGAAGAAATCAAAGAGGAAGTAAAAAAAAGTACCTGGAGAGAAGTGAAAATGGAAACACAATGATCCAAAATTTATGGGATGCAGCAAAAGCAGTTCTAAGAAGGAAGATTATAGTGATACAAGCCTATCTCAGGAAATAAGAAAAATCTCAAATAAATGATCTAACCTTACATCTAAAGAAACTAGAAAAAGAAGAACAAACAAAACCCAAAGTTAGTAGAAGAAAAGAAATAATAAAGATCAGAGCATTTACAGAAGACTCTAACAAAGCAATCTAGAGATTTAATGCAATCTCTATCAAAATACCCATAACATTTTTCATAGAGGAAGAACAAATAAGCCTAAAATCCATCTGGAACAACAAAAGATCCCAAATTGCCAAAGCAATCTTGATAAAAAAGAACAAAACTGGAGGTAGCATCCTCCCAGACAATACTACAAAGCTACAGTAATCAAAACAGCATGGTACGGGCTTCCCTGGTGGCGCAGTGGTTGAGAGTCCGCCTGCCGATGGATGCAGGGGACACGGGTTCGTGCCCCGTTCCGGGAAGATCCCACACGCCGCAGAGCGGCTGGGCCCGTGAGCCATGGCCGCTGAGCCTGCGCGTCCGGAGCCTGTGCTCCACAACGGGAGAGGCCACAGCAGTGAGAGGCCCGCGTACTGCAAAAAAAAAAAAAAAAAAAAAAACAGCATGGTACTAGCACAAAAACAGATAACACATATCAATGGAACAGAATAGGTAACCCAGAAATAAACCCACACACCTATGGTCAATTAATCTACAACAAAGGAAGCAAGAATATACAATGGAGAAAAGACAGTCTCTTCAACAAGTGATGTTGGGGAAAAAAATGGACAGCTACATGCAAAAGAATCAAACCAGACTACTTTCTCACACCATATCAAAAAACAAATTCAAAATGGATTAAAGACTTCAATGTAAGACCAGAGAAAATCTGAGAAGAAAACATAGGCAGTAAGCTCTTTAACAACAGTCTTTAGCGATATCTGTTTGGATATGTCCCCTTAGGCAAGGGAGACGAAAGCGAAAAATAAACAAATGGGACTACATCAACTAAAAAACTTTTGCACAGCAAAGGAAACTACCAACAGAAGAAGATGACAACCTACTGAATGAGAGAAAATATTTTCAGATTATATATCTGATAAGATGTTAATATTAAAAATATATAAAGAACTCATACAACTCAACATTAAAAAATCAGACAATCTGATTAAAAAAATGTACAGAGGCCAGAAATAAACCCATACACCTATAGTAACTTAATCTGTGACAAAGGAGGCAAGAATATACAATGGAGAAAGACAGTCTCTTCAACAAGTGGTACTGGGAAGACTGGACAGCCACATGTTAAACAATGAGATTAGAACATTCCCTCACACCATATACAAAAATAAACTCAAAATGTTTTAAACACCCAAATGTAACACCTGAAACCATAAAACTCATAGAAGAGAACAAGGTGGAACACTCTTTGACACAAATCATAGCATTATTTCGTGGATATGTCTCCTAAGGCAAAATAAAAAAAAGCAAAAGTAAACAAATGGGACCTAATTAAACTTAAATACTTTTGCACAACAAAGGAAACCACTGACAAAATGAAAAGAAAACCTACAGAATAGAAGAAAATATTTGCAAATGATGTAACCAACAAGGGGTTAATATACAAAATATACAAATAGCTCATATAACTCAATATCAAAACCAAACAACTCAATCAAAAAAATGGGCAGAAGACCTGAACAGATACTTCTCCAAAGAAGATATACAGATGGCTAACATGCAAATAACAAATGTTGGTGAGGATGTGGAGAAAAGGGAACGCTTGTACACTGTTGGTGGTAATATAAATTAGTGCAGCCACTATGGAAAACAGTATGGAGATTTCTCAAATAGAACTGCCATAAGTGGATCCAGCAATCCCACTCTTGGGTATATATTCAGAAAAAACAAAAAACACTAATTCAAAATAATACATGCAACCCAATGTTTATAACAGCACTATTTACAACAGCCAAGACATGGAAGTAACCCAACTGCCCATCAACAGATGACTGCATTAAAAAGAAATGCACACATACACACACAATGAAATGTTACTCAGCCATAAAATGAATGAAATACTGTGATGTGCAGCATCATGAATGGACCTAGAGGATATTATGCTTAGTGAAATAAGTCAGACAGAGAAAGATAAACACCAAACAATATCAATTGTATGTGGAATCTAAAAAATAATACAGCTGAATGTATATGCAAAACAGAAACAGACCCACAGATATATAAAAAAAACTTGTGGTTACCAAAGAGGGGAGGGAAGGGAGGAGGAACTAATTAGGGGTATGGGATTAACAGATACAAACTACTATATATAAAGTAGATAAGCAGTGAGGACATACTGTAAAGCACAGGGAATTATACCCATTATATTGTAATAACCTATCATGGAGTGTAATCTACAAAAATACTGAATCACTATGCTGTACACCTGAAACTAACATATAATATTGTAAATCAACTATACTTCAATTGAAAAAGAAATGCCCAGAGGATCTTTATAGACATTTTTCGAAGAAGACATAGAGATGGCCAACAGATGCATGAAGATGCTCAAACATCACTGGTCATTAGGGAAGTGCATAACAAAACAACAAGGTGATAACTCCTCACACCTCTCAGAATGCTTATCATCTAAAAGATAGCAAATAACAAGCATTGACAAGGATGTTGAGAAAATGAGACCTATGTGCACTGTTTGTGGGATTGTAAATTGGTGCAGCCATTATGGAATTCAATATGAATGTTTCTCAAAATATTAAAAACAGTATCGCCATATAATCCAGCAATTTCACCTCTGAGAAGTTTCCTGAAGAAAACGAAAACACCAAAAAAGAACCAAAAGATATGTGGACTCCAACATTCACTGTAACATTGCTTACAATTGCAAGATATAAAAGTAACCTAAGTGCCCATTGATAGATGAATGGATAAAGAAAATGTGGTATGTAGATATACATTGGAATATTACTCAGCCATAAAAAATGAAATATTGCCATTTGAAACATGTCTGGATCTGAACGCTGTTATGCTTTGTGAAATAAGTCAGACAGAGAAAGACAAATACCACAGCATCTCACTTATTTGTGAAATCTAAAAATAAAACAAACAAAACAAAATGAAAACAGATATAGATACACAGGAGAATCGAGAGGTCACTAGAAGGGAAGGGGTTAGGGAAGAGAGTGAAATAGGTGAAGAGAATTAAGTGATATAAACTTCCAGTTATATAATAAATTAGTCACAAGGATATAATATATAGCATAAGGGATATAGTCAATAATATTGTAACAACTTTGTATTGGAACAGATGGTTACTAGAATTATAATTATGATCATTTCATAATAAATGCAAATGTTACATCATTATGTAGTATACCTGAAACTAACATAATATTGTACATCAACTATATTTAAATTAAAAAATTAACAATTAAAACCAAAACAATTAATTTAAAAAAAGTCACCGAGAGTAAATCTTAAGCATTCTCACCCCCCCAACACGAGTTAATTATGTGAATTAATGGATGTGTTAATTATTTTGATCTTAATAATCATTCCACATGTATATCAAATAATGACACTACTTTAAATATATACAATTATATTTGTTAATTATTTCTCAATAAATTTGGAAAAAAGAAGATACCAGCCCCCCCCAAAAAAAAGAGTAACTGCAAAATTTGATACAAAAACTATAAAAATTTGGCTCTGCAACCAAATTGCTTAGTAAAAAATATTGAGTTTGACAATATATTTGCATATGTGCAAATTGTATTTACCCTTTTAGTGCTCTACCCAAAATATATATCCAACATTTCTTGCCTTAAACTGTGTAGTTGTTTTAGTTCTGGCTGTAACCACATTTGAATTCCTTTCCTGGTTGTTTTCTTTTTCTCCCAAAAGGAGAAGGAGCAGATTTTTGAAGTTTAAAGATGGATGGATTGGTTCTTAGCTCAAGATACGTCCCCATCCCTCTGTGTTGCAGAATCTTTGACTTTCAAGCAATTCCTATCCTGGGAAATGGGCTCAACTCTTCAATATCATAGTGTAAATCCATTGTGTTAATCCCCACAGATGATGGCAAACATCAGTAACAAAAACCCTGTCATGAGGATTTATTACATACCACATACTATATGAGGAACTTTACCTCTTTTATAGCATTTAATAATTTAAAACAAACTACAGCAACTATGAGATAAATATTACTTTTGAGAACTATAGCTCAGAAAGTGGACTCAGAGCCTGATGACATGGATTCAAATTCTGACTCTATTGTTTACTATCAATTTGGTTCCAGTGAATCATTGAATCTCTCTGTGCCTCATTTTCCTCATTTTTAAGAGGGAAACAATAATATAGTATCTCATAGTTTGTTGAGAGGATGAAAAGAATTGAGATACTTAAAGGTTTTCTAACATACAGTAAGCTCTGTATTAGTGTTAGTTACTCTATTATTATTACTATTTGAATTTTACAAAGAATGTAGGTGAGATTAGATAATTTAAATTACTCACCCAAATTTATTTGAATCACAGCAGCTAGATGCCAAAGTCTAATTTCTTTTCTAGTATGCTATAAATACTAGTTGTAACTTTGCCAATTTTGGTTTATTTTTAAGGTAAAATTATAATAGAATACTATTGAGAAAATATATTCAGATCAGCCACTGTAGCTCTTTTTATTTGCACACATGAACATATTTTAATAGAAACACTATTATACCATTACTTATGCACATTTATAATATGTCATTTTTCCATGTTTGAATACATGAAAATATTTCTTATTCATATATATATGCTATTTATACCAATACTTAGACACACTTTTTTAATCTCTTGATCCTTGAAGACTAAAGCTTATAAATATGCAATGCGTAATTCTTTCCACATTTTCAGCGTATTATGTTTATGGTATGGATAGTGCATTTAATAAAATTTTAAAGATCATGAGGCTTGCAAAGGATGGACAATTGATTACCTAATAAACTGATAAAATTCTTTATGTAGAAAAATAGCCAAGAACTCAGGATTGTCATGAATTTCCTACAGCATGCAGACCATCACCAAAAAAGAAAACAGCAGTAATAAAATCACATTTATTTACTTCATAAATCAATTCAAACAGTTACTGTTCTACCTGGTAATACAATCCTGTTCGTCAGTGAAAAATGTGTTCATAATGCACTCCTGGGTGGGAAGCTCTGTGACATTTTCACCTCTATTTTAAGTTACAGTAAATTATCTTAGCAACTACTATTTCCCCCTCTGTGCATATACAACCATAAAACAGAAAAACTCCAAACCAAACAAAACAACAAGAATAAAAACATAAAACTGAAGCCAAGCCAAACCAAATAAAAACAAAACTATGAATCTTGTGAAGGAATTGACCTCAATGTCTATTTACTAGAAACATATCAGTCATTTCACCATTCCCTAGAGATTAGCATAAACAGTGCCCATGAGGGCTAGAGAAATAATCAGTATTCCCTTTGGAATTGGGGCCATACACAGAGCCAGGGAGGAATGAAACAGAGGTGTTTGTTATCCTTGAGTTTCCTGTTAGGTTATTCTCTAGAGATATAAATTTCTGAATATTGCTCAAGTATGATAATCTAATTATATGACCCCTCAAGCCAAAGGTCAAGTAGGGATTGATTGGGACTATCTGATATAGGCTGAAAGTGCCAAAAGGGGGCCCACAAAATTACATTTTAGAATGTTTTCCAGAAACTATGCCTCACACAAGGGCTTAGTATGAGACATGTGTGAGAGGTTTAACTGGTAATATGGTCGCAGGGAGCAGAAACGAGAAACAGGACAGAAATAAGAAGCCAAGACAAGGACATACTATTAGGCTACCAATATGAATAACTGGTATTTGAAACTTCTGATAAAACTTGTAAAACGCCTCTCACAACAGCAGAGGAAACTGGAGAAGAAAGAGGGATGCACTTATTCATTTGATCGCATATTCCTTCCAGGTCAAGACTGACTCATAAAGCATTAGCTTCTCTACAGTTTCTGGAAGCATCTGTGTAAAGGTCAAGCTAGTTCACAGACTTCCCGACCCATGTGTCAGAGAGGCCACAGATTAGGAAGTAAGATGCAGAAGGAGAGGCCTGATCATGTTCACCTGCACAAATTTTAAGTGTCACCAAGGCAGTAACTGGAATAAGAGATAAAAAGGATTTATAGAGTGTACAGAGGTTTTGGCCACATTTCCTCCCTCATTAAAATCATAATATTAAGACAACCAATTAACAAAAATTAATTTTACTGACTATTTTTAGAAAGTCATGTCGTTTAGGAAATGGCTTGTTTTAAAACTGAAAGCATATATCTAGTTGGCATTATTGTATTGTCTAATGGGAAAAGAGAAGGTTAAATGCCTCTGGGTTTCTCTCCAAAACTTTCCTCTCTGTGTCCCTACATTTTTCACATTTTCCTTCTAATTCTTATAATTTAAATGCCAGGAAAATCCCCTGCTCTATTTCTGTCCCAAATGATAGATTTACAGAAAGCAATGAGATCCCATCATTACCCTGCTGATATTCAGCTGTGCCATTCACTTCCTTTGGATTCAGATGGAGCTGAGCCTCTATGCTCCCTTCAGCAGCCAAGTCCAGAATAGAGATGAGCTGGCATACTTCCAAATCATTAAAGACAGAGAGATCTGGCTGGTATGCTTGAGAAACACCAAGGGAAATGAAAAGAGGCAGTTTGGGCTTTCTCAAATGAGGTGACTCACACAGACCTGCCCAGTGTTTGTCAATTTCTATATCTCAATCCACCCAAGCATTCCCAGGCAGCACCTATGAAAATGAATGCCTTTTGTCTTCTCTCATTTAACTTGAATCTTCAATGAGTCAATGTTTGCCCAGGAAATCTTCAGACTGACTTATGAGCAGGTGAACATAACTTGTGTGTTGGTTATGTTGGTCCTGTGAAAAAAACCTTGAAATTCCTCAAAAGAAAAAAAGACGTATATCTAAAGTATTAATTATAAAGTCTCTATCAACTCCTTTTTAAAAAAGTAATTTAAACTAAAATATCCAAGTGAGCTGCGATCTTACTGACTCTACCCCCTCACTTCCCACCTCTAGAGAGTCTTGTAAGAGGATATATTTAAAGACAGGTCCTCAGAACCGAAATCCTTAAAAATGGCCTCGAGTGTTTCCCATGTAAGACTGCTATCTTCTGATATGCCATGACACGCCACCAGATCATCACTGCTGAGAAAACGGAGAAGAAAGTTGTCTTCAGGATGTATTTATAAGTGTATAATATATGTGAAATGAGTATAGTTTTTAAAAACACACAAAAAAAGCAACTGTCGATTTATAAATGCACAATTTTTAGTGTCATAGAAGTATACTACAGTTTTGTCACTAATGATTTATTTCCCATTAAAGTTCATGCGAGAAATAAAACATCAATGACATTCTTCCCATCAAAAAGAAAAAAAATGCATCGTGACAATAGCATTTTACCATGTGTTTAAGTTGCCATTATCTAAGATAGATGACAGTTCTTTCAATGATTTTAGAGGTGATGATCTCTTTGCTACAAGTCTCTGGCACAGAGAGTAAAAAAAAAAAAACTTGCAATAAGAAAAGCTATTTTAGAAACATGAGGTAATGTTACTTTTTTCTCCACTCTGTAATAGACATAGTTTCATCACGATGCCAGAAAAAATGTCAAGTTAAATTCTTTTTCGTTAAATGATTTCACATTGTAGGATACTCAGGATTAAACCCACAATACTGCAGGAGGCTTCTGAAATCAAGATGGTACCCGATTTCCTCAAATACCTGGAATTTCTACACATTAACTTTTTGAAATCTACATCCTCTTCAAACTTTTGTTGTTTTCCATTTTTAAAAAAAAGCATATAATAAAGAATGAAAAATTCAGTTTCATTATTATGTGATCTTCACAGATGCTCAATAAGTATTTGCTGAAAGGTAATACCTGAGTTATATACCTTGTTTTCCCATCTAATGTCTTATTTAATAGGTATGCTTATTTTGGGAGGAGGGCGGTGGAAAGAAGGAGTTAGAAAAGATATAGTATAAAAGAAGCACTCAGTTAATGCATTGTTGCTGAGGATTTCCAAGAACTAAGGATGCTATATTATCTTATTATTTATAAGAAGAGTCATTTAATTTAAATTATTGCTGTTAAGAGCACACACACATATATATGCATGTATGCATGTGTGTGTATACATTTACATATACATATATCATGGCCTTTAACATCCACAATATTCCAAAAAGGAGAACAGGAAAAGTATGATTTTCCCATTTTTACCTCAGGGAACTTCGTTCCAAAACCACACAAGAGACCTCCTTGGACTTCTAACTTCCGATCCAATAGTCCATCCTTTACTCTTTCTACTCAAGGTGTGATCTGCAGAGCAGCAGCATCAACATCACCTAGAAGCCTGTTTGGAACGCAGGTTGCAGGCTCTAGGCCAGAACTATTGAGTCACAGTCTGCCTTTATTAAGCTCCTCAAGTGATTACTCTGAATATTGAAGCTTGAGAAGCACTTCCTTCTGCCACAGAGCCTCCTTCACACAAAGCCACCCATCAATTAATTAAGATATTGATGGGAAACATTCCTTACCACATTTTATATCTAGTGATATACAATCTCACTAGATTTTATCATCTGAGAGAAGGAATACTATAACAGGATGATGTTTCTTGGTGATATCTCTAGCAGTGTGGCCATTATTCAAATGCTATGAAGCTTATACAGAGAAGATTCTCCTTTTCCAGGTATCAGGTTCAATTTAGGCTGAGTGTACTCTGTTTAGCATGGTTCTGTTCTCTTTCCAACTGAAGCAAAAACTAAAAGGACTAAGTGCATCCAGTCAAAGTAAATAGGGCTTCAAGACTACTAAAATTCTGCTATGCCTCAAAATTGATGTATGCACAACTATATGAAATGGGTTTAATTATTGCTGTTTTACCCATCAGGAAGCTTATAATTTGTCTGTGGTCCTATAGATGGCGGGTGGAGTGGGAAATCAAATCTATTTCCATCTGATACCAAAGTCCGTCCTCTTAACCAAAAGGCTACCCGAACTTCCTAAATTAAGGTGAGCCATTGTTCACATGTATGTGTGTGTGTGCGTGTGTGTGTGTTACTGCTTTGGGGAAATGTGGGGAGACGAGGTTATGTACACTCCAAAAGTCTTATGATCTTTATCCATGTAGTACTTCAGATGTTTATTAAATATGAATTGATAGTATATGCATTTTTTTTTTTTTTTTTTTTGGGTTCGCGGGCCTCTCACTGTTGTGGCCTCTCCCATTGCAGAGCACAGGCTCCGGATGCGCAGGCTCAGCAGCCATGGCTCACGAGCCCAGCCGCTCCACGGCATGTGGGATCTTCCTAGACTGGGGCACGAACCCGTGTCCCCTGCATCGGCAGGCGGACTCTCAACCACTGCGCCACCAGGGAAGCCCAGTATATGCATTTTTATTTCCTCTTGTCAATTATTAATATTTGAAATCCATTTCTCTGTATATATGTTTCCCATTAATTTTATAGTATTTATATTATTAAGTATCCCCCTCCTTTACCATGACTCATTTGAATATATTATTTTATCTTGGTGTAGTTGAGTGAGTATAGTCACAGGCTAGGAATGTTTTCAAATATTTGCTGATAGGTAAAAATATAATTACTGTTACGGACATAGAAAAGGCGGTTTTATTACTTCAGTACTGCATATTTCGATAACTCTAGAGAAGATGATGGGATCCTAATAAGACACTGAATGTTAATTAGTTTCATTTTCTCATTCTGTAAAATAGGGGTGATTATGCCTTGCTGATAATGATTTTATTGCGACATCAAAAGAATGAATAATTTTAGTGTCACTCTATAGAAAAAAAAGGTTTTTTGTTCTTTTACCAAGTAGACACTGAAAACTTAATTTATATATTATGAGAAAGTGCATTATGGAAATACCAATAACCTAACGTCAGCACTTTTGTACTTGTTGTTTGCACTGCTTGGGCTACTGTTTCCTCAAATGACATATATTTTTTCTCCCTCAATTCAGGACACTTCTTAAACAGCAACTCAGAGAGGACTTCACTGACCATTGCATGCAAAACAATAGGCTATAATTCTCTCAGTTTTTCTTCATAGTATCTGTCCTGCAATTATTCTCTATATCTGTATTTGTTATTATGGGTCTCCTGCCCTAGAATATGAGTTCTACAAGAATAAGAACTTTGGTTGCTTTATTAACCATTCTCTTCAGAGCCCAGAATGGCTTGCAAATAGCAGATTCATAGCAAATGTTTGTTGAATAAATGAATGAGTGAACCAAATCTATGTACAGCCATAGGCAAGGAATTAATAATAATGACACTACTACTACTACTTGTATCAGCTAATGTTCTTAACTATGTACCAGGAATTACATGCTTGTATCAGCAAGTTCTCACAACAACCTGTGGGAGTAGATATCATTATCCCCATTTTCCAGATGAAGAAATTAAAGTTTAGACTAGACTAGATTAAGTCATTGATTGTCAACCTTGGTTGTACATTAGACTTATCTGGTAACCCTTTAAAAATACTGGTACTTAGGTTTCAACTTCAGAGTTCTGATTTAAGCACAATCTCCACACTAAAGCAATTAAATTAAAATCTCTAGGAGTAGGTGCAGGAAATCATATTTGTTTTAAAGTTCCCATGTGACTCTAAAGTATAGCCATCATTGAGAACCCTTCATTGGCTTCAATAAATTAACTAAATTTCCCCAGGTCACATGGTTAGGAAGTGGTGGAATAGAGAGTCAAACCCAGTTTCTCTGACTTCTACCCAATGCTTCTTCTATATTTTACACATCTACTAAGGTAGGATGTATGGTATTTTAGCACCTTGCCATCTGCAATATTGCTAACTGTGACTTTGAGACAATATGGTTATATATCTATAATAGAACAATTTTAAAGACTGTGATGTTCTTACAATTAGTTTAGTTGCCTTAAGTGAAAAGAACAAACAAACAAAACAAAACAAAAAAACAGAGAGCACTTCTTGCTCCCTATTCCTCTGCACTGTAGAGGTGGCTTTATGGAGTAACATACAGAGAGAGAATCTCTATATCCTTTCAATACAGGTGAAAGACCAGGCCCTTAAAACTGTTCCTTTAAAGATGATAACAGTGTTAAAAAGAACAGAAATGTGTTACAAAAGCACTTTGTTATAACTTGATAAAACCAAATACGGAAGACCTCCAGTACTGGATACATTACATTTCAAGCCAAGTCTGAAAACTTAAAAAAAACAGGAAAAAAAATGAGATAGGGTCTCCAAAATTGGGAGCGATTAAAAAAAAAAAAAAGAAACATGATTTCAAAAGATTTTACCTACGTTTTTAAGTTCCAAGAGATCATGACATCTCCAAGTGTGACAATGCTTTTAAATATGATAGCCTCAACAGTGAGAGATTTGTTTTGCGTGAGCATGGCTTTAGCCAGATTTATAGATCTAGATAGCACCACAGCACTGCATTACATAGTGATAAATAACACAGGCTCTGAAGTGAGGAAAACTGGGGTTTGAAATTCAGTCCTTCTACTTTTTAGCTGTAAGGTTAAGCACTCTAAACCTCTCTGAGACTCATCTGTTTTCTCATCAATCAAGTGGGAATTAAATTTACCACCATCATAACAGATTAGTATGAGGATAAAGGAGCTAGTACAGAGAGAAATATTAGTGTAGCACCTGATTCATATTCAATATTCAATATTTGCTTGCTATTATTAGAATCATCACATGTGGTACTTTCTAGAATTAAAAAGGATTTGGATGCATTGGATGAATTCAAGTAGAATAGAAATAGAAGGTTCTCACATATATCTGCGGAGACATACCCCCATATGCCTAAATGGAATTTTTTATTTGCTAACTATTTGCATATTTTTCTAATAATTCTTGAGATAGGCAAGATGTGTGGAATGTATTTCTGAACAATTGTTGGAAGGACACCATAGAAATGCAAACTTTCTAATTGTTTAGGTAGTTTTAAATTTTAAATGATACACATAAATGCCTCACTATTCATATCCATCAAATAACATGAAATGTAATTTTATCATTCAAATATGCTCATTGTTAGAGTCCAGTAAAATGTATTTGCTTATCAAAATTATATAATAAATGCCAAAGTACTGTTTTTTAGAAAAAAAATGACCATCAAGACAAAGGAATGTATGATAAATATCTGTATTTAGACCATCTGTCTATCTTCTTCACCATATGTCACTCTATTAATTGCTAATATCATCCTTATTATGCATCATCTCATCTGTAACATTATTCCATGAAAGTAAGAAGGCATCAATAACAACTACAGGAAAACACCTGCTATATGTGTTTCTGGTTGATAAATTCCAGCAGGCTTTTTCTGGTTTGCTCTTGAGCAAAATTTCCTAATTGCCTTTGCACAACAGGAAGTCTTCTACCAGGGCAACTTCCTCTGATTACAGTCAGCACACTACTATCTTCTTAAACTGTTTATTTTAATTAATTAAATCTCCCTACAATATTTATTCAAAATGTTTATTTAGCAACTATTATGTGCACAATAATATGGGCATAATGGTCACTGGGCTAAACATTGTGAAGAAGAATAAAATATGAGTAGGAACTTACAATATCTGTAAAAAGAACTTTGAAAACTATAAGAATAAATAAATACTGTTTAATGAGGGTCACAGCTCTTAGTTTGGCCAGCAATTATCTATCATATAAACTGTATACTCATTTTTTACTTTGTATATGAAGAAAAGAGTTGAGCTTCATTATGATCCTTCTATTTAATTAAAGGCAATATATAAACAGACCACATTGGTAACTGTCTTCTTGGCAACAGGCAAAATAGATCTATTGAGAATTCAAGCATTTTACACGTGTTGATTATTTTGTTCTTTCTGAGGTGGTTTTGGTTGAAGGGGCAAGTCTACTGCCCATGAAATGATTAGGAACCACTATCAAAAAGAACAGATTTAAATGCTAGATTGTGTGGTAAAGACAGCAAATGTGAAATAATGTTAAAGAAGTGGGGGTAAAGGATCATTGAAATAGAAAAGAATTTTTCGAGGAGACGAAAGTTGAATAAGACTTTGAAAAGTGGGCAGAATATGGTTAATAGGTATGTTTTCATTTAGGATAAATCAGACGTATATAAAAATCAGGGCTGTGATTCTGTTCAGTACTGAGATGCTGGTATATACGTTTGGTAAGAGTTAAAGAAACAACTGGGTGGAGATAAGTCATGAATGATTTTGGCAATCAGATGAGTTAACAATTATTAGCAGCAGCACCACAACTAGCAGCACCTCTATCCGTATAAATGCTTGTGTTTCAGCCCATATACTAAGTGCTTTTATATGGATTACCTCATTCCATCCTCATACAAATCCTTAACTCCCTGTGAAGTAGGCACTGATACATAATAACACTCCTTTTACAGATAAGAAATCTGATAATTATAAAGACGGCAGATTACTTGAGTAGAAGATCAGGAATTTAAACTGGCATAGTCTGATACCTGAATTCATATTCTTGTCTATTTCATTCCACTGGTTTACAGTATGAAATTAAGAAACAACATGGGGCCTTTGAACATTCTTCAGGTATAATAAAAGTGAGATTTTGATGGGAGTAGAATGTCAGCAATATGTATGATAAACTGTAGTCCAAATGAAAAGAAATGAGACAGATGCAGTACTGGAACTACAGAATGGTGACAGTGGTAGTGGCGGTTTAGCAGTACTCCCAGAGACACTTCAAAGGAGGAATGACATAACTAAATAGATTCCTGGACCCAATTCCAACGTGTCTTGGGGGGGGGGCTGGAGCTTCCCCCACAACACCAAGCAATTCTTGGTGTTCGACACCAGGCTGGTGTCCTACAAGTCAACTCAATTCTGACACTATCTACCTACCTGGAGGTAGCATCAGATTCCACAGGTTAGGATTCAGTCTATAGGACTGCCCCCAACCCCCGTCCCCCTCCACTTTAGATGTCAATCTCAAGCCAGGTTGTTGTCTATGCTACTGACCAATCGGTTACAAACTGGAGGTTCCCACAACCTTCTCCTTGAACTTCAGATGCCAGTCGCAAGACCATGTTTGTTACTTGTACTTCTGATTGGCTATAAATCAGAGATTCCAAAGACCATCCCCTTTTGGGGATTAATTTGCTAGAGCAGCTCACAGAACTCAGAGAAACATTTTACTTACTAGATTACTAATTTATTATAAAAAGATATAACTCAGGAACAGCTAGACAGAAGAAATGCACAAGGCAAGGCATGGGGAGAGGGCTTGGAACTTGTCATACCCTCTCCAGGCACACTATTATCCTCAAATCTACAAGTGTTCACCAACTCAGAAGTTCTCTGAACCCTATCCTTTTGGGGTTTTATGGAGGCTTCACTACATATGCATGATTAACTAAATCACTGGCTATAGATAATTGATTTAATCTTCAGTCCCTCTTTTTTCCTCAGAGGTCAGGGGGTGGGGCTGAAAGTTCCTCTGTTGAAATAGAAAATAATCTCCAAGTTCTGCCTGCATGTTACTTCCTCCATCTCAGTGCCTGACCATCTCCAAACATGGAAATAATCTTCCTCATCTGAATTTTGCAGAGGATTGTACCTCTCTTGTAAACAAAACAGTCTACTATGTATTACCTAGTTTTCTATTTATACCTTGTAAATCAATACAAAATAATAAAAAAACATTACATACTATGGATCTCATGTAGTGTTTAATCTAGCATACCTACTAACCTTCATTAATGCTTGTGGAATCCAAAATAAGTTAATCAGTATGTTAGTAAGTGAATAAACAAATAACTGGATGACTGATGATGACCCCACTTTCCAATAGTTTTGCTTGCTTTCCTTTGGCCTTCTTTTCTAAGATTGTTTTTTTTTTTTTTTTTTTTTGATGTGTACTATTTTCAAAGTCTTTATTGAATTTGTTACAATATTGCTTCCGTTTTATGTTTTGGTTTTTCAGCCACCAGACATGTGGGATCTTAGCTCCCCCAACCAGGGATTGAACCCACACCCCTTGCACTGGAAGGCAAAGTCTTAACCACTGGACCGCCAGGGAAGTCTCTGGCCTTCTTTTCTAATCTTGCCTTAATCACCTATTCCATTACTCCCATGAATGGCTCATGCCATTGTGCCCTAACAGACAAAAACATTCGTTTCTTGGGGCTAAATAAATACTGACTGAAAATTAGTCAAAAAACTTTTTGTCCAATTTATCAAGTTTCACTTTCTTAAAAGTTTCCTAGTTAACAAATTATCAATTCTCAAATAAATGCTATTTCTTTGAACAACATGAATGTCTGAAACTTTCTAGATATGATTCATGTGCATAAATCTGCTTATTTGCATAAGCTCTAGCTTTGGGATTATCTATTGCATTTCCAACAAAGGAATAATTGTATCTGTAATGGTAAACTGTCAAATATCTCATATACATAACCCATTTAGGGAACAAAAATTATTGTCTGAGTTTGTGTAAAATCCATTAATATTAATTTCTGAATTGCTCTTTTAATTCATAATTTGCTGTTTGTGTGAACTTTCAGTCCCTTAAAAATCACCATTTCTTGATTGCTCAACCATGCAATACATAGAGAGCAGCTATATTAATGACTTCTCAAAGGCGCAGTTCACTGATACTGCTATTTATGCTGCTGTCTAGAAAAAAGCGTATTTATTCTGTCCAAGCACCCATAAGACGTGAAAACTATTCTTTGTTCAGACTGACAATGGATAGTCACTTTAAAACTTCAATTACAGTTTCAGCATGTCCCCTCCGTTACTGTTTCCAACACCACAGCCAGTAATTTCTACTAGCAATTTTTTTTATAAACCATACACACATGTGCCCTGCATGCAATGAGCAAATAAATTTGTGTATAAATGATTAATATCTGCAGAGATAAAATAATAACAATATATGAACCTTGAACATTAAAATGTTATACCTCCCAACTAATGACTGATGACTGTTGAATGAAATATATATGTATATCTCTCTCTCTATATATGTATATGTTTACATATACATATTTCAATCATCTATCTTAGAATCAAAGAAAATAATCATGCAGTAATTTTCAACAAATATTTCTTGAGATTTGTCAACACAGCTGTTCTTTGTGCTACAGGGCTTATGAAAAATAACAAAATAATATAACATTAGTTTTGCCTTTGAACAATTTACAATCATAATAAATAGGATTCATTCTTTTTATTGAAATGAGAGTCTTGAATGAAAAAAGATGGTTTATAGCCTCAATCTCATTTTATGTAAACCTTAAATTCCATGATCTGGCTACAATTTCTCTTTTTATGTGAGACTTTGTTTCTGCATTAACATTAATCTCCTTTTCTAGACTCTATCATCTATTTTCCTATTCTCTCTTGCTATAAAAAATGCACACATATAATTTATGTAAAACTGAAGCAGGATATGTGGATGCCACCATTTTGAAGCCATGATTTTCAATTTTGTCCCTTATATCTATAATTTGTCTTGAGTGGAGGATATCATAAGAAATCAACTTTAAACAGTTTACTGTTCTATCATTGCCCGGACATTGATGAGAGTAACTCCCACAATACTTATTACTCAGTGTCCACTTTATAAAAAGCAATGCAAGATATTTCATATCTTAAAGCCAGGAAAAAGTTTGCTTTTGTTGTGTCATTGTCATATTTCATAGACAATGGTTTTTGTGTAAACTTATGTTTTTTAAATTTGTTAGGCAGCTGTCATATTTAACATGTAAGCCATTCTTAAAAGTTTTTTACTTAAAACTTAAAAGCTTTTGCACAACAAGGGAAAACATAAACAAAACAAAAAGACAACCTACAGAATGGGAGAAAATATTTGCAAACGATGCAACCGACAAGGGATTAATCTCCAAAATATACAAACAGCTCATACAGCTCAATATCAAAAAAACAAACAATCCAATCAAAAAATGGGCAGAACTAAATAGACATTTCTCCAAAGAAGACATACAGATGGCCAACAGGCACATGAAAAGAAGCTCAACATCACTAATTATTAGAGAAATGCAAATCAAAACTACAATGAGGTATCACCTCACACCAGTCAGAATGGAAAAAGGAACCCTCCTACACTGTTGGTGGGGATGTAAACTGGTGCAGCCACTGCGGAGAACAGTATGGCATTTCCTTAAAAAACTAAAAATAGAGTTGTCATATGAACCTGCAATTCCACTCCTGGGAATATATCAGGAGAAAAACATAATTTGAAAAGATACATGAACCCCAATGTTCAGAGCAGCACTATTTACAATAGCCAAGACGTGGAAGCAACTTAAGTGTCTATCGACAGATGAATGGATAAAGAAGATGATATACAACGGAATATTACTCAGCCATAAAACGAATGAAATAACGCCATTTGCAGTAACATGGATGAACCTAGAGATTATCATACTAAGTGAAGTAAATCAGACAAAGACAAATATATGATATCACTTATATGTGGAATCTAAAAAAAGGATACAAATGAACTTATTTACAAAACAGACTCACAGACATAGAAAGCAAACTTATGGGTTACCAAAAGGGGAGAGGGAGAGAGAGATAAATTAGGAGTTTGGGATTAAAATATACATACTACTATATATAAGACAGATAACCAACAAGGACCTACTGTATTGAACAGGGATCTATACTCAATATCTTGTTAACAACAAATAATAGAAGATAATGTAAAAATAATATATATTTATATGCATAACTGAATCACTTTACAACTGAAAGTAACACAACATTGTAAATCAGCTATATTTCAATAAAATTTTTTTTAAGTTTTTTACCAACTTGTACATAAGCTTTTGTTTAGGATCATGTAACTGTTTTAACTTATTTTCTCATTATCCCTATTTCACTGGTTTTTTAAAATGCTATTGCACTATATGGCATTTTGTAAACCTTTTTTTCTTCAATTGTGACTATGAATTTTATTTTATATTTTTAACATCTTTATTGGAGTATAACTACTTTACAATTTTGTGTTAGTTTCTGCTGTACAACAAAGTGAATCAGCTATATGTATACATATATCCCCATATGCCCTCCTTCTTGAGCCTCTCTCCCACCCTCTAGGGTCATCACAAAACATCGAGGTGATCTCCCTGTTCAATGCAGCAGCTTCCCACTAGCCATCCATTTTACATTTGGTAGCGTATATATGTCAATGCTACTCTCACACTTCATCCCAGCTTCCCCTTCCCCCACTGTGTCCTCAAGTCCATTCTCTACATCTTCATCTTTATTCCTGCCCTGCCACTTAGGTTCATCAGTACCATATTCTGTAAGCCCTTGATAATGAGAAAGGTAATGAATAAACATCTACCTTTGACATGAAAGTTTTACTTGAACCTGAGAGAAAAATCTAGGCTCTCTGTTCTTCTTACTCTGGGTTGCCATTGTCAAGTGAGTGGAATATATCTATTTGCTTCCATTTTATTATTTTCTATTCCTTCTTTAATGCTCTGAAATCTTGCTTCTCTCCCCAAACAATGAATAGTCTTTCTTAAGGGCTTTGTCATTTTACAGACATTTGAGCTTGGGTGAGTGACTGGATCTCTCTGTGTCTTACAATACTCATTTCTAAAATGGAGATAATAATGCCTCCATTGGTTTGTTTTGAGGATTTAAATGAGTCAAAGTATATGTAGTGGTTAGCACACTGCCTGACACATAGTAAGTGCCTAAAAAATTAAGCCTATGATGAAATCTCCTATACAATTCCATTTTCAGTTTTTTTATACTTATTAACAGGGTAACGTTTTTCTAGTCTCATATAGAGCTGAATATCAACTTTGACTCCTTCTTGTCACTTTCTCCTTCCATATCCAACTAGTTGTCAAATACTTTGTCTTTTTCCCTTTACGACAGCTTTCAAATCTATCCCTTCTCTATTCACCAGAATCTGCCTGAGAGGACTATACAGAGTGTGGCAACTCAGTGAAAGTATTCCCTGAGGGAGATGAAGAGTTAATGGAATTTTGAGTACTAAGACACTGAAATATGCAGAGATGTCATTATTAAAAATAACAACAACAACAGCAACAAACAAGCAACAAGAGCCGGTAAGCCAGAATGAGGTGTTCATTTTCAAATATAGCTAAATAAAGTTTAGAATGAAGAGGCCTCATTTAATTTATATGAAAATATTTAATTTGTAGGAAGGTGGTGGAAGTAAATCTTATCTGCAATTACTGGTAATATGAAAAGCCAGAGCACTCATTGATTTGTCTTAGTTTAAATTAACTAATTATAGAACAAGTGCTCTACCTCCACTGCCACCAACATCACTACTATTGGACACATAAGCAATTCAAATGGCAAATCATACAAGTGGAGGTGCAATTATGGTTTAAAAAATTTATATCCACATCAATGGTAATTCATGATTTTAAAAAAAGGCCAACAAAGTTACCACTGCCTTGTATTACATATTTTAAGATTCCAATTTGTTGCTATATGATTATTAGATTGGGAACTCCTTGAGAATCTGACACAGTGGTTTGCATATTACAGATTTTCAATAAATATTCTTAAATACATGAGCTAAATGTTTCCTGAATTACAGGTCAAAGATTCAACTGAAATTTATACTCAGTGGAATGAAGTTCGAACTATTAAAATGTGTTAAGAGAGCATTTTTATTTTAAAGACTGTTCTTTACCTTTACATACAGGCCTGTGATCACTCCAAGCAGCAAAGACTTCAGCTATCCGTTGACAGGTGATGCTCTTAGCACCCTGTAGGACATAATCTTCATCACAAGAGAACTGCACAGTTGATCCAAGGCTAAAATTGAGCAAAGGATTAAAAAACAGTATTAGAAGAATATAACATAATGGTTAGGCTCCGGTTCTACTGGCAATATCCAATAGTTCAAAAATGTTCCATAGTGACAAAAAAGATTGTTCTTTTTAAAAACCAAAACATGAAAATATGACTCGTACAAATATATAATAAAAATCACAAACAATAAATCAATAACATGCAGGTATTCGTAGGAATTTCAAAAAGCTCTCATCAAGTTTAATTATCTTGTTATTAGTTGTAGAAGCCAAGGTTAAATAATTGACTAAATTTCCCATCTTAAGTAGGTGGTAAATGTGAAGCAAAAAGTGGACTTTCTGACTTGAATCCAAGTGCTTGGGTTCATACCACATTATAGTACTTCTCTAGCAGGTATTTATATGTGTATTTACTTGGACGCGTATATGTCCATCCACAGACACACATATACAGTTAGGGCTGCAAAACTGTGCTGATTGTTTTTTAGATAAAATTCACCCACGATTTCTTATTCCTGATCTTAGAGGAAATGCTTTCAGTTTTTCACCATTGAGACCATGTTGGCTGTGGGTTTGTCATATATGGCCTTTATTACGTTGAGGTATATTCCCTCTATGCCCATTTTCTGAAGAGTTTTTAACATAAATCGGTGCTGAATTTTGTCAAAAGCGTTTTCTGCATCTATTGAGATGATCATATGGTTTTTATTCTTCAATTTGTTGATGTGGTATATCACACTGATTTGCAGATACTGAAAATTCCTTGCATCCCTGGGATAAATCCCACTTAATTGTGGAATGTGATCCTTTTAACGTATGGTTGGATTCAGACTGTTAGCATTGGGTTGGCCAAAAAGTTCATTCAGGTTTTTCTGTAACCCTTATGGAAAAACCTGAACGAACTTTTTGGCCAACCCAATATTTTGTTGATTATTTTTTGTGTATATGTTCATCAGTGTTACTGGCCTATAATTTTCTTTTTTGTGGTATCTTTGTCTGTGGTATCAGGGTGATGATGGTCTCAGAATCAATTTGGGAGCATTCCTTCTTCTGCAATTTTTTGGAAGAGTTTCAGAAGGGTAAGTGTTAACTCTTCTCTAAATGTTTGATAGAATTGGCCTGTGAAGCCGTCTGGTTCTGGACTTATGTTTGTCGAGAGTTTTTAAATCATAGTTTCAATTTCAGTACTTGTGATTAGTCTGTTCATACTTTCCATTTCTTCCTTGCTCAGTCTTGGGGGATTGTACCTCTTCAAGAATTTGTCCATTTCTTCCAGGTTGTCAATTTTATTGGCATATAGTTGCTTGTAGTAGTCTCCTATGATCCTTTGTATTTCTGTGGTATCATTTTAACTTTTCCTTTTCATTTCTAATCTTATTGATTTGAGTCCCCTCCCTTTTTTCTTGATGAGGCTGGCTCTTTATCAATTTTGTTTATATTCTCAAAGAACCAGCCTTTAGTTTCATTAATCTTTCTATTGTTTTCTTCCTTTCTATTTCATTTATTTCTGCTTTGATCTTTATGATTTCTTTCCTTCTACTAACTTTGGGTTTTGTTTTTCTTCTTTCTCTAGTTGCTTTAAGTGTGAGGTTAGGTTGTTTATTTGTTTTTGTTGTTTCCTGAGGTAAGACTGTATTGCTATAAACTTCCCTCTTAGAACTCCATAGGTTTTGGATCATTGTGCTTTCATTTTCATTTGTCTTTAGGTATTTTTTGCTTTCCTCTTCATTTCTTCAGTGTTCCATTGGTTGTTCAGTAGCATATCGTTTAGCATCCATGTGCTTGTGATGTTTTACAGTTTTTCTTTTTTTCTGTAGTTGCTTTCTAATTTCATAAGATTGTGGTGGAAAAGATGCTTGATATGATTTCAGTTTTCTTAAATTTACCAAGGCTCACTTTATGGTCCAGCATGTGATCAATCCTGGAGAATGTTCCACGTGCACTTGAGAAGAATGTGTATTCTGCTTCTTTTGGATGGAATGCCCTATAAATATCATTTAAGTCCATCTAGTCTAATGTGTCATTTAAGACCTGTATTTCCTTATTGATTTTCTGTCTGAATGACCTGTCCATTGATGAAAGTGGGTTGTTAAAGTCCCCCACTATTATTGTGTTACTGTCAATTTCTACTTTTATGGCTGTTAGTACTTGCCTTATATGTTGGGTTGCTCCTATGTTGGGTGCATATATATTTACAATTATTATATCTTCTTCTTGGATTGATCCCTTGATCATTATGTAGTGTCCTTCTTTGTCTCATACAGTCTTTATTTTAAAGTCTATTTTGTCTGATATGAGAATTGCTATTCCAGCTTTCTTTCCATTGCATGAAATACCTTTTTCCATCCCCTCATGTTCAGTCTGTATGTGTCCCTAGATCTGAAGTGGGTCTCTTGTAGAAAACATATATACAGGTCTTGTTTTTGTATCCATTCAGCCAGGCTATGTCTTTTGGTTGGAGCATTTAATTCATTTAAAGTAATTATCAATATGTATATTCCTATTGCCATTTTCTTAACTGTTTTGGATTTGTTTTTGTAGGTCTTTTTTCTTTCTTCCCTTCCTCTTTTGTTCTCTTCTCTTGTGATTTTATGACTAACTTTATTGTTGTGCTTGGATTTTCTTTTCTTTCTTGTATGTGTATCTATTGTAGATTTTTGGTTTGCAGTTACCCTGAGGTTTTGATATAGCAGTCTGTACATAAATAATAGTGCTTTAAGATGCTGGTCTTTTAACTTCAAATGCAATTCCAATATCCTGAATTTGTGCTCCCCTCTTCTCCCAATTGCTGGTTTTGATACATTTGTGTGCAGATGATTTCCTACCTTTAATTTACGTTTGTCTTTACCAGTGAGCTATTCCATTTGTAATTTTCTTGTTTCTAGTACAGGCCTTTTCTTTTGCACTTAGAGAAGCTCCTTTAGCATTTGTTGCAAAGCTGGTCTGGTCGTGCTGAATGCTTTTAGTTTTTGCTTATCTGTAAAGCTTTTGATTTCTCTGCTGAATGTGAATTACAGCCTTGCTGGGTAGAGTATTCTTGGTTGTAGGTTCTTCCCTTTCATAACTTTAAATATATTGTGTCACTCTTTTGGCCTACAGAGTTTCTGCTGAGAAATCAGCTGACAACATTATGGGAGTTCCCTTGTATATCATTTGTTGCTTTTCCCTTGTTGCTTATTAATATTTTTTCTTTCTCTTTGTCAGTTTGATGACTATGTTTTTCGGTGTGTTCCTCCTTGGGTTTATCCTGCCTGGGATTCTCTGGGCTTCCTGAACTTGGTTGGCTGCTTCCTTTCCCACGTTAAGGACGTTTTCAGCTATTATTTCTTCAAATATTTTCTCAGGTCCTTTCTCTCTTTTCCTTCTGGGACCCCTATAATGCAAATGTCGTTCATTTAATGTTGTCCCAGAGGTCTCTTAGACTGTCTTCATTTCTTTTGATTATTTTTTTCTTTATTCTTTTCTGTGGCATTGATTTCCACCATTCTGTCTCCCAGCTCACTTATCCTTTCTTCTGCCTCAGTTACTCTATTGATTCCTTCTAGTGTATCTTTCAATTCAGTTATTATATTGTTTATCTCTGTTTGTTTGTTCTTTAGTTCTTCTAGATCTTTATTTAACATTTCTTGCATCTTCTCAATCTGTGCCTCCATACTTTTCTGAGATCTTGGATGATCTTCACTATCATTACTCTAAATTCTTTTTCCAGTAGATTACCTATTTCCAATTCACTTAGCTCTTCTTCTGGGGTTTTAACTTGTTCCTTCATCTGGGACATATTCCTCTGCCACTTCATTTTTTCTAACTTTCTGTGATTGCAGTTTCCATTTCACAGGCTGCGGGATTGTAATTCTTCTTTTCTCTGCTGTCTGCCCTCTGGTGAATAAGCCTGTCTAAGAAGCTTGTGTTGGCTTTCTGGTGGGAGGGTCTGCTTCCTGCCCACTGGTGGGTGGAGCTAGGTCTTGTCCTTCTCGTGGGCAGGGCCTTGTTCAGGAAGACTTTAAGCAGCCTGTCTGCTGATGGGTGGCGCTGTGTTCCCACCCTGTTGGTTGTTTGGCCTGAGGTGTCCCAGCACTGGAGCCTACAAGCTATTGGGTGGGGCTAGGTCTTGGGGAGGAAATGGTGGCCTCCAGGAGGGCTCACACCAATGAGTATTCAACAGAACTGCTGCTGCCCATGTCTTTGTCCCCACAGTGAGCCACAGCTGCCCCCTGACTCCACAGGGGACCCTCCAATACTAGTCTGGCCCAGTCTCTTATGAAGTCACTGTTTATTTCCCTGGGTCCTGGTGTACACGGGACCTTGTGCGCACCTTCCAAAAGTGGAGTTTCTATTTCCCCCAATCCTGTGAAATTCCTGCAATGAAACCCTTCTGGCCTTCGAAGAGAAATTCTCTGGGGGCTCCTCCTCCCATTATCAAACCCCCAGGCTGGGAAGCCTGACGTGGGGCTCAGGGCTTTCACTCCTGTGGGAGAACTTCTGTGGTATAATTATTTTCCAGTTTGTGGGCCTCCCACCCAGCGGGTATGGGATTTGATTTTATTACAATTGTGCCCTTCCTACTGTCTCATTTTGGCTTCTCTTTTTCTTTAGATATAGGGTATCTTTTTTGGTAGGTTCCAGCGTTTTTTGTGTTTTTTTTGTCTATGGTTGTTCAGCAGTTATTTGTGATTTTGTTTTTGTAAGAAGAGGTGATCTCACATCCTTCACTCAACCATATTGCTGGCAAATTAGGAGAGATTCTTAAATATATATTTTTATTATAACTTTTTTCAAAATATTGTCAGTTAATAATATATAGAATAAAATACATGAAACAATCTCATTTTTTATAGATCTGAAATTACTATTAGTATACACAAAGTATTCCCACATTACACAAGCAGAAATACTTTCTTTATCCATATTTTATTCATCAAAAATTATGTCCTAAATGGAATATTTTGATACATTTCTAAATATGTATATTTTAAACTTTATTTCAATGAAATACTATGATGATTTAAATGATTTGTAGCCTCAAACTATTCTTTGTATCACTTTTTCTTTTTAATATTTTTACTGTAACATTGGAATAACAGCTTGATTTTCCCCTCCAGTAATGAGGAAACAATGAGGATAAAGCAGACAAAGTATAGATAAAGTGCTAAGCTCCTCAGTAAGTATGTACAATGTAAGGACTAAGGTTTGTTATTTGTGTTTTCTTTTAAGATTGCCTACCCATGTCAACCATTTTCACAACTCATATTTCCTAAATGTCCTATCAGCTTAGATAAACATACTTGGAATAACTTTCAAAAATCTAGGCTTACTATTTCTTCTATATATTTATGAAACTTAAAATAGACTTTTTAAAATTAGAGCTAGTTTTAATATGATGATATTGTCCTGTGCAATCTGGACCCCACACAACAATAGAGTATTTATGCTTTCACTGCTCTTTGTTTTCAGACATAGGTAATATGTCTTTTATGGAACTCTGTCAAAGAGGCCAGAAACAACTTTCCACAGAGACAATGATAGTAGTAATGATAAGTCTTAATTGTACTGGTCTTGAAACATAACACCAGAGGAAGGCTGCAGTGCAAGTTTACTCGAATTCAAATCAGCAAGCTTTTCTTATGCTCGAATTCAAATAAGCAAGCTTTCCTTAAGCATCTAAACTTTTTTTGACTTGGTGATGAAAAATGTAATAAGCCAATAGCTGCCTTCAAAAAACAGAATAAATTCCAGTATTGTGGTAAGAGAAGCACACAGTGAATATCATTCAAGCCATATGAGCCAAGAGAGCATGGATACAAGTTATGGGAAACCAAGGAAGAAGAAAGTCAATTTGAAGAATGGATAGGATTCTTATAGTCAAACATATTCTAGGAAGAGAGAAAAGCATGTGGTAAATTACTGAGCTGATAAAGTGTAGAGGCATTTGGAAGAACAGTTTGCCTTAAGCAAATGGTTAGTTTTAGGAAATAGTTTATGTTTTTTTTTAATGTTTCTTTCTAAAAATATGCATCACACAACTAAAATGATTTATTTTCTGAAGAGGCACATTTAGCAGTCTGTAACACAATATGGTAGAAATAGAAATATAATGTCAGAAAGTTAGGTTTGGTCTGTATTAAGGAGAAATTTAAATGCTAGAATGCAAATGTATAAGTCAGGGGGGAAGAGCACCAAATTGCAAGCCATAAGCTCTATGTTCAAGGCATGCTTTTATTACTGCTAAGTGTGCAAACATCTGGCATACAGGTTTACTTATTAGCAAAATAGCGATATTGACACATACAATGTTTTAATTAGTAACAAAATAATGACATGAAAGTTCTTTTAAGTTAATGTATACTATATGTATGTGTGTGATAACTGATATAATTTCTTAATTCAATGAGCCATGGGAGATACAAGTTTATGATCCAGGGGTAATGTCTCAGTAGCTATATAATAATAACCTTTATCTGAAAGCCAAATGTAATACATCTTGCAATAGAATAAGAGACCATTGCAATTGCAATGGTGAGAAGTTTTAAGTGTATAAAGTAGGATGGAGGCAATATGAATTGAAAATAATTAACAAGATTGAAGAAGTAGAATCAGCAGGTTGCAGGATTTGGAGAAAGAGTGAAGATTTTAAAATCTGAATTCACTGGGAAAATCATAAGAAAATTAAAAAAAGAAAGAAAAAGCTTTACTTTATCCTGGGTACTTCACTATGCAATTTTATGACGGTTAGATAATCTAGTCCTTCACTAAAACAGTACAATTTGGTGTTACTCTTTCCATTTTTATTGAAAAAGAAACAGAACTTTGGGGAGAATAAAAAGTTTCTCTAAGTCTAATAAAAGAGTGGCGGCATCTAAAATTAAGTCCAACTAATTCCAAATTCCATGCTCTCTCACTCATAATGATGTATATGTGTTGTGGAGAAAAGACCAGTTCAATTGTTTTAAGTTAACATAATAAATATCTATATCTCAGAAGAATGAAAATAATAAAGACCTGAGAGAAACATGGAAAGTCATGATTACTGAATCCTTCAGAAGTAATGCTATTCTTAAAGCTGAATATATAGTAGAAGAGGGGAGTTTTGAAGATGGAATACTGAGGAATGTTTATTTTTTAGAGAATGGGAGGAGAAAGTGAATTCCTCAAGAAAAGAGTGAAAAATGGGTGGTCAGAGAGTAAACTCATGGAAACCAAGATATTTTTTGGTCATTTAAAGACCCCAAAAAGAGATTACAATGGTGACAGAAGGGTCAAGGGAAATGAGCAGTGAGAAAATTAACTTAATTTAGGGATAGAAAAGTCATTAGTAATTTAAGAGATGATACAAAAAGTCAGATTACAAAATATTAGGAAATAGCTGTGTGGTGAGGAAGGAAGTGCCACATATGTAGGCTATTCTTCAGAAGATATTTTGTGGGAAGAGATAGAACATCTTTGAAGTTTCTATTAATGATGTCTTTGCAATTATCAAAGTTAGATATATAAATGAGCATACTACCATATTTACAAATCTTATGCTAGGAGAACGGGTGAAGATGGGTCCACATTTAAAAGTGTGACAGATTTACATCATGAGAGTCAGACTTTCCTCATTATAGTCATGTTTTAATATTACCAGATGAGAAGCATATTCCCTGCTGTTTCAATCCCAAGATATACCAGTGTTTTAATAATCCAAATGAATACCCAAATTTTGGATCCAACATTATTCTTTGCTCTCAAGAAGACAAATTCATGTCCCTAATGGGTGACATCTCTTGAAAGGAAAAGTATCAGACAAGGCCTTTCCTGCAGAAGTAAAGTCTGTGAAACTTAAGAATCTCGGAGGCTGAGCTTTCCCAGACATTTAGTTATAATTTTAAAAGACGTTTAAAATTTTAATTTATTTTTCAGCATAGAAACTGCTGGCAGCTTCAATATCTCTTTGGCAGCATTTCTCCCTTTAAAAGTCTGTTATGCTCCATAGGAATTTCAAATTAGAAAGAAAGTTTTTAAAATTTCAAAACACAGATTCTGGGACTCTCACCTTGGAGATTAAAGCATAAAATGGTAAGTAAAATACAAGTCTATAAGATGCCATACTTTCCCAAGGATTTTCTTATATATTTCCTCAGTGATTAAAAAATATTTATTTTGTGCATACAAGAGTGTTTGTTTTAGCAACTGCTGCCTATAAATCATTTAGTTTTATGATGAGTTTGAAGTCCTGCTATAAGGTCATATGATCAGAGAAATTAATGGAAAAATTCTGAAGCTGCTGTTTTAAGCCGTTCAATTCACTACAGTTATTGAACTCTCTTCATCAGGCATACAGATATATGAATAATCTTATTTCTGATTCCAAGGATTTTACACTTAGAAAAGTTTCTACAAGACAAGGAAAAAAAATATTTTAAGTACTGTAATGAAGATACACACAATGCTGGAGGAGTTAACCAGATTGTAACAGATTGTGGAAATAAGAAAAGCTTTAGGAAGGAGGATTTTAAGTGAGTCCTTGAAGAATGCGTAAGATGACATAGGCAAGAATGCTGGGATAGAATATTCCAGGAGGAAGAAACAACAAAACCGAGCGGAGAAGTCAGGGAAAATCAGACATATTTGAGGCAAACTATGTGAGGGTAATTTGTCACCATAAAAATATGGTTGGCAGACAAATGTGCAACATTGGATATATTTTGAGATGTTTTAAATGCCAAAAATGAGTAGTTTGTGAATAAGTAGTCCATAGGAAAGCTCTGCTGGTGTTTGAGTTGAAAAAACACATTGTTGCAGATATTTTTGGAAGACTAATGTGATAATAACTTGTACATGGATGAAAAGAGGAAGAATCTGCAGCTAGTAAAGCTGACATTGCAATTACCTAAAAATGTTTAAAAAGGGTTAACTACAATTGTGGCCATGGAAACTGAGATGGGGGAGCTGTTCTTATCTGTCAAAAAACACGTCTCAATTGAAATATCTCTTTTCCTTCTCTCTAAAGTTCTCCTTCTCAGAAATTACTGCCATGCCAGGAGAATGAAACGTTTGAGTTTATTATACCAATATTCTAGAGAAGTATTTTAATATGATATTATAGTCAAAAAAAAACATACACATGTATGTGTGCATGCATACAGATATATATATCACTCAGTTCAAAATAGAAAATTACTTGTATGTTTTTGTTTCATTTTTAATACTTTATATTTCAGAACAATTTCACATTTATAGAAAAAATGCACAGAAAGTACAGAAGGTTCCTATATGCACCCTTCTTCCCCCCAACACACACATGCACACACAAACACAGTTTCTTCTATTATTACCATCTTGCATTAGTGGGGTACATTTGTTACAGTTGATGAACCAAATCAATATTGATACACTTAATTAATTAAGTCCACATTTATACTAGGGTTCACTCTTTGTATTCTATAGATTTTGACAAATGCATAATGTCATGTATTCACCTGTACAGTATCATACAGAATAGTTTCACTGCCCCAAATGAGTTTACCTACTCATCCCTCACCCTCTTCCTGAGGAAGAGTTAGTCCCCTGTTTGTTCTTCAATATCATGTAGGCTATTCTGGGTCTTTGCCTTTCTACATAAATATTAGAATTATTTTGTTGATGGACACAAAATAACTTTCTTGGATTTTCACTGAGATAACACTGAAATTATAGCTCAAGTTGGAAAGATTTGACATCTTGCTAATATTAATTCTTCCCATCCATGAACCTGGAATATTTCTCCATTGATTTAGATCTTTGGTTTCTTTAATTAGAATTTTGTCATTTTCCTCATACAGATCTTATAAATATTTTGTTATATTTAAACCTAAATCTGTCTTTCTTTTTTATTTTTTGGTGCTAATGTAAATGATACTGTGCTTTTAATTTCAAATTCCACTTGTTCATTGCTGGTATACAAAAAAACAATTAACTTTTGTATATGTATCATAAAACCTTGCCATTATCACTTACTAGTTCCACAAGTTTCTTTGTTGATTCTTTGGAACTTTTTACATAGACAATCATACAATCTGCAAGAAAAAAAGTTTGTTTCATTTCTTCCTTCCAAATTTATAAACCTTTTATTTCCTTTTCATGTCTTAGTGTATTAGCTAAGACTTTCAGTATGATGTTGAAAAAGAGTGGTGAGAGGGGAAATTCTTGTTTTGTTTCTGATCTTGGGAAAAAGTTTCTCACCACTAAGTATTATCATGTTAGCTGAATATTTGTAGTAGTAGATGTTCTTTAACAAATTGATAAAGTTCTCTTTTCTTTGTAATTTTCTGAGAGGGTTGGATTTTGTCAACTGTTTTTTTTTTTTTTCCTTCATTCTATTGCAATGGTGATATGTTCTTTTTTAGCCCACTTATGAGATGACTTGAGTTCTGAATGTCAAGCCAGCCCTCTATACCTGGAATAAAACCCATTTAGTCATGCTGTATACTTCTTTTAATACACTGTCAAATTTAATCTGCTAATATTTTGTTGAAAAATTTTGCATCTATGTTCATTGGACATATTGGTTTGAAATTTTCCTTTGCAGCAATGTCTTTGATTTTTGTATTAGGGTAGTGAGCACTCGTAAAATGAGTTTGAAAGTACTCCCTCTATTTTTCTGGAAGAGATTGTAGAGAATTGGTATCATTTATTCTTTAAATGTTTGTTAAAATTCACCAGTGAATCAATCTGGGCCTGATGCTTGCTATTTTGGAAGGTTTATTTTTAAACTTATTTCATTAAAAAAATTATTGGAGTATATTTGATTTACAATATTGTGTTATTTTCACGTGTACAGGGAAGTGAATCAGTTTCATATACATATATACAATCGTTTTTTTAGATTCTTTCCCCATATAGGCCATTACAGAGTATTGAGTAGAGTTCTCTGTGCTACACAGTAGGTTCTTATTAGTTATCTATTTTATATATAGTATTGTGTATATGTCAATCCCAATCTCCCAATTTATTCACCCCCCCTCATCCTCTGGTAACCATAAGGCTGTTTTCTACATTTGTGACTACAACTTCTGTTTTGTAAGTTAATTGGTACCTTTTTATTAGATTCCACATATAAATGATATCATATGGTATTTGTCTTTCTCTGTCTTACTTCACTCAGTTTGACAATCTCTAGGTCCATCCTTGTTGCTGCAAATGGCATTATTTTGTTCTCTTTTGTGACTAATAGTCCATTATATATATATGTACCACATCGTCTTTATCCATTCCTCTGTTAATGGACATTTAGGTTGCTACCATGACCTGGCTATTGTAAATAGTGCTGCAATGAACATTGGGAGGCATGTATCTTTTCGAATTATGGTTTTCTCTGGGTATATGCCTAGGAGTGGGGTAGCTGGGTCATATGGTACTTGTATTTTTAGTTTTTACTGTTCTCCATAGTGGCTGTACCAATTTACATTCCCACCAATGGAAGGTTTTAATTATTGATTTAATTTCTTTAATAGTTTTAGGTCATTTCAGATGATTTATTTCTTTTTGTGAGAATTTTATAGATTGTGTTTTTCAAGAAATCCATCAATATAACCTAAATTATCAAATTTGTAGGCACGGAGTTGCTCATATTTCTTTATTATCCTTTAATATTCGTGGATTGTATCTCTTCTCTTACTCTCTTTTCTCTCTTTCCTGCTCTCTCTCCCTCTCTCCCTCTCTCTTTGATTAGTCTGTCTCTAGAGGTTATCAATTTTATTGGTCTTTTCAATAAAACTACCTTTTGGTTTTATGGATTTTTCTCTATTAATTTCTTATTCACTTTCATTTATATCTACTCTACTTTTTACTATTCTTCATCTTTGTATTTAATTTGCTCTCTCAAGTTTTTGTATGCCTTTTTAAAAGTAATATTTTTGCTGTGGTATTTTTAAAATATTATGAAAATAATATTTATATACATTATGAAGTGAAACTGTGTATATGCCTACCTAGTGTTCTGTCTTGAAAGTGATTTATATATTCTAAATCTTGAAAGATTAGTGATTTCATAAATTTCTTAAGATCCCATTTGTTTAAAAAACAAGTATTTATTGAGTGGCTAAAACTTATTTTCAGTGAAGTTGATACTATACCAAACAAAGCCCATGGACTGTTACAGCCAATATTCTAGTGGAGCTTGACAGAAAACATAAAAATAAAATACATATACATTACTTCAGTGGTGATGAGTACTATAAAATAGTGTAAGATAAATGAATAGAAAAGGCAATCCTATTTTATTATAGGATGGCAGGTAACATATGAGAAGTTACGTGCTTCAAATTTCAAAGCAGTTCTAACTAGGTTTTGCAATGTTTAAGTAAAAACAAACAAACAAAAAAACCACAAGCAAAAACTTTTAAAAGTACTTTAATTAATCCCTTCTCTCTTAGCCTCCGAATTTACAGACCAAAGGACACTGACATTTTGATTCTAATCAATCAATTTATGTATTTTTATTTACGGTTTTGGTGGTTTATTGATTGCATTGAGTGACATTACACTGAAACCTTGAAGCCTGCAGGAATTGTTAGGGATTTAATCAAATCTGAGCTAAAAGAATAGAAGTGGCAATGGATGAGGGCTCAGACTCTAGAGATACTTCAAAAGAAAAATCAGTGTTTTTTCACCTCTGAGAATGATGTTCACTGTGGATTTGTTGTTCATAGCTTTTATTACGTTGAGGTAGGTTCCCTCTAAAACCATAATTTGAAAAGATACATGCATCCCAATGTCCAATGCGGCACTATTTACAATAGCCAGGACATGGTAGCAACCTAAATGTCCATCAACAGAGGAATGGATAAAGAAGATGTGGTACATGGATACAATGGACTATTACTCAGGCATAAAAAAACACAAAATAATGCCATTTGCAGCAACAGGGATGGACCTAGAGATTGTCATACTGAGTGAAGTAAGTCAGACAGAGAAAGACAAATATCATATGATATCACTTATATGTGGAATCTAAAAAAAAGGGTACAAATGAACTTATTTAAAAAACAGAAATAGAGTCACAGACATAGAAAACAAGCTTATGGTTACCAGGGGATAATGGGGTGGGGAGGGATAAATTGGAAAATTGGGATTGACATATACTCACTACTATATATAAAATAGATAACTAATAAAGACCTACTGTATAGAACAGGGAACTCTACTCAATACACTGTAATAGCCTGTATGGGAAAATAATCTAAAAAAGAGTGGATATATGTATATGAAACTGATTCACTTTGCTGTACACCTGAAACTAACACAACATTGTACATCAACTATACTCCAATAAAAATTAAAACAATAACCCCCCCCCCAAAAAAAAAAAGAATCAGTGGTGTTTGGTGCTATAAACAACTGTTCCTACTTTCCTGTCTGCCCCTCACCCCCACCCTGCCCCTGGCTGCTTGTAATTACTACCAAGTTTTAAGTTTGGTTTGCTAGGCAATGGTGTTTCCAACTTAAAAAATCGAAAGCCACCCTAGTACCTAAATAATTTTTGTGTGTTATAAGAAAATAGTATTGCACTTGAAAATAAGACCTGAATTCTAGTCCAGTGCATAAGAATTGCACTCCCTAGATCCTATGCCAATACATTCAGGGGCTGCTATAAGATTAACAATGGTAATTGGCAAATCTTGAGAAATTGTCTTGGTAGAGTTTTTTAAGATATGAGTAACAGAGAAAAACATGTTCTTAACAGCTAAGAAGCCAATAAACAAAAGTTGTTTTATATTTATGTATATTTGTGTGCTTATCTTAGAAGCCATATAATTTTAAGATTTAGGAAACACAAATATTTATAGATGAAATCTTAATAAATGCAGCTTATAAACAGTTTAATGTTCTGTTATTAGAACTTCCATTCATTCGTTTTAAAAATCATCTATGGTTAGGTCCTCATCAATTTTTCATACTTACAGATGGAATAGGACTCGTTTCACAATTTTCCCTTCTTTGGAAATGATCATTTATGGAAAAGTATGTTAACAAATGAGACATTTCTGGTTCTTTCAGTTTTAGCTGAAGCCCCAAGGCTGATAAATGAGGATATGTGCTCACACATTCTAAAAGAGGGGTTTCAGAACATTTGTATAGAATTTGTTAAGGATGTATTAAAAAAAAATTCATTCAAGATCATTAGAATAACACATAGCTTAGCTCCAGGAAGGATGTATCAGAAGATTTGAGGATACCAATTAATGAAAAGTTTGCAAGTATAATTTCTTTGGAGGGAATTGGAGCATTTGAGTGGGTGGTCCCCACTCCTACCTCAACCCAGTTAGGAGGGAGGCTTCAAGAAGATAATTCAGTGAGTAAAGAGGCACTAAATAGTGGGGGAGACTGACTTCTTACACTTACCTGGATGTTTGCTAAATTGCAGAAATGTGTGAGCCCTGGTACCTCAAAGAACTGGAGTATTACATAGATAAATGGGTAAAGGGCACCAGAAGAGATTGCCATGAGTTATTTTTGTGTTTTTTGCTTCTTTGTTGTTTGTTTGATTGTTTTAATATTTATGGGGCAGGGACTGGTGCTTCAATCCAACAACCAAGCTTGCTTCCATATGAAGCAGTGATTCATCGTGTACCTGCCTAACAGAGGCTAATTTTCCTTTGAAATGATAGGGGTCCAGTAACAGAGAGTTAATTCAAGCCCTAACTAAATGTATATTGCTTCAAAATAAGCTGACACAGTATATCTTTTGTCAGTGATTTTTATTCCTTTACCTGCTTTCCCTTTTCTTATTCTTTGGGGTGCTTCCCATAGCCTTTTATATAAGAATGATTACCGTTTTATACTTTTTAAAACACACAAGAAAATATTTCTTTCCCTTATGAAACAGATTAAAAATATTTTACCTGCTATTTCTGAATCGGTCTTGTTTATAGCTGAAACTGAACATGAAAGATGATCTAATCCACTTATCTTGTAAAGGACCCCCAACCTATAACTCTGCTTGAAATTTTCTTTGCTCCACATCCATGTTTCTATTTGTTATGCCTAGAAGAATCACTAGAAATTTCCTGAATGCACTGAATTTTTTCACGCCTTTGCACAATCCTTTTAATGCTTGTACCTGGGAAGCTTAGTAATTCTAGATAGAAATCATATAACTAGGCAGACTCATTATCATCAATCTCAAAAGGACACTCAAAATTACTTAGCAAGGTAATATTTCTATATCAAACTTGCTCTCCCACTATTGGGTAACGACTATTTCCAGTTTTTCTCTCAAAGTTCCTCTCCCATCCATTCCCATCTCTCTCTCTCTCATTTACATGTATGTATGTGTATATATATATATATATATATATATATATATATATATATATATATATATATATTGATGGTCTTGCTTGATGCAGCCTTCATAGAGTAAAAGTATTAAATATAAGCTCTCTCATTTTCCCTTCACAAAATCTGTTTTTTTGTTTTTTTTTTTAATTGGGTCTTCGTTGCTCCGCATGGGCTTTCTCTAGTAGCAGCAAGCAGGGGCTTCTTTGTGGTGCGTGGGCTTCTCATTGTGGTGGCTTCTCTTGTTGTGGAGCATGGGCTCTAGGAAACGCGGGCTTCAGTAGTTGTGGCATGTAGGCTCAGTAGTTGTGGCTCACAGTTTCTAGAGCACTCTTCCTGTCCTTGGGATCATGTTTATTTTCTCCAAAAAAGTTATGTTCCTTTACTTATACCCACTAGGAATCTTTCCTATCATCAGTATTTTCCTCTCTACAGGATTATTTGTATCATCCAATAAACATGCTCTGGTTTCTTGTATCTCTAAAAAGAAAATCTCTTTTGACTTCCTAATGACTATAGAACTGCTCCATTATTCTTCTGCTTTATGCAATTTGATGTTCCAAAGCTATTACCTATCTGAACTGCCTATTCACTCTTCAGCTTATTTCAATTTGTTTCAACCTTTGTCACTCCAATGAAATCACTCTTGCCAACAACCTTCATGTTGTCAAATTTAAGAGACAGTCTTCTGTCCTCATCATTTTCAATTGTATTCAAAATTCCTGACCCCTTTTAAAGGACTTCCTTCCCTTACTTCATCCATGCCTATTTCTCTTGCTACTCGTGAGAATGATTTGCTAGCTTCTTTTTTTTTTTTTGCAGTACACGGGCCTCTCACTGTTGTGGCCTCTCCCGTTGCGGAGCACAGGCTCCGGACGCGCAGGCTCAGCGGCCATGGCTCACAGGCCCAGCCGCTCCGTGGCATGTGGGATCTTCCCAGACCGGGGCACGAACCTGTGTCCCCTGCATCGGCAGGCGGACTCTCAACCACTGCGCTACCAGGGAAGCCCCTGATAGCTTCTTAAAATCAATCATATCATGAAATAGCATAGAACTTTGGACTATGTCATAGATTCTCTCGTCATTCTACACTGTCTAACTGACGTCATCTATTCATGCTGCTTTAGGATTCTTAATAACATCTACATACCGATATTTCCTTGCTATCTCTGAACTTTAATTATGTTCACCTATGAACTTAACATACCCACTTGTAAATCACTAAGTCATTTGAAGTTTACAATCTCTAAACTGAACTCTTATGTTTTTCCCTCAAAACCTCTGGACTTCCACACTTAATTAAATTTTTTACCCCAATTTCATGATGTTCAAGCTGAGGAAATTAGGGATCATCCTTTTTTGTTTTCTTACTTTCCACATAAAATATCATTGGACACTGAGAATTTGAGTGTCCAAGACCCAAAAGATATCTTGAGTCTGTCTAGTTCACTGCTATCACCATAGTCTAAGTCTCTACCATCTTAAAACCAGACTGCTGCACTGGCCTTCTAACTAAAACTTGTTTTCTTCAATCCACCTATCTAAAGTATAAAGCATGATGTACTGAAAATATAAATTGAATCAGCTCTCTCTCTCAAAACTCTTTACAGCTTCCCATAATAGGTAGGTGACCTACATGAGTGAAGAAGCCTAGGAGTGACCACTGTGAACCAGAGAGTTTGCTTAGCCTAAAGGGAACATCGGTTAATTGGTTCTAGTAGATGTTGCAATGAAGGTACATTGGTTTTAGCTGCCAAATCTAAAAAGGGAATACAAAAACGTGTGTGCATGTGCACGTGTGTGTATGTGTGTGTGAAATCTCCTGATTTTTAAATGTTGACTCACATATTTTAAAAACACTGTGTGTTTAAAACAAAACATATCTTCAGTGCAGATTAAGCAGAATGGCTGCCAATTTGCTTCTTCTGAATAAGAGCTCTGGTTTCCCCACATCTCCTCAACTTCATTCTACCGCTTTTCTATTGAATTCTGTGCTTTTCTTCAATTTACAGTTTATAATTTAGACTCCCTAATCTTTATTTTCCTGGAATGGCTCATCAAGCTCTTCCTCAGTGTGAGGCTCTTCCTTTCCTATAGTCTAAAGGCATAAAATTCTTCTGGTATCAATGAAAGTGGGACCTTCTTACACTGGGTGGATTCCCACTCTGACATCTTTATCCTCTCTCACAGAAGCTTAATTTTTTATTTTTTTATTTCACAGTACTTTTTAAAATTTGAGATTCATTTCATTGTTTATTGTCTTTTTTGCCATTAAATTCGAAGACCTATGGGGGGCATGTACTATGTTTGCTGTTAAGTGTTTTATTTGTTCCTGGTACAAAGCCAGGTACATAATAGGCAAACAATATATGTAGACAATGAATGTATAAACATATAAATGGCCTCTGGATTTCTCTTCCTCTCTATACCAGATTCCAATCATACTTCATACTTCCACCTCAACATTTGCCTCTGTGACCCTCATCTCCTAGCTGTCCAAAATACCATACCTCTTCTGTCTCAATGACATTGCGCATGTCCTTAAATTATAATGACTCTATTACATCTTAGCCTGACTGTGAGCATCTTGATGACTAACATCTATCAGGGTCTTGAAACATGACTGTAAGATAATCTTATGATTTGAAATCCACTAAAAGGTAATTTAACTCACTATATTCCTATTAAGTCTATTTCTAATAAACCTCATATTTTTGCAAAAAGTGAGACCAAATAAATATTAATAACTATTTCATTTATCTTATCATACTACAATAGAAGCTAGAATTAACTGAATACTTATTTGTCTGAAGCTTTATGATTACTACCATGCATACGTTATCTCATGTAATCTTTCCATTAATCCATGAAACAAGTATTATTATCCTCGTTTTTAGATCTGACGAAACCAACTCTTGGAGAAGACAAGACAGTTTACTGCAAGGATGGGATGTGAATGAAGTTTGGTTTCAAAGCATAATGTAATATAGTGATTAAAGGGTCAGGATTTAGAATCAGGAAGTAACGAGTTCAAATTTCAATTCCATCAAATTATTAGCTGGATAAACAGAGTTTCAGTTTTCTTATTTGTAAAGTGGGAATAAAATAATAAACACCTTATAGCATTTTATAATAAATAAAGAATACATGTAAAAATACTAGGTAAATTGTTTACCACTCTGCAGTCTATGAAATATCACTTAATTATTGAGGTTGAGAGATTTAGTTGATTTTTAATATAGTCATTTAGTTTATTAAGATCAGACTGACTAATTTCCCAGGTCTTTTGAATTTCTTTCTAGTGTGATTTTTTTCAAACATTATTATCCATATTAATTATCAGACTAGTTAAAGAAAGTTTTGTAAAATTTTTAGAAAATTACAATTTTATTCATATTGAACTAATATTGTTTTCCACTGCAAGTATATCAAAATATAAGTTAACTTGAATGATCCATGGGGACAAAATTTTCACAGGTCTTTATTATAAGAACGATCTTTTTATTCATAGGGATATTCTTTAGCACAGCATTTGTCCTTTATACAAACAATATAAAGAAGAAAAGATTGTAAATGTGTGGTATGTGTAACTATAACCATTATCATTTTTTAAATTTAATATATCATGAATATTTTGTGAAAATAAGTATTAGTGAATGTTAACTTAATTATCACTTACTATTTTATAGGATTTTTTGTATCTTTCATTTGTAAAATGTTACAGAGGACTACTGAAAATTCAAGATTTTTAAAAAATATTGTTTGATAGTGGAAGTTAATGGCTACCATATTCTACTACATACATTTTCTATGTTGTAAGTAAACATTTCAAATTTTAAAATAAATACTAATTTTAAGATAGAGATAAAACTTATTCAAGTTACATTTACTTCTAAAAATTACATATAAAATGTTTATAGAACATTTGCAGGAAGGTTTCACAGGCAGTACCTCATTTGAAACTCACCATTCTATGTGGTAAATTTGATATACATGTTACAGAAGAGGAAACTCAGGCAGACAGGATTGAATAACTTACCAAAGATCAGACAATTAATAAGCAATAGAAGTTGAATTCAAACTCATGTCTTTCAAATCAAATCCCATGATTTTTCACTTACTACATGACAATAGATTAATCATTTAAACTCCAAAAAGTATCCTAATAAATTTGAGTAGTCACTTTAAAATACTGAAAGATTATTAATGGTAACACATCGATGAAATCTAGCTGCCACACTTTTAAGTCACCAGGTCTTCATCTCCATATTATTAGTTATATTTGAAGTTAAAATTAAAATAAACCTTAACAAAATAAATAATGAAATAATTTAAAATCTTACCTAAAATCTGATCCAACTCTCTTCCCATTTTCTGGTTCTCCTGGATCTGGGCATAAATTGGAAGCTGTTTTAATACCTCCCTCATTTACTGGAACAACAGAAAAAAGAAAAGAAAAAAATAATCAAAACATATATGATTAGGAAAACAAGGATGATATTCATTTAAAGTTGTACATAAAATATATTCTTGTATTTTGTTATTGTAACCACTATAGTTTATATATAGAACGTTAAATATAGTTTGATAAACCAATAATGAGGACAAAAACATTTTTTCTATTTGTGGACATATAAGAAAGTAAGTTTCATGTTCCTATTCAATGACTTACTAATCTGAATATTAACACATTAACAATTAACATTTTATTTTTAATTACTATCAAATAGTGAAATCTCTTGTAATGTACTCCCAGGGTATCAGTGCCAGAGTTTCCATTAATTATTGGCAGTAGAGAAGTCACCACCAGTTAGGGCAGTGTCGTTTGGGTACTTATTATTTTTAAAGTTGCAATAGAAAAATAAGACCCTGTGGAAAAAAGTGTATTACCACTTTTTATTCGGTATATAACAAAGAATTTAGTCTGCCAATGTGAAAGTAAAACTGTGGCACAAATTATCAAGCATGTCATTGAATTATGATATAATGATGAAAATCAAAATAAGGGTTTTACCCTTTAACAATTTCCATGACTGTGTTTTACTTAGCCATTGTACACTTTCAGCAGTTTTTTCAGAACACCCAATTATTAAAAAGATTTATTAATATTTTCAGTGAATGTGATCACAGTAAATAAATAATTCCCCAAGACAGCGCTTTTTTTCAAATGGGAAGATCATTAAACCAGATAAGGTCTGAAATATCTGAGTGATATTGTTTCATGAATTCAATCTTATAGTGAATTAGAGAGTAAGTTCTATTTTCCTCTTTATCAACTTATCTGCGTTTTAAAGAAAAGAATGGGACCTGAGTAGAGACTCTAGAGAGGGAAAAATGTAAACTTTGAAATGGTTCTTGTCCTACATTGTGGGTTGGAATCACCTCTACAGCTTTTTTAAAAGAATAAAGACGCTTAACTTTTATGTCTAGATATTCTAATGCAATTACTTTGGGTAGGACCCTGTGGATCTGTTTTTTGTTGTTGTTGTTTTTGTTTGATTTTTTTAATAATCCTCCAAGTGATTCTAATGTAGAGTCAATATTGAGAACCACTGGATCCCTGCATCATTTAGTTCAGATTGTCAACTTGTTCATATTGATTAGATAGCACGATAACTATCAGATGATGGCCCAACAGTCATAGCTCCAGTAAAGTTGCCATATTTTCAATTAGATATGAAATTTTGTGTTTGCACCCTTCATTCTATAAAAATCACTTTCCTAAATATCCTCAACAGTATCCTTATTGCTGCCAAATTACAAGTTCACCAATCCACACAAAGCATGTGATATTTTTGCTTTTCTTGGTCTGCTGACTTGCTAATTAATTTCTTTTTATCTTTCTGGCTTTTGTTCCTTCTTATGTTTGTTTTGGCCACTCTCTTACTTTAGCTGATATCACAAACAGAGAGCAAATTCAAAGACAATGACCCATAATTCTCCATATTTTATGTTTGCCTTGTGGCTTGAAAAATTACCTCTTTGCTAAGAATTTCAAATATATGGTTTTGTCATATTTTTCCCCAAGCTCCGTCTTGCTCCTTCAATGACCTACTAGGTCAACCCACCAAAATTCTCAGTCATTTCATGTGCATGCTCAAATCCAGCTTAATCACTGATGCTTTTGTTTCTCTATTATCATTCTCTTCCAATTCATCTTGAGTACTAGAACTAAACTTTCTCAACCACAGTTTTCATTACTGTCCAAATAGCCTATGATTCTAGATTTCTAAGTATATCAACTCTACTACCCACTAGCCACCAATATATATCCATAACTCAAGTCCAACAGATTCTTCATTCTTCTGCAATTTTACTGGTTAGCCATGCTTATTCCATGCTTTGTGTTTTCTCCAGGTCTCCATGTTTTCCATTTCTTCCTCTTTAGCTATCAAAATTCTATATAATTTTCAAGACTCAGCTCAAGTCCCACTTTTTTTTTTTTTTTTTTTTTTTTTTTTTGCGGTACGCAGGCCTCTCACTGTTGTGGCCTCTCCAGTTGCAGAGCACAGGCTCCGGACGCACAGGCTCAGCGGCCATGGCTCACGGGCCCAGCCGCTCCATGGCATGTGGGATCTTCCCAGACCGGGGCACGAACCCATGTCCCCTGCATCAGCAGGCAGACTCTCAACCACTGCGCCATCAGGGAAGCCCCAAGTCCCACTCCCATGTTTTTCCAGATTTTCTAATCCCTCTTTTTACATGACATGAACAATTTTATATTTAATTTTTTAATTATTTTGTCATACTGTTAATAGTTTCATATTCCTTAGTCATATATACAAATATATTATACATTTGATAAAGATGAGGAAAAACATAATTATTTTAACATTCCCACAGGGCCTAGATGGGGGTTAATGACTTCTCAGTAAATATTTCCTAGTAGGTTGATTAAAAACAATGTGCTATACACTGTTTTCAATGAGTATTTTTTCTATGGGAAGAACTATCCTATAACTGACTTTTGAAAATATTATAGTGTATGCTATTAAAGTGTAACTTTTTTTTTTTTTTTTGGCAGTACGCGGGCCTCTCACTGTTGTGGCCTCTCCCGTTGCGGAGCACAGGTTCCGGACGCGCAGGCCCAGCGGCCATGGCTCACGGGTCCAGTCGCTCCACGGCATGTGGGATCCTCCCGGACCGGGGCACGAACCCGTGTCCCCTGCATCGGCAGGCGGACTCTCAACCACTGCGCCACCAGGGAAGCCCTAAAGTGTAACTTTTTTAACATATGATAGAGATAAGAAAAAGAAGTGGCATGACGTAGCCTTTCTACACTATTATACTAAATTTATAACACAGATTATAGGTAAAAATAGATATGTCTGTGAATACATTAGAAAATAAAAATAATAAAAAATTTCATTTTTTCCACTTCATCATCATTATTGCCTAGGTTAATATAACTTTTAACAATAGCTAAGACACAGTACTATGTGTCAGGAACTAATCTACATCCTTTACATGTATCAGCTCATTTACTCTTCACACAAATCTGAAGGGTAGCTGCTTGTATTATATGTTTCCTACAGGTGAGGAAACTGAGGCATAGAGAGGTTAAGACATATTTCTAAAGTCCTATTTCCACTTTCTGCCTTAGTCTAGGTTTCAACCTTGGCAGACTGATTCAAGAAATTCTACTCTTAACCCCTGAGCTCTCCATTCTGTACAGAAAGCTCAGAAAGGAGAAAGGGCATCAATACTTAAAATTCAAAACACTTTTCCAAATATTTTATCTTAGAATACAGACCATATTTATAACTTTCACCATGTTCACTTAATTAATCCCAGTTCTCATGATTTAATTGTCAAATTACTTTTGTCTGTTTGAAAGTGTCCATTAAACAGCTGTCTTTGGACATCTGCAATAGTGAAAAATTTCCCAACTTAAATTGTAAAGATAACGGGAGAGCTGCTGCATGATACATGTATTTAGTGTTCTTTAATTAAAAAATTTAAAATAAAAAATAAAGAACAAAGTATATAATCTCTTATTTTTCTGATATTTAGATGCTACATAACTGCCCATAGCTAGTGACGCCAAGACATTCAAATGAAGTTAGTATCCATTCAGTCAGCTGCTTTCACTACGTAATGCCATTCAAACAACTGGACAAATATTTATCATTTTTACTTCTTTCAATTTGAATAGTAACTTGTAAAAAGAACATGAGTGCTCTTTAAAAGTTAATTACATGGACAGGGTCTTGCCTCTTGAAAAGAGCATAACTACAGGGAATATTCTTTTTCCTCTGAACTTTAAGGACAATAATAATAATAATGTTATTATTATTATTATTACTAGTACTAATGCAATATGAACCCTTTCCCCACACATCAGTGACAAAAAGAGAGGGCAGAATTTATAGAATTAAAAAAATTGGAGGAATTATCGTTTCTTATAATATTGAGGTATATTTATTATATGTGCTTATAAAATATGCTATAGGAATTTTAATTAATGTACTATATTATTGTATATTCTAGCTTAAAAATACTGTAAAATTAGTCAACATCAAAATAAAATATTGTTATTACAAGCAAGTTTCTTAAGCTTCTGATTTTACATAGCACATAATCTACTCTAAAGATAAAAATAACGAGATCCTGAAAGTCATCTTACTAAAAGTCATCTCTACATTACCTCATCCAGCTGGTGGCATCTTAGATTTTTCTTTATATTAGATTTAAAAATTTTATTCCACCTTATAAAATAGAATGCTTTGGATCTTGTTCTGAACTCCAGCATCATGAATGTGGACAGAATGTAATTTTATACTAACTTTATATCCTACAAAGAGTTGTCACATAACTCATTTAGCTTCCCAATAAAATACTGGATCCTTGCCAATTGAGACTGTATCTTATTCACTCTTTTTACCTTCTTGGTCTAGCATGGCAGTGCCATGGAGTAGTTCAAATAGAATTGTGCAATGAATGTATAGTAAGAATGCATCAAAGTATGGACTTGAAGAAGATGAAATAATTTTTAAAAATACATTATGGAAAGCTCACAGTGTCTTTATAATTCCACCTTAAAATTTTAGAAGAGCCTAGTAGAAAACTTGGCAAGAATAAATGCACTCAATTCAACATTTTAAAATATAAAAATTTCTTTTTATTTTTTAAATTAAAAATATTTTTTCCTTTATTTGCAAATCTACTCTCTTTGATAACAACGAGGGATGGAAAGAGACTACATAGAGTTCAGGTACCAACGTAGGAACAAGAATCTTAATTAGCTATTTAAACAACCAAATGCTTCCCATGAACACTACTGCAGTTTCCTGAATCTCTTATTAATTTGTTTCTTAGTTAAACTTTAAAGGTGCTATTAAGGGAAGATGAAATTTGGAAATGTGTGTAGCTCATGTCCTCCATAATTATGCTCACTCCTGGAAGTTCTAGTGACTGAATCGATAGTTTTTTCAAAGAACACAAGCTTTATTATTATTTTTTCCTTTGAAAGTTTAATGTCAGATAAAAAATTGTCTCCTTTTAAAATTATTTGGCTCTGTGTTAAATTAATGATTCAAAGAGATGAAGACCGAAATGCCTACTTGATAATAGATATATAATAATGATAAAAATTAAAGCATTATAACTTTCTCTGTGATCAACCATAGAGAATATATATTTGTAACTAGCTATTAAACATTTGAGAAAAAAATGTAGGAAAATAAAATAATGTTGGCTTGTTATTGTTGCTAAAAAAAATTGGTATAAATAATCTGCCTTGATGAAAGTGGAATTATTTCTATTCAAAAATAAAAATAAGAGGGCTTCCCTGGTGGCGCAGTGGTTCAGAGTCCGCCTGCCGATGCAGGGGACACGGGTTTGTGCCCCAGTCCGAGAGGATCCCACATGCCGCGGAGCGGCTGGGCCCGTGAGCCATGGCCGCTGAGCCTGCGCGTCCCGAGCCTGTGCTCCGCAACGGGAGAGGCCACAACAGTGAGAGGCCCACGTACCGCAAAAATAAATAAATAAATAAATAAAAATAAAAATGAGAAAGCACAAGAGTATATTTTTTCTCCTACATAAGCTGTAATAGATAAATGTAAAATGTATTTTAAAATTATGAAGTAAATTAACATTTTTTGCTTTATGAGTAACTTTTTTCTTTTTGTCTCATTAACTTTACTCCTGACAATTTAAAAGTAAATATTCTTTAAATTAAATATATATATATATATATATATATATATATATATATATATATATATATATATAAAAAAAAAATCAGGGTTTATTTGTTTCCCCAGGTACACTGTTATGTCTAAAATTCCCTTTCTTGTTCACCCTCATAACCACTGTACAAGAACAATGAAAATAATATGTATGTCCACTAAGACAATATACCAAGTATAAAAAGTTACATACACATTTTTCTTATTGAATAAATTTGATGTGTAACATTGTGTAAGATTTAGGTGTACAGTATATTACTATGATACATTTATATATACTGTAATATTTATAATTGTTGATGATGTAGAGTTGAATACATCTTAATTTCAGTATAAATAGGCTAATTTTCCCAGGACATCTGAAAGTTTGAAGCATGAAGCATATAAAATAACATTTGTGTAACCAAAATGAGGAAAGGGTAAGAAAGTGATAGCCCATAATTCTTCTTAGATTTCCAAAATAAATAGATTAGCCAGACAAAATAATAGGAAAAAAAAGTAGTAAACATAATTATTTAAGTCTGCATCATTTCCTTCATGTTGACATGATAAAATATGATATGTCAGAATAATTTCACCTAACAACTTTATGTTTATATTTTCTTGTATAGGAAAAATATCTTTCTCTCTGAAATGTATCAAATAATTAATATATGAAAAATACTATAGATTATTTATTTTCCCTAAAAACTGTTATCAATTTTGAAAATATGTTTTAACACTAAAAATATAACAATAAATCATACTTATATAGCTAAATACTTTGAAATGAACTGTTTAATGCTTTCCAAGCAGGTAACCCAATTTGACATTTTCCTACTGATATCTGCTATTTTTGGTTTCGTATTCTCAAATCTAACAAAATGTGAAAAATCACATTTTAAAATTAGGACACTTTAAAATATTTGATAACAACAGGCTCCAAGTTTGCTTCTTGATAAGTGAAGTAATTGCTCAATTTGTGCCATTTACTGTTACAAATACAACTCAATAAATATGTGGGTAGAACCCTTTTCTGATATAACTATAATGAATGATTTTTTTAAGAAATAGTTTTAAACTCATTTCATTAGATGATTTGGAATTGAATAAAAATAAATAATGTTAAAAATGTATTTTTGCTAAAAAGATAATATTTATTTAAAATAACTAATTTATTATCAATAAGGCATTTTAGAAGTCAGATGTGATGTCATGAATGGCTTCTTTTAAAATTTATATGTATCTGCAGGAACAGTAAGGCAGGGTATTTATACAAACTGCTATTGATTTATATTGAAAAAATGCATAGCTTTCTTATAAATCTTATTTTATGTTCATATATGGTAATATAACAATGAATATTCAAATTCAATGACTCTTAATCTGAGATTCATGGATGAACTTCAGATCATCTATAAATCCCTGAATGTTAAGCAAAATTGTGTATTGGGGCAGCACATAAATATGTGTACCTCAGTTCAATTCATGAGATTTTCAAAATAAAACAAAAATTAATTAGCTAGTTAATTCGTTTATAAAATATCTGACTTAAGTGTTTGTATAAATTAACTCAAATTAAAATATATTTTTCCTTAAATGAAAAATTGCTATTTAAAGAAATTTTTCCTTAGAAAAATAATTATGTTGAAATTTAGATATGTTCAAACAAAAATTCCTACAAGAAACTATTAATTTGATGATTTTTACTCATTTTTTTATCTCACATACTAGAATTAGAAAACTAGAATGTTATCAACATGCTAGATCAAAAGAGTTTTTTTCTTTTACATTTTGAAACAATCTGAGCTCCAAAGTTTACCACAATAACCCAATAACTCAATATGCATTTAAATACAAGAAAATATTGAATAATCATGCATGTTATATAAATATTAATGCAGTTAATTTGGTAAATACACAAACATTTTTATAAAACACACAAACAACACAGACACCACAAACTTCACTCTTGCACTAGAGAAAGAAACAAAAAAAAGAGTACACTCACAGATAGAAAACTTGTTGCTGTTGTCTTTCCCTGGAAACAATTTAAATCCTCTAGATTTAAAATCTATGGCCTTTTTCACTAGTTAAGAAAACAAACAAAAACATGTATCAGGATACACAAATTTAAAATGAAATTCAAGTTAACAAATTTTGTTAGCATGGAATTATGCAAGTTAAAATAACTGCTTTCTTAAGCCTGATATAGGGTACCCAGAAGAAAATAAAGAAGAAAAAAATAGCAATCTGATCACTAAGCAGTAAAAATACCAAGCAGTATAAAAGGATTTTAAGTGTACTATAGGGAGAATCTTGCATACATGTATAGGTACTTTTTAACACTACACAGTTTTTATAGAAGAGCAAAACATTAACTCTTTATCATAAGCTATTTGAATTCATCAAATTTTATAGAATAAATTAAACTAGAAAAATAAAAATGCTGTTACATTATAAAAGTGGGATGAATTTAAGGAGCTTGGTTTTTAAAATAAACTAGTGTACTTTTAAGGTAATTTAGCCTAATTGAAATATTAGGACACATTTAAGAAAATGACATAATTGAAAAAACTTAAAATACATTCTAGTATTTCTGCCAATAACCATTTCCTTTCATACACATTGCTTGCGAATGATCGACGTTCAGTCCATATTGTACAAAATTTATGAAAGTAAATTATAACTTTTTGGATTTCATCTAAAATACCTTGCTACTCTTTTTGATATTATATTAAAAATCAACATCAGAAGAGGCTGGCATATTTCACTGTGTACTATATTAAAGTAGATATGACTGGATTTGCCTTAAAAAACTTACAAATTCAATGAAGTAACTTGGAACATTTTAAAAACAGTTTTTCAAGTATTTTGGATGAAGGAAAAAAAGTATTATTTCCTTTTAAGTATAAATTATTTTATTAACTACAGCTGCTATATAATTTTTAAAGGGATAAACTATAGTTCAGAAGACTACTTTCTACTTTATTTAAATTTTTAATGACACCAAGTGAAATAAAGAAAAACTATTTAATTAAAACCTCACCCCACTAATTAAAAATGTTATGTAATCTGATCTAATGAGATAAATAATTATTTTCTTTAAAAAAGCACATGAACAAGAATCCAAGGGATATATTTAGCTTTCTCAATTACAATTTGAATTTTTTACATAATGCATTTTATGAGGTTTATAGGTAGAAATGATAAATTGAAACATTTAGGCAATTAGGTTTTGTTCACTTTGTGAATTTGAAAAAAACAAAACTGATTTTTTTAGTTTAAAATGATCATTTCACTAAATCTTACTTGCCATTGTACCCAATTAATGCAACTTAAGTATATTTTACTGCCTTTGAAACATTTTAAGGTGATTTTTTTCTTGTCACTACCTTCAAAAGTAGAGAGGTAGAGGCAGAGTCTTATGGCTTACTGAAATACACAGCTGTAAACTATCTATACATAGTACATATTAAAAAAATGAAAATGATCATTGGAGTAGGATTTAAGATACCTGATTCTTAGCAATTAGTAGTTGTTGATTTTTGGACAAGAGTCTGCCTTTTTACCTGTCTCTTCTCTTAAAATAAGTAGCTAGGACTAGATGACTGTTCAGTTGCTTTACAATTTTGAGATTCTTTATCTGAGGCCCTTTATTTACAGTGAAAGAATGACTACATCTCTATCAAGTTATGTTTTTCATTGTAATTCTCTTCCACACCCCAGCCCCCAAGGTAAGCTAAAGTTTAGTCCTACTGTTGTATTTGGTTGGCTGCTCTAAATTTAGTTCTGCCACTTGTAAATTTTCCTGCTGCCTGAAAATTATTTTTAACAAAATTTACATTTTGTATTTTGAGGCATAATTCTAGATTCTCCAAATCCAAACATGAATTATAAGTAGGAATTCTACCTCTACTTTTCTCTGCATTATAAGATTTGACTTTAAGTATTACAAAGGGGTTGGAAAATTTCATAGTAGTTTTAACACAAATCTGGAATTCTTAATTTTTTTTTTTAATGAAAAGATTGTAAACCCAAAGGAGAAACTTGAAGAAGAAAAATACAGAGGGTTAAAGAGCTCAGTTACTAGAAATAAAGGATGTTGAAAACAACTCTGTGTGTGTGTGTGTGAGTGTGTTTGTATAAACTAGGTTTATGTAATGGACTTATATCTAAATTTGACTATTTAGTTGGTGAGGTCAGGGACAACACCTAGCTTAGAAAATGTCATCTGAGACCAAGAAGTTTTAAACAGTTTCCTGGTTCTGAAGGGACTTAACCTTATTTTTATTTATTTATTTTTTTGCAGTATGCGGGCCTCTCACTGCTGTGGCCTCTCCCGCTGCAGAGCACAGGTGCTCCGGACGCGCAGGTTCAGTGGCCATGGCCCACGGGCCCAGCCGCTCCGCGGCATGTGGGATCCTCCCGGACCGGGGCACGAACCCGTGTCCTCCCCTGCATCGGCAGGCGGACTCTCAACCACTGCGCCACCAGGGAAGCCCCTAACCTTATTTTTTAAAAGCATCTGTCAATTTAAATTGAAGAAAAGTGAAAAGTATAAATAATTGTAATACAGATGCAGAAGACGGAAAGCCAGGAGAATAACCATTTTAGGAGATAAAAAGGAGTGAATAGAAAATAATGTAAAATTTAAATTCACCCAAAACTTTAAAATATGTTAAACAGGAAACACATACTTTAGATATTTTTATAATTTCAATATAAAGAGCATACAGCATATCTCTTCTTGAATAAATTGAAAGGACAAATACTGTAAGTACCAACTGCAAGATGCTGCTCTAAATCATAAATCAGTGAAATGTTAATTCTCAAATACATGCCATAAAAATATATTTATGTATTACAAGGTATATGTATTAAGTACCAACATGACATCAAGCAATGGCACTTCTAGTGATCATATTTAACTTATAAAATTTATAAAATTAACCTGACCTTTGTAACAAGTGTATTCCAGTTATAAGCATGTCAAATTTATTTTATCATAAAGATATTAAAATATGTTGTGGTATTTTACATAATTTTATAAATATTAAAAGACAGTGTGCTGTTTGTGTCGATTCCTTCCACTGTACTGTGAGTTTCTCAAAAGCAGCAACATTATTTTACTCAAGTAGTACTATGATTGAATGAATATATGCTATATTGTAAATTCTGATTTAACTAAAGGTATTTTGTTTGGAGGATTTCCTTTGTTAATCATGAACTAGGAAGGAAAGAAGTGATAAAAGAATGTTCAAGATGAAGCACCTTCATGTGTAAAGCTATTTTAAATACATAAAAGTATGTATATTCTAATAAAATTTTAATACATTTCATTAAATGCAAGACATGTAGACATATGTGCAAAGATCCCTTTCCTTTATTTTCTTCTGCTTTTCACTTTTCACATGCTAACAATTTTGTTCATTTTTGTTTATTACTCTTTTGGTTTGACTCATGCTTAGCATAAGGAAAATACTTTATAATATAGAAAATGTCTGGCAGAAAGGAATATACTAGGCCAACAATCAAATCCATCTGTTTAGTTGTAAGCCCCAGACACTAGGGAAAAACATTTTGTTTCTGTAATCCTCATTTAAGCAGTTTAAACCACTGTAGAGGATTGTAAGTGTACTATTTTCCAGATCAATTATTGTTCAGTTATTTTCAAAAAGAATTTGAATTTTAAAAACTTACAAAAAAAAAAAACTGATGGTGACTGATAAACCTCATCTAACTTCCAGGTTAATTGGCTAAAGTCACTTAATTAAAAGTCATCTAACTTCCAGGTTAATTGGCTAAAGTCACTTAATTGAAATTATTTAAATTACAATGCCTTATTATAAAGATTAATCATATATGCACATACATGGATAAATTGCTAGATTTTGTTTCAAATGTCAACACTTTTTTTGTGAAACAGGTGGCATATGAATTTATTTTTATGTTGAAGAATCTCTGTTAGTAGGAACAAAGTGCTGGTGCCATTCTTTAACATTACAAAACTGACCACAATACACAGATGCACTAAAGGGAATTCAACCATCACTTGGAGGCTTAGAAAACATGACCTTTACGTGGTCCGTCTATCACCCAGCCTCTAAAACTTAAAGTCATAAAACATTTCCCAGCTTCAAGTTCCTTATTTTAAAATTGATAGACTCTTCACTACATAATCTCAAAAGTCACACACCAATAATTTTTTATTCTATTTCACTCCTATGTATATACAGTGAAAATTTGTAATTTTTCAGAACATTTATCTTTGAAAAAGAAGAAACAGACATGTTTAATCTTAGTGGGCAGAATATTTTTTCCATTGGAAAAAACTACTTTAGATTTGTATGGGACTCCTATAGAAAAACATTGGCACTATTTATTAAATGTTATCAGAACATCTAAAAGCCCTTTCATTTTCTACTTAAATTATATTCAAATACAACAATAAAAAAAAAACAAATGAGACATTCTGTTTATTATCTTAATCTTCCAAATTTGTATTTATTTTGACAATAACTTATCTTGCAAGTGGTAGTAGCTGCATTATAAATCTACAATTAAGTGAGAATATGATGGTCCCTGAGAAAAGGAAAATAATTTATTTTGAGAAAGTCATTTGTATCCTACTGATTTATTTTTGTTATTTTTGCTTCAACTTCTCAAATGTACAATGCCTTTCTCTTCTTTTAAACTGTTTTTGACATCATGCTATCTATATAATTCCTATTTTTTATTTTGAATTAAGTATCATCTTTATCTTTATACTTAATAAATAAACTATACTAATAAAATAAATTTCATCAGTTTCTGTTTTGGTTATTAAAACTAATGTGTGCTCGTGTGTGCGTGTGTGTGTTCCATTTTGAGAACATGGCACATCTCACCATTGACAGTAGATCCATTTACATGGGTATTAGAATATATATAATCAATCACTTGCTAAGGGATTTTATATAGATCTAGATAATGTTAAAACACAGTGTGTTATTTGTGACATTTCTCTCACTGGACCAGGAGTTGGGAAATCTGTATTCTAGTCCCACAAGACATGGAACAAGTTGTTTAACTTCTCTATACATTCCTAAGAGATTCATTCATTTACCCATAAGTATTTAGGTGTAGAATTTAGAGCAAAGGAAGCAGATAAGACTAATTAATCAGAATTCTCAATTCTATCTCAAAGATTAAAATGTTTTTAGAGATTCTAAAAGTATTTTACTATGTTCAGAGGAAAAGTTTTGTTTGTTTGAAAGTAAATTGTGGCTCCATGTCACAGGCCTAAAGGCACTACAATTTAACACTTTTTTTCTACATCCTGTACTGGCAGAACTCTTCTTCAGAACATATTTAGCATGGAAGCTGCTATTTGGTCACTCCATCCATATTATCCTTAGAAGAAGAAATATCAAGAAACTACACTGATGCCAGGAAAAACTAGGTAGTATTCTTGTGGTGTCTGCTTTACTATCTTTCATATAAGAGTTACCACTGGATACAAATTTCTGAGAAAAGAATATTTGCTTTATAAATGTTGCTGTAGTATAATTTTAGAAAATGATTAAAGGTATGCTGCAAGTAAATCATATTTCTGGACTACACAGTAAAAAAATGTATAATAGAAAATTCAACAGCATATTAGTAAGTGGTTCATGAGTCTTTGTGAAAAATATTTTATTTTAGAATATGTTAAAATAAAAGAAATAATATTGGCCTTCATTTGATGAGAAAATTAGTGGTGCAATGAAATATGTTCAACAGCACTGAAAATTCATTTGTAAAGACATATATGAGGGATATGCAAGATCCAAAATATTCTCAAATTTAAAATGACAGACCAATTAATTTTAAAAGAAATGGTATATATTCAATTTTATAATTACCTAAAATCTAATGTTTCTGCCTTTTAAAAATCACTAGAGATAAGTAATATGGTTTAGACACTCCAGTATTTTTTTAAGTCCTAAACGTCTACTTAGGCTACCCTGCTAGTTTGTGGCTAGCACTGACTCTTGCATATTGAATATGTAAGTATAAAATTTATATGACGCCCTATTTTTAGTTGAAAGAAAATTTACAATTATACATTGCACCATATACTTAAATTCCACAACAAATTCTAAGAATCAGGACACGGCAAAAGTTCAGTAAATTTTAGTTATTTTATTATTATTTATAATTTTAAGATCTAGTCAGTTTCAGATGTCATTCCAATTGGGGATGCACTATACTAACATTTTTCAACTACTTTGTGTTATGTCTTTTTCACTGTGTAGGGATGTTATACAAATTCATAAACTCTCCCTGGATTTCCAACTTAAATTTTATTTTTTATATAAAGTCATAATCCTCCCCAAATTCTTTGGTCAGGATAGTAAATTTAGTATAAATGTATAGAAACACACACACACACACACACACACACACACACACACACACACATATATATAATCATTAGTTTAGATGAACACATGTGTAGTTATTCAGCATATTTTAAGGTGTTCTTGTAACAGGCCCATTTTCACTTTTACAAAAGAGGATTCTAAGGCTATAACATCTCAAAGTTGTAACAAGATCAGCCTAGACCCCAAATCTTTGAAATCTTACCTTTCAACCACTTCAGACTAAGGAATAAGTCTAAAATTTTTACTTGGAAAACTGAACAGAGTTGCAAGTGTGAAAAGGAGACATCATATTTTATAAAATCAATTTGTTAATTTTCACAGGTCTTCTAGATTGAATTAATTTTGTTATTTTTTATTTAAGAGACAGTAGATGCTAATGAATAAAGACGCTAAATTCTGTATGTGGGCTTTCTTCCCTTCCAGAAATGGAACAACTTCAGAAATCCATAACACTTACGTAGGTACCAGCAGATGCACCAGCAATGCTTGGCGTAACAGGTCTTACAGTTATGGTTTGCAGTAAAATGTCAGGATTATAAGAAAAATGTGGGATTTTATATATTCTCTTTAGGGATTCTTATAATTGGCATATTAAAAGTCACCATATGGGAAGAGTTACCATTGGTATGGTTCACGAATACTTTCAACACTTTTAAAACTGTCTCAGCCATCAATTTAATTAAATTTCAATCCTCATTTTCTGACAGCTTCAAATGAACTATTTTTAATCATCTTTAGTCCTGCAGTTAAATATTAAGATCCACTCAATTCAATCATTTTCTTATGTCCTTTTTTGTTTTGATAGCTCATATTTTTTGAATGGTAATTATTTCATGCTTGTTTTATTTTAATTTCTGTTCTCTTTTCACTAATTACTTTTACCAAATATAATTTTACTATAAAGTGTAACATGAAAAATGATAATATTCAATTTTTCTTTTTTCTGTTTTTTTCTTTTTTTTATGATTAGAATGACTCTCGCTTTCACATGAATGCCTTAGAGAACATGAAGATTAGGCAAAACTTCTCAAATGACCTCAAGAACAAAAATATACCTGCAAGTTTGTAATGTTTTCTAATTAAAAATAAATGAGGTAATTTTATGTCACATATTTGTTTTATGCACAATGTCAGAGATCACTTATCTACAATGTAATGCCTTCCAATACGAGACTAATTGGGAAAGAAGCCAACTGCTTGAATAAGAGTGACCACGGTTCATGAGTATCATGACTGACGGCAGTGGAATATATTCTTCCATTACAAATTTAAGAACACTGAATAATTTTAAATATAATATCCAGAAAATGTTATTACTTTAATAAGTAACAATATTCCTTCATCCTTCTGATTTCAGATTATTGTATTTTATCCAAGTTTTTCATGAAGGCTTGGTATCACTACCTGGATTGTTTTAAACAAGCAAAGATGGACTCTGACAGTGTATCTGATACAGGGTTATGCTGCTAAATTCATGGCTATTGAAGACAGCAAAGCACTCTCATCATAACCCATCTATGTTTTCCTCATAGCCCAACTATATTGTCCACATGCCTTTCCAGACCTATTCTCCTCCTTGTTCTTTGTACAGAGGTTGATCTGCATAGGCTACATCCTGCTACACAAACTGTGGCATTACACTAGCAGCACTGGCATCACCTAGGAACTTGTTAGAAAAGCAGATTATCAAGCCCCATCCCAGACTTACTGAATTAAAAATTACAGTTTAACAAGACCACTATGTGATTCTTATGAACATTTAAGTTTGAGATGCTCTAGACTCTATGAACAGACTCTCTGATCCTCTGGAGAATTCCAGCAGGAGGATGGAGGGAGGGAGGAAAGTAAGATCGGGATTATCCTGCAGGGTCCCTCCCATTATGTTGACTGGAAATGTGCCCTTAACTGAAGGTTACCAGTCCTTTCATGCCAGACATATACATATCTCTCTGTCCAACATCTCTCCCCTCCCTCATCCCAGTTGGTTGGAAAGGTGACAGCCCAGCTGCTACTACCCTAGCTGCATGATCCCTTGTGATTCCTTTACATCAGCTCATTTAGAAATAATCCCTTTGTAAGTAAACCTTCCTTGAATTAGCCCATGTTCAACTGTTTCCCAAAGGACACTAATGGATATACCACTGGCACAAGAAAATCATTAGAAATTTGATTTTTCAGATACTATATTAAACATCATCTCTTAAGTTGTCTATAATGACTCACATACTTAAACAGATAATATCTAAGTAGAAATAAGGATGGCTGCTGCTCATCATTCTACCATTGGTTGCTTACTTGTTTCCTAGGGAATATTTTGAAATCTAGATCACACATCTTATGTTCTTTTCTAGCAATTATCTCCTCAAGAAGCATAGGAATTCACAAGGAGAGAGGAGATAGTGAGTTGGCTGTCTTGAGGTTGGAGAGTAATGGAAACAAGGGTAAAACTGGCAAGGAAAAAAAAATGTGGGACTAACAGAAACCCAAGATAAACTGGATGTTGCACATTATTTTAGTAACAACTTAAACATGAGATCTATATGAACAGAGCTAAATACAGCTGTATATATCAGTTGTTTCCATAATTCTCTATCAATATTGCATTAAACTATATATTTTATTTCTAAGGAAATAAGCTATGTAAGAAATTTAAAACTCTGTGCTGATCGTTTCCTTAATTTGTTCACATATCTTTACCCAATAAAATTTTTATGTAACTATAGCATATTTTCTTCTTGTAAAGACTCAAGAAGGGGACAGTATCATTTATTGGTTGTGTGTCTAAAGCATAGGTACTCTGCCTACTGTCTTATTTAAACCACAAAATAGCCACTCAAAATGAGATTATTTCCCTCCTTTCTGTAGATTGCCCAATACATATACTACTAAAATATATTCACTCATTTGACTTTGAACTACACCCATTCTAGCAACTACACCACCACCTGACTATGAATAACCGCATGCCATATATCCAATCAGAACTCCCAAGTGTATGCCCTGGGAAATCACAAATAGATTGGATTAGTATACCCTATCCTCATTTTTTTTAATGCAATGCTAATAATAGATAAATTTAAGTAGTCAATAATATCTGATTTTAAGCATGGTTTACTTTAGTATGGAGCAGAACCAGCTTCATTAACTGAATTTAATACTGAATACTGAATAACATTAATTGTTAACTGATAGTGCCAGACATAATCCCATGGCGTGAAGCTTCTTAAAGGCTTATTTTAAAAGTATAAACAAATGAATAAAAAGGTGTAGCAAAAGCCGACTGCTAGATGAAACTCAAATTACCATACAGTCTTTTTAGTAAATCAACTTTGGCTGCATTTCTTTCTAATGGTAAAGTTCAGGAGAGCTGATGATCACTGCCACCCCCCACCAACACCCTTCTCCGGATGTAAGCCGACTAAATGAAAATTTTCTAACTTCTCTGGACTCTGGATAAAAACAATTTAGAAATTTCTCACACTTTAATCTCATTTGGTATTATTAAGAAATGCCATTTGAAGACTATTTTAAACAACAAACAATCAAGCATCAACACTGAAAAACAATAGTCCATGATTTAGAATACAAATGACGATTACATATGAAGAGAAAAATATACCATATGATCTACCCAAACTTAACACCATGCTGTTCTGCCATATATGAAGGTTCTTGTCTTCCTAAAATTGTAAAGCTTAATTATGTGATTTCACTCCGTGCACAGCAGGGTAGCCATATGCTCTAGAAAACTACATGCAAGGGAAGCAGCTTGTTGCAAAAGTGGGTGAAAATACCCTGAAATAAGTCCGAACAAGATAAAAATGTCTCTAATATAGGACCATTTTTTCATTCTCCAAAAGGCAGAGGAGTCCACTTTGGCACCAGCTTTGAGCACAAATAGGAAGTCTAGCCCCTTCAAAATATTTTAACAAGTAAAAAGATATTAAAAGTCACAAAGCTCACATTGTGATCATCTCATTCACAGGCAAAATAATTAGCTCTGATAACCATTTGGGGAAATCAGTTACACATAAAACCATTGCCATCTCTGTCCTTTAAAGTTAAGACTCCCCTTTTAAGCTCTACATATTATTATTATTTCCCCTTGTTTGCTCATTCTGTAAAACATGAGAAATAATATGTTAATATAAAGAATAAGCTATCAAAATGTCTGATTAATGATTATTGGTGGGCATAACAGTGGGGTAGAAAATCTGAAAAAATACAATTTATGAAATAAGATCACTGTTACAAGATGATGGCTGCAGTTAATGCTAAAAGATATATGCTTCCTAAGATTTACTTAAAGGAAAACAAAAACACTGGGTCATCAGAAGTTGTTAAAATCTCTGCAAAGGAATAACTCAAAAGCATGCCTTAAGGAGTAGCACTGAATAAAACTGTTAAAATGATTATTTGCAGATACGTCATTTGTGAAAAAAATAATTTTCACTGTTTGATATTGTCATAAAGATCCTCAGGCATTTGGAGTATTTTTATCCAATACCTTTTAAGATTGCATAAATCTGTTACCGAGTACATCTAACATATTATTTTTTCTCTTCTTTCTCCCTAAAAATAACTTATTCAATAAAATGTAAAAGAATCAGAAATATAAAAACATATTTACTGTTATGAATTTCACAATTTCACAAATGTGATGAAATGTGAAAATGAAATATGAAGATGATATTCAATAAATAATTATGTATTTAAATCATAAATTGATACATTTCTGGACATGTATTTTTAAGTTGCTACAGATATCAACATTAACACAATTTTCCACAAAATAATATGATTAGGAAAAAAGTCAAGAGAACAGTGAAAACAACAACAAAAAAGGACAAGATATTGATAAAGAACGCAATAGTCAATAGTTATATGTAGTACACCCATCTAAAGGTTAACAGTTCCCTATCTGTTAAATATGTATTTACTTTAACAATGTCAAAGTTCTTACATAAAAGGCTAAGAGTTCATTTAATAAATGAAAGTATCTTACAAAAATCATATGTAATTAAATTTTAAAATGTCATAAATTTTCTATTCTGTTATTATGCTAAACATGCATGAAAATCAATACATCAGTTACTCTCATAAAGGACATAGGAATTCAAGCAGGAAAGTGCAATTTCGTCATTTATATAAAATAGAAGATAATGCTTATTTATTCAATCATGAAAATTTTTGATTAGGCAATCAATTTTTTATCCTTATTTTCATTATGTTTTATTCCTATCTATCAGACTTTCAAAGATTTGAAACATGGTAAATAAAGGGAAAGTAAAACCTTGTTTTTTCTGTTATTCGATAACACACTTTAAAAAAATCATTTTAAGGTGTAGATTTAGGGTAAAAATTAAAAGTAATAAATGCGTTAAAATTTGACTTGGGAATGCTTTTATCATTTGTTCATACATTCATTGATTTTTTTCCAGTAAAATCATAACTAATGTTATCTGCTCAGTCATTCCTAAGGGTTGACAGAATTAATTACTGTCATTAAGGTTGATCTGGAAAATCCATCTGCCCTAAAATATCCTTTCCACTCATTAATTTCCCACCATTAGAGTCATTCTTACAGAATTAAAGTTTAGCTTTTACTATATTATCTGAGATAGTTTATCAACATTGTGATTCTTCTAGTGGAGAACAAGATCTCATGGAGAGTGGATGGAGATCAGGTACTGTTTGGTATGTACTGCTCTCTCTCCATAATAATAATCCTCATGTAAGTTTTTGCTATTCAGTATATCTGCAGAACCTGCAGTCTGTTAGAAATGCAGAATTTCAGATCTCATCCCAATCCCATCAAGTCACAACCTGCATTTGAGTCAGACTGCAAGGTGATTGTGTCTACACTGAAGTTTGAGAAGCATAGTCTAAGACTTAGACTCTAAAATCTCTATCAATCATTAATTGCACCTCCGTATACATTACTAATTTGTCTGCCTGTTCCTACCTACTTAAAATTTCTTATGTAATTTCTTGCTAAAATGATGTCTTATAAAAAGTTACATTAGATAATATAGAGCCTACCTACCAATGGTTTCCTGTCTCATTTACATTAAAATAAAACTCTTTACCTAGGCCTCAGAGCCTATATGGTCTAGTTCCTGCCGGTTTCCCACGTGATCTGCACTTTCTTTCTTGTCCACTGAACTCCAGGCACCTCAGGCTTTCTTTTTTGCAAGAAAAACTCAAGCTCTTTCTAGCTAGTTGTTTTCTCTGACATCTCTGCTACCATCAGGTAATTATTCATTTATTTGCTTGTCTTTTCCTCCCTATTTGAATATAAACTCAAAAAGCAGGGTTCATTTTGTTCAATGTTGTATAATAAGGAACTAGAAGAAAATATGACCTGCAAGCAGTCAGTGAAATTTTGTTGAAGAAAGAAACAAATAAAGACAGCAATAAGGAAGGAAAGAAGTAAGGAAGAGAAGGAGAGGAAGGAAGAAAGGAAGGATGGATGGATAAAAAGAAGGAAAGGAGGAGGAAGGGAAGGAGAAATAAAAAGGAGAAAAGAAACAGAAAGAAAGAAAAGGAAAAATAGAGACAGAAAAAAAGAAAAGAAAGGAAAGGAAGAAAGGAGGGAGGAGACGGGAGGGGAGAGAAAGGAAGAGGAGGGGAGGAGAGGGGAGGGAAGAGAAGGAGAGGGGATGGAGGGAGGGAGGGAAGGAAGGAAAGTCTTGAAGAAAATAACTCTGTAGTTTTGGACACTACCTAAAAGGCAATCTAGAGTTGGATCCTCAAATGGAGAGCTTTGGGAATTTAAGGCAAATGTGTGGCAATGGTCCTGTGAAAAATGTTTATGTGTCTAAGTTTCCATTTACTGGGATGAGGAGAGTGACAATCTAACTTTTTTGATGGTAGTGTCAGCCACTTCTATGGTTGTTTTAACATTAGCTTTACAATGAGATAACCATAAAGATAAGTCCATGTCAATTCAAACATCAAGAGAAAATAGATGATGATGATAAATACATTAATTAATATATAAGATCTCTGGATAGATTCATAGACACTGTGGATTATAAGGGACAGTGACAGTCATATAATTTCAACACTCTTTGATGTTTAATGCTTTCTAAATATCCAATTTTTCCATCAAGCTATGCTTGAATACCTTATTAGTGATTTAGGAATTTACTGTTTTCTGAAGCACACAGTCTATATTTGAACAAAATTCAATGCTAGAAAAGTCTTCTCTATTATATATTTTGTACCTTCCTGTGTTTTCATACACTAAGTTCTACAACCTATGGCAGAACAGGTTTGGTCTTTCCTACATATAACATATTACATCACATGTTTAAAGACAGCTATAACTCATCCTCACTCACATATCATTCTGTAGCAATTCTTTCTCTTAGAATTGACCAATAATTTTTCTCTATTATCTTATCTCTACAAGTTTTCCTTTGAAAATAGAGACCATATCTTAAATTTCTTTTGAATTTATCATACGTTTAAGCACAGAGATAATATGTTCAATAAATCCTGATACCTGATGGTCATATATCTGTATCCACAAAGACTTAAGTAACCACCCATAAACTAACTTCCTCACTGTGATACTGCTTACGAAGATTAATAAAAAAGTTTCAATTTACAAATTTATACTCTATAAAGTATTAACAGAAATTTTGAAAACAGTACTAGTTGCTTGCAAACTGTTGAAAAGATTTAAGATATATAGCTACATGTGGCCAAATAGCCTATTAATGAAAGGCACATACTAGGCACCCAAGAACTGCTACTTCCACACAATATAGAGTTTTTGTCATATTATGGTCCAGTGTTTTAAACAACATTTTTACATATCACTTCTGAAATACTGACTTTTGAAATAAACCGTAGTTAGTGTAGATGTAAGTCTGATAGTATATTGTTTTCCCTTTTTTGTTGGGCAATCTATAAGTTCAGATGAGGGCTTCCCTGGTGGCGCAGTGGTTGAGAGTCCGCCTGCCAATGCAGGGGACATGGGTTCGTGCCCCCGTCTGGTAAGATCCCACATGCCATGGAGCGGCGGGGCCCGTGAGCCATGGCCATTGAGCCTGCGCGTCCGGAGCCTGTGCTCCGCAACGGGAGAGACCACAGCAGTGAGAGGCCCGCGTATCACAAAAAAAAAAAAAAGAAAAAAAAAAAGTTCAGATGAGCTTACTTGAAAAATTATTGCTTAAGATAAAATTTTTTAAAATTCCTGCTTTTGTCTGAATTAAAATTGCTGACCTAAAATGAATAATTTATGCTGAATTAACTACTCTTACCTTAAAGCTGAAAACAATAAAAAGTTCTACTTGCAAACTGGTAAATTAAAATAGGTTTTCTTTTATGCTGCCATTATGGGGGGCTCTACATCATATTCAATTTCAGTTAAACATAATTTCATGTTACTTTATAAACTAAGCTAAAACCCTGCTTGATCCTATTAATATGATCATTAGCTATTAAACATACTATGGAAGAATTGACTACACTATGTCAAAACAAGTAGCGGCAATGACTATAAATGCTTATGACACATATTTGACTCCACAAGATGATACAGTCATCTAAATTTCTGCTAAGAAGAACAATAAAAGAGATCTTATAATTATTATAATTGTATATGGGAACTTTTCCAGAAGAATATCTTCACATTTTTACATGAAAATAGCAACTACCATGGCTGCTCATTAACAGCTGACAGAACTTGTCTACATATTGAAAAAAAAGAAATACCATTCCACCACAATATATAAGAAAAACAATGTTTAAAAAACTTACCTAGAGTAAAACACATTTTAATGACTATTGTTTTAATAGTATAACCTCTTAGTATAATAGTATAAACCTCTTGAGGAAGAAAATCCAACTATGGTTGTCATCTATATTACTTTAACCTTAATATCACCTAATAAAAGGATTTGCATTAGGCCCTTTTGAACCATGAATAAATGGAAGGATGAATGAATACTAGTTTAGCAATATGAAGACTGGGTTTTCATATGGCCTCTTCCAGACCACAATTTCCTGTATAAAAATAATGCTGTTGTAGTAGATGATCTGAAAGTGACCATGTATTTAAAAAAATATAATCCTAGAAATTCAGGACTCTTTAGTTATAACTTTGTAATAATATTACATATGTCCCGCTATTATAAGTCAACTTTGAATTGAAATCTCTTAGGGCTATAATAATAACCTATGGGGTTTAGAGATTGCTGAAAAGGGTATTTTAGGTAAATATTAAGAAATAATTTCAAAAAGAAATCATAAAGCAACAAACTATTCTGATAAAATTTAAAATATCATTAGATATTATGTTATCTAATTTTAAACATCTGTATAATCAATAAGTTAAAAATATCAATTGTTTTTAGGTTTATTTATATGACTGTAAATATTCCTTTAAGCAAAGTTGAACACTTTATTTATTTTGGTATAGGTTCATCATATTTCTATTCAGCACTATCTACTCAAAGCATTCTTTGTACATCTTAGCAATATAAACACAATTTACTAGTTTGAAACTTTTGTTCATCTCTCAATAATTTGTACAAATATCCTCCGTGCAGCCTTCCTTGACTTCTACACTTAGAGGTAGTCAGTCCCTCTCCTTTCTTCAATAACATTTCGAAACAACTGCTATGGCAGTGTTTCTCATAATAAGCTTGTAATTCCTTTTTTTTTAAGTTATATAGACTACATCATAGCACAGCCTGCTTTGTTTATTTTTATATCTCTACTATACAGCACAATATCATGTACATAGCAAGAGTTAAAACGTATTTGGTGAATAATAAAAAGAATAACAATTACTATTTGTTAAACATAAGCCAGCAACTGTGCTAAATTTTTTTTACATAACTACCTATGAGGTAGGTATTCTCAGTTACTAAGAAATTGCAGGTTTGAGAGTTGAAGTTATTGCTCAAGATCATATAGTTAATAAGGGACAGAGTATAAACTCAGCCTAGCTCTCTGACCTCAAAACTAACCAGCAATGGTGGGCAATTTGGTTTTTCCTTTCCATTGGGAGAAAATACTTGAAATTTTTTGTCATTTGTACCTAATACTGTGTTTAATCCTCACTATAACCCTAATGTAATACTGTGATACTATTTTACTGATAGGGAAATTCAACCCTAATAGTTCACATTGCCTGCAAAGAGTCTCACACATAGCAGGTGAAAAAAGTGGACTAAAATCCAGTCAATAAAGCTGAATTTTCATTTTGAAGTCTACTGAGCACTAATAAAGGAAACTGTAGTGTTAATACACTGTTTTTAAAGAAGAGCTAAGTCAACATTATTTATCAGTATTTTTCTCTTTTACTTGTTTATATTTCAACGTTAAAGAATCTTTTTAAATGGAGAAAACCAGAAAGGGTTTTCTTTTACTAAGAACAAATAGAAAGTGAAAAAAAAAAAACTTTTAAGAGGATAACTTAAGTTGAATTACTGATGTTTTAACTATAGTACTATAGGAAAAATTAATTGGAACAGTACCCTCTTGGGATTGAAAATGTCTTTGATAAATATTCCAAGTTTTTTTTCAAATTATTTATTAATTGTGCAGCTTTTATAATTAACTAGTGATTTAAGGTTTAATTAATCATAAATTAATAAATAGATTTTTGAATCTACACACTCACAAGTACCAAATACTATGAACAATTTCAGTGTCTTTGTTTTCTTTGTTTTCATAGTGGTAATAGTGTAAACTGTAAGCACTTTACCTCAAGTTATTGAGAATAGACAAATTAGGAATTAGTAATGATCAAAAGACATCATAAAAATGAAAGTTTCATAAATGAAACTTTCAAAAAATGAAAGTTTAATTGCACTGTGAATAGAGAAACGATGAAAAATGCCAAATTATCACAGTACAAAACTGTACACACTTGTAGACATAAAAACAAACCTATGCTATCACAATCTCTATCGTATATATGCTTTAGATGGTAATTAATTTCAGTAAAATAATATCCATTGTATTACATTAATATTTATTCATATGAAATTTATTGAATTTATAGCTTGCTTATGTTCATTTATAAATTTTCTTTGATTTTATAAATGTGAAAAGGGCGTAAGCAAGGCATTTATATCTAGTTTTATTTTGTGAAGTTTGAAGTGGTAATATAATAAAAAAGCAATATTTTATTGTAAGTACATGAGAATACTTTTGCCTTTCAAAGTAATTAAAAACACTGTTTTCTATAACTGTAACAAAATAGTTATCTTTAATACTGAAATACATGGATACTTGATTATATTGAAGAATATAATTTTAAGCCTTTTAAGTCATTTGAGTGAATACTCTACTGGTGAAACTGTAAACATTTATTCATCAGTTTACTAAATATTATCTAAATATGTCTATGGGTCAGAAGTTGTTCTAGGCACTGGGAATGCAGCTTGAACAAGACCCATCCACTCCTTACCTTACAGAACTTAAAGTCGCTAGTTACAACAATTTAAGCTAAATCTTGGAAAGAGAATTAGAATGATTTGGTTGAAAGGAAGAAGGAATAGCTTATGAGAGTGGCCTGAGGTAGAAAAGAACATGGTATGTTTGACAAACTAAAAGAAATTCTTTTTGGCCAAAAAAATAAAGAATGACTGTGAAAGAGATAAATTTGGAGATATAGGCAAAAAGCCAGATCACAGAGGTTCCCATGGGTCATCATCAAGTCTCGACTTTTTTCCCAAGATCACTGGAAAAACAGTGGAAGCTTTAAAGCAGTGGAGTGAAGTGATTAGATTTTCATTTTTAAAAGGTAATTCTGACTACATTGTGCAGAATGGAATAGACGAACAAGAATTATTTTTTCTCTAAAATATCTAGAAAAATTAAGCAAGTTAGTTTTGTATTATTTTTACTGACTCATCTAAAATGTCAATTACATGTAGGACTCACTGCCTACATGCATCCTGTAACTCCTTTAGTGCTCTGCTCAGCCATGAGCTTTACAAAATCTTCCTTGTCCCACCAGGATGGATTTCTCTATGTTCTCCACTCTATCTCACTCTCTCGAAAGAAGGGACCATGTAATATTCATCCTTATTTCGCACAGAACAGAGCTCAGTGGGCATTTCAGACACGCTGGCTGAACTGAAATTATTCTTAAAAAGAATACTGTTTTCATGTCAGCCAATCCTAATTTAGAAATTTGGTCCTGCTTAAAGTCTTTGAGGACTGTTTTATATCTGAAAATATAGCTGTATATTGAGGTTTTTAAAAAGCATAACAGATATAGGATAACAGGTTTCCTTTACTTCTAACATTGACAATTTTTTTTCCCCAAATGTTAATAGTTTGTGTCAAATATAATAGGTAATGAGCCAACTAAAATCACTGAAATAGCAGGTTACTGAAGAAGAGTCAGAAGGACCAATTTTAATTAAAATAAAGATTTGATGAAAGTATAATAATTTAAGTCACTAAAAAATGATGAATATAACATTCAAAATGTTTTCTGTAAACATAATTTAAACATCAATGATTAAAAATATTTATGACCAAGGTAGATGGCAGCACTGAATGAATATCATATCCATAAACACTATTTTAGAAAGAATATATGTGAAACAGGTCTAAATATTCTGAATGCTGTAAAACAGCACTGGGAGATTATGACAACACTTGAGAAAATTTGAGCACTGATTTGGAATTTACCAAGGATGTAATCTTGATGCTTAATTGAAATTTAGCTGAATGTACTTCAAATTTTAGATTAATTTTCAAATCACATTATTTAATCTAAAAATTGACAACTACTTATTCCCTTTTCAATCTGAATTATTTATTCAAGTTCTACAAAATATTTAATTTGTAGCATCAGAGTTTCTCAAATCACTTGATGGCAAACTTTGGCTGAAGCGGCATTTGTATTATTAGTTGATAAATAATAAACTTATGTCCGAAAATTACCTGCCTCTTTTTCAGTGGGTAATAGAATGAATACAGGAAAGTTTGTTAATGTTAATTAGCTCATGCAAATTTCTGGAGTGAAAATACTAAATTGAAGGGCTTTTTTCTTAATCGATATTTCATTAATATTTACACATTTTTTGTTTCCCAGTAATAAGAAAATCTACTTGATTAAGCAAATCATAAATTTGATAATGATCCCTATATTCACATGAGTGGAAATAGTCATGGTAGGAGAGTGAATAGAGAACCAAGATGATATCATTTTAATCCTTTAAAGGAGACTATCACATGCTAAAAATTCATTTTATTTTTTTTATTTTTTGGCCATGCCACGCGGCTTGCAGGATCTCTGTTCCCCGACCAGGGATTGAACCCATGACCCCTGCAGTGGAAGCACAGAGCCCTAACCACTGGACCACCAGGGAATTCCCAAGAATTCATTTTAGAAAGCTTCTTATTAAAGAGAATCAAAGTAAGTACTTTCAGTATGAATTCTGATGGAAATGAGCTCCTGAGATATTTCTGTATGATTTTCAATCAATTTATGTAAAGATGTCTTGATTTTTCTCCTTAGTGTGTACTAAGCATTTGAATGGTTTTCTATTACTTATATTTGGAGAATATATGATTATGAGCTGGAAATAGAGCTGGAGTAGATATTTTGTTCTCCAAATATTAATGTGCAATTAATTAATATTTCCACTGATGCATATATCAATATATATTTGTTAGTTTTTGATACTACACTGTTTTTTTCCTAAACTGTTCAATGAAACCTGCTAGCAAGAAACAGAAAATTGCTACACTTCCTAATTTTGTAAAAGATAGGCTTATATTAATTGATTAGAAAATTACCAACATATGATTTGGCTCTGTGGTATTTTTATCTCTAAAAATTAAAGTAGGAAGTTAAGCAATATTAAATTTGGAGTCATAATATCAATGAATACCTGTTACCTTTTCAAAATGAGAAATCTGTTCTCAGTGCAATCATATGGGTCAGGCAATAGGTAATTCAGAAACAGTAGAATAAGCTACATAAAATAACCACCAGACATAATGTTTTCATTTTTCCCAATCAAATTATCTATTTTCTCAATAATAAATTAACATTTGTGTAAAAAACTTTTCATGCAAATATGAAAATTACTACATAGGATAAATCATCAATCAGTAAATATGTGCACTTATTAATAGAAAAATGGCTTTTTTATTTTCATGTTATCTCAATACCATAAGTGGTATATAATAAGCAACGGGTATTTAGTACTTATTTTTACTATCCTTTATGCATTATATTCTTTCTATTTTTACTCCCTCCTCCCTCCAACATTTGCACTGCACTTTGATTTGTTTTTTTTTTCTAATTTTTGTACTTTCAAATTATTGAGGTTCTGACTGTTACTGTCTATACTTTTCAGCTACTTTGAACTCTTTCTTTCACTTCCTACATCTTGGCTCTGTTTGAGCTCATTCTCTAATTAGAATCATAACCAAAATATAGCTTTGGCTGTAACTAAATGGGCACAAGTAAAATAACATCCAATACCTCTATGAGTAACAACTGCAAGCTCTTTAGTTCTTTCTATCTGTTCAGCATTTCTTGGTCTTCTCCTTGTACTTTGTGTATCTGCTTGATGAGGAGAGAGCCCGTCCTTGGATGTGTTGGGGTCCAGACCTGAATTTCTGATATTCTTTACTTGCACTCGCTGTTCCTCGGAAAGTCTATGGATGGTGACAGCTGTAACACTGGATACAGTAACATCTGCAGATGTGCTAGCAACAGCAATAGCACCAGTGGTAGTCCTGTTATGCTCCTCTAACTCACCAGTGGAGGTAGTGTGGGTCAATGGAGAAGAACCTGTGGGACACAGTAGCACTAGATGCTAACTTTTTCTTTTAAATTTTGTTTTTTTTTTTTCTGATAAGTTTAATAAATTATATTCCCTCTATCACCTTAAGTATTATCAAACATGAAAAGGCAAAACACAAACATACCACTAAAATGTGAAGTAACCAGATCTGATGTTTGGTCTATATCAATCAACCTATGAATGGATATTATACACAAATATACCACATTTTAATTGTAACACATTAGGGAGAAAAAGGTGAAACAGTAAACCCTTTACATGGCCCTGAATCAATCTTATTCATTATTTATCTACAGATGATTTTTTAGCAACAAATGCCTGGCAAGTGACAAGTTTTGACAGAATGGGTAACTATGTAACCACACTTTTCTCAGAAGTATGCTTTGAATAGCCTGTGCCATATCACTTCATGATTTCTGGGAAAAATCTCAAATTTTTCTATTTTAAGACAAAAAAGTGAAGAAAGGAGAATTTAAAAATCAAAGCCAAATTGAAAACAAAACGATTTTAAAAAATGAAGTTCTGAAAAACTACTCTATGTAAATGTCTATCTTAACCTCATTTGCCAGAAAGCAGTCAACATGATAAAATATTCAATGTCGTGAGCTATACATACTTTAGAATTTACCAGGTTGTTTTGGAAGTTGGGTAATTTTTTTCAGAGTTTTAAAGTAAAACTTGAGATTAACCAATTTTCAACTAGTTAAAATTAAATAAATTGTTTTATTTAGAAATGACTGAAAATTAACTATTAGCATGGAAATTTTATTCATACAAAACTAGCTTTAAAAAAAGGTTGAAAGTTTCCAAATATCTCATAAGCATGTCACTGTAATTCTCTACATTCTTAACCTTATTAAAGTTTCACTATAATTTTAAAATTGTTTTAAAGGTACCAAATTAGGATTTTCTTTTTTCTTTCACTTAAACTTTTTCAGAGATTGTGCTTGGTAGTACGTAATTCTCACATAAGGAAAAAAGATGTAACTTTATAATAGAAGCATGAAACAGAATGAAGATATACTTAGAAGGATCTTGACAGATAAAATGCTTAACAAGAAAAAAATATTGAATTTTGGAGGAACAGCTACTAATTAGGAATAATAATCATGTCCTGGTTAGAAAACTTCTGAGTATTTTTTTAAAGCCAATGAGTGGTATATGTTTTTATATACTTGCTTTCTCAATAAACTGCATTTCAAAATTCTGTCCACAATGTATATTTAGATATTTTAGACAAAAATACATGGGTATATTTCATTCATTTTGCGAGAGAAAAAACAGCTATATCACATAATGTGGTTTGAGCATGTTCTGCCTCCTTCCCCTCCCCCCACCCCATAGGCAGATGCTTAGTAGGACTAGTAATTCGGGTTCCTGCTTTAAACTCAAAAAAGAAGTCAAACATGAACCCCTGTCATTCACAAGCAAGCAAAGGAGCACATGTCTATTACTAATTCTTCCAGCCTGTGTTTTCGTATCATTTTAATTTGATTTACAAATTCAAAAAATTAAATGATTGTACTTTGTGGCGGGCAGGGGTAAATGAGGTATGACGATTATCAGATTATTCTAAAGACTTTTAATATACTGTAAAGCGTTAATCAGAAAAATGTTGCTATTGAATATTCATCCAAGTTACTTTGTGAATATTAAAATCTACTAAATGCATGTTGGTTATGCAAATTGGCCAGTAATATTTATTAAGATAATATTTGGTAAGGGTTTTCTTTAGTCACATGATTAAGCAATAGCTACACATGCATTACTAACATTCAGTAACTGACCTCATGGTAAATCAGACATTTTGATGTTCATGTGCTCATTACTATAAAAACAGTACCTGGTCCATATTATTCTGGGAAGTTTAATTGCACCTTTCTTTTTGAAAGGAAGTATGACAAATCAGGATAAAAACTAATACTTTAGAACTTTTCCTGACTTTATCATAATTTCCAGGCTTTCAGGTTTAGTTTAAAAAAGGAAAGCATTTAACTGTAAACATATGTTGCTAAATGCAATCTAAAAGTATAAAAAATAATGGAATTTGTACTCTTTCAAATCTCAGCGTTTCTACCTTTAGCAAGGAAGTAAATTAATAGTTATTTATTATATTTCATCACTGAAGGTCATTACAATTAATCCTAAATAATCTCCTGTATTTGGGTAAATGAATCTGGGGTAATTCTTAGGAATGTGTCCAGGTTGCTTCTATAACTAATCTTTAAGCTCTACAGACTAATTTCAAACACCCGTTTTTTGAAGACCCCAGAGGATAAATACAGTTCTTAAACAAATTTGTGAGTTAGAACTGATCTTTAGTAGCGTTTAGATCCAGGACTTGCTAGCACTCCCAATCTTAAAATCTTCAGTAATAGAGTTCTACTCTGGCTATTGGTAGTGAATATTCAGTATTATTCTCTTAACCTGAATGCAGAACAGGGTGTAATATTTGAATAAAGCATTAAAAAAACATTTATTTAATAACCATAGTGTAATTAGCTATATATTCCAACCAGATATTTTACTAACCTGTTCTTATGTTTTACTTATATTTTGTGTTCATAATTTTTCCTCCCCATACTATAATGCAAGGTCCCTGAAGGCTGAGATTTTTGTAAATTCCATTCATTGCTGAATCTCAAGTATCTAGGACAATACCCAGTACATAGTAGATGCTCAAGAAATATCCCTCAAAAAAAAGAATAAAAGAATGAATGAATTTAATAATTATTATAATTATTATTGTTAATAATAACAATAATAAAGAGGATAAATTTCATGAATGAAACATGACTATAATTTTTAATGTGGTAAATCATAGGTCAAACAGTATAATGAAATGAAGAATAATTCCAAAGAAAGGAAAAATTGATGGTTTTGTTTTGAACTTTCAAAAACATCACTGAAAAAGTGTGGAATCTGAAGATTTAAATGCATAAGTAATAGTTACTTGAAGATTTGTGTCAACATTCCCAAATCATGATAGTTTACAATGTTAGTGTGAAATGGATTTATTTAGAATGTTCAAATTTCTGTACAGTAAAAAGTAGATATATCTCATAATGACAGGAAATAGAAGTGCATCTAAATTTAGTTAGGCACTTATATATACATATATATGTAGTGGAACTATATAAAACATTGATTTCCTTTATAAGGCAATAGAATCATCCATCACTATACAATTATATCATATATTGTATAATCATTTTATTTAAAATGTAGACCAATTTAGAATACTAATTTTGGTACCATTTTAAATTGGCAGTGTGTGAAACAGATTTTTAAATTGTCAAAATGCATCTTTTAACAGTTTCAAAATACTCAACGTTTTTGCATACATAACTGTTTTATGCGGAAATTGCCAATGCTGGAAAAAGGCTTAGGATTATATATAGCAACAATTCAATATTAAATATATAATATATCTAATTCAATATTAAACTATAACTTTCTTTTAAAATATTTTAAGTATGCTACACAATTATGTAAGTATTATCTTTAATAGCACAGTATTAAATGCATGTTACAAGACATACAACCCAAATTTAGGAATAAACTGTACATTCAAAAAACCCATTCTTCTTTAGAAATAAAACCATGTATACAAGATGTAGTTTATCACAATTAGATTACCCTGTCAATTAACTTGCTAGAGATATATTATAAATTTGATGTTTAAAATATAAATACATCTAAAATATAATTTTATTAATATTTTAATAAAAAACATTTTCAAATATAACAAAAATAAAATGAAATGATTTACACATATAAGCATGCTTCTATAAATCATAACTATATGTCCTCTTGGAATTATGATAATGGAAAATGACGTGTGTTACACATGTAAATTGGCAAATTTATATAATAGCACAATTAAATTATATAACTAAATTTGGATTTTATTATGTATCATATTAAAAATTATATTTTTGAAGGCTTTCTTATTTCAACAATCTGCAAGGTACTAAGCATAATTCATGTAAAGCGATTTATAAACGCATCATAGAAAGTATCTTAAATAAAAACTCAAAAAATTGAATTTGAATTTCATTTTGATTAAAATTTTAGTTTTACAGATTTTTTTAAAATTATGCTATATTGCTTTGTAATTATTGTCTAACTCATCACAGACGTAAAGAACAGAATATTTTGCTAGAGATATGAGTGGATGTCCCAAAATGCATACAGCTATACAAGTACATGTTAAAGATAACTATGTATCCATAGAAGTAGCTTTTAGGCATTTATATTTGGCATGTTATTTTATATAAGACATATATTCTGTTCCACTGATTTTAGCATTTCAAACGAAACATTTGAATAAAAGCTTAAATAACAAAATAATCTTAATTGAATAATTTTGTGGCATAATGATATATAATGAAGAAAAATGCAATAAACATATTTAACATGAAAACATGCAAAAGAAAAAATATACAAAATAACATCAAAATAAAATATAAATACAACTAATGCAGCAATTCTATATGAGTCACATTTAGATATTCTATAAATTTTAGCATATGTATTTTAATTTGTATGTTGTATTTCTTCTTTCATTTAATATTACATGAAACTTACAGGAGAGTGTCAATAAATGAGGACTCTTGAAAACTAACTAAAATATGAGGGGGTGAAGTAAAACAAAGCCACTGCTTTGATACATGTTACAGTTAGGAAGCATACTGTAGTTGGGAAAATAAGTATTTTGCATTTTAAACGTTATAAATTCCAGTATTCTAAAATCTGTATAGCTTGGTATTTAATAGTATAATCTGGTGGATGTGGGTGTACTATGAATATTCAATTTATAGAAGAGATGAGTAAACAAATAGAAAGTAGCCTTTAAATTGTAGGAAAAATATAAATAATCTACCTTTGATTAGTCATTACCTAATATAAAATTGTCTGTCTGACTAGGAAAATAAATGGACAAATCCTGAAAAAATTAGTTTCTAATTTAGTTTTAAAGAGCAGGTATATATTGGTCTTATAAAGTTTTGATTTTAAATTAAAATGTTTCATTTATTTTGAAACTAAATAAGACTATGATCTTAAAACATCTCATTAAATAAATATAAGATATTCTTAATTATAAGATACACCTCTAAGAAAGAAAACATTCAGCCATTAAAATATGATATGACAATGCAAAAATGCTGCCCCCTAAATCCAGATTTCTGATACAAAGAAATGGGAAAGAAGTTGATCTCACTAATTCAAGTGACAGATTTTCTATGATCATGAATTAATTAAATAAATTAGGTACACATTAATTTAAAAATAGAACTGAGAGTTTAAATATTGTCTTTCTGAATTCACTGACATATTGATATATATTTACATTTATATTATATATTTATATCTAAATTTTTAAGCATTAAATAGGGACACCAATATTAACTTTTGCAAGTGGACTTGTTATTGTTTATCAGATGCAAGTGATCTTAAATGAATAAATATTTGCAATCTAAGCTGAAACTGATGATAGCAAGATTTAGTGATACATTTACTAAATCCACACTTACTATGAGTAAATAAATGATTATAAAACAAATATTCAACAAAATATGTGCTAATGCCAAGTTGTTTATATACAAGATAAAAACTCCATATTCTGAATTGTTTGCAATTTTGATAAACCCACATGCCAAACCAGCATAAATATCTTTACCTAAATGAAACATAGAAAATACCAAGTTTTAGAAAGCATACAGAGAGTACTCTGTTGGTCTACCACAACAAAACTACGTGTGTGTGCGTGTGTGTATGTATGCACACACACATATATATGGTAATATGGTAATGTGGTATATATGGTAAATACATATACTTGTCATATAACATGTTATATATGTTATATAGTATAAATCCATGAATGTTACACTAAATATCCTCACAGTTTGTCACAGAATGTGAGAGAAGAGACATCTAATTTCTTAGTACTAAAAATATAGTAAGCTCATGCGAGGAAAAATTTAAGTAGAGGGCTGTATGGGTCTTGAAGATTTTCTCTCTCTAAGAGCCATTTCTTGCTTCACCTAGTTGATTAAAGTGAAGTTGCAAAACGAAGCATCAGCATCTTATCACTCCTTTTCATACATTTTTGGAAGTCTCAACAATGTGTAGTGATAGGTCCAAGGTGTCTTTTTTTTAATTTTAATGTGCCCAGTCACAAACACACACACCACTCACAAGAATAAATATTCAAAAATGCAAACTGAAGCCTTTTTTGTGTAATTAAGCATAATGTTAATCCATAAAGTCACAATACTGACAATAAAACTTGAACACCTAGCTTTGAAGTAAGATTCACAACATCCTTGTCATATTTCATAAGAATAAAAGGATAGAATGTCCCTTCACACTTTCCTAAAACCACCTCCTAGAATCCTGCATTTTGAGACCTCTTTCCTATAGCAGCTCTTACCTCTTAGCAGAACTAGAAGGACACATTCTGGGTTTCCCCAAAACAAAATGTAACTTAACACACACTTGTTTAATTTCCTTCCACACAAAATCTTGTGGAATAGCTGCCAGTTCTCATGGAAGATTTAAAGGCATTGTTAGCAAAAAGGGATACCACATATCTTTTATTCCAAAGTGTAATATAAGGAACTCCTTCACTTTCAGAACACTGCTGCCTCTAATAACTGATATGTATTAATGACGTTTGGAAAGTAGAAATCATGTCTTATACATGTATATCTCTCACTTCCCCTTGAATGTTTCCTACATATATGAGGGAAGAATGAATGTGGATAAATGTACTTCTCTCTTATTTTTCAAAAACATAAACATTTCATTTTATGTTTAATTAATAGTTATTGAGTGTTAAATGTATTTTAAGGATATAAATAAGAAAGAAATTGGACCTGTTCAGATGTATTTAAACAATATAAAAACATAATTATAACTGCAATTAATATTGCATGTGCTAGAACATAAGTAATGAAAAGAGGAAGGGACATTTAAGAACACATAAATCACTCTTTCATTTGTCTTTTCTCAAATGAGGGTAGTGTTTCCCTTTTCTTCCATTCTCCAGAACCTTTTTCCCTCCAAAAAAATATTTTATAATGATGATATTTGGTATTGTGAAGGAGAAGGGAAAGAAGTAAGGGAAAGGAACTGGTGGAGTTACCCTTTATACATATCATGGTTGAAAGAAAAAATAAAAGGCTTTATCCTGACCTAGCTCATCATGTCCCTAAGTCCTGCTTACTTGACTATCTCAGTGTTTCCATGTTTTTCCTCTATTTCCTTCTATAATGGCATTCTAGATTGGGGAGGGCAGGGGGTTTGTCATTTTCTTACTAATTATAAGTGTTCCTCTTTTTTTTTAATACCTAAAGTATAAAGTATACCTAATGCTGGTTTCATATATGAGATATGATTTAAAGGGAACCAAGGAGCTATTTCTCTCTGTGTATCCAGATGCTACTTAAAAAAAATGATGCTCTTTAGGATTAGGCATTGCTCTCTCATAATTGTTCTCTTATCAGACAAATGCTTTTTTGGTTGAGAGAACACACATATCAGAGTGATTGCTCAACTATTTAGTTTGAATTAGTTTATTGTAAAGTTTTCTTCTCCTCAAAAGAAATAATAGGGGCAGTTTGAGAAATATATGTTTTGATGAGGAGTGTGAAGCTTGCAGTAAGATCACTGAACACTACTTGTTGAGGCACTTATCATAGGTTGATATGTGATCCCATGTGGTTGTTATATGATTTGAAATAACTAGGTTCATTATTAACAGGTGGGTGTAATGGAGGTGTGGGCAGATAGGAAAGTGCTGACATTCTGGAAGAAAGACTATTATGGTATTTATTGTGGAAAGGTTGCTGAGCAACTGGTGAATATCTGCATAAATATGCTGAAGTACAGCAGCCTAATAAGAAACTCAAGCCAAAGGAAGTCTTATTTTCCTGCGTCAACACTCTGTAAAACACTTTTTATCCTGTAGCAGCTAATTAATTAGTTGCAGGAGTGGTTTTCTTGGGAAGAAAAATACAAATCTTGGCTTAAAAAAGTAGCATGTTGAAGGAAAGTTTTTTCAAAACCTTTAGAAATGGTAAGAACCTTGAGTATACCATTAAAGGTTACTATTAACTGGATAGACAAATATACATTATCTATTGGGGTATTATATATAATTATATGTTGGGGTATTTAAAATATGTATTCCCACATTGAAAGGTAAATCTTCATATTTCTTCATGTAATTATTCTGTCCAGTAACCTTTCTTACAAAGACTACATTTTATTTCAAGACTCTAAGTAAAAAGACTGTCTTGCAATACCATCAATAAAACAGAGGTATGAAGCCTATACAAGCCTAATAATGAGTAAGAGTATTCTATTTGATTAAGATCACACACAGTTTAATTGACTGACTTTTGGATGAAAAATATTAAAGAAAAGGAAGTTTTCTTAATCATTAAAGTGGTTTAAAATACCTAAAAGTTTTATATCTACCCAGATGAGTTTTGTATATTCCAATTACAGGCAATAATAATGATTATCAAATCATTTTTCTTACATATACTTTTAACTTTTATAAGGATGGTGGAGACTTGGCTTTTCACCTGTGGAATAGTATCTAATCTCCCCAAATTTCTGAATACAGGTGATTAAAACACCATAAATATATTGGTCATTCTAATGGCTACTTTAAATGACTAGATAACAGACTATTTAAATCAACATGTTATAAAGAGGACTCAATATTTACTGAACATTTACTGTGTTATAGACACAGTCCTAAGTACCTATGAGCTGAGGATATTAAAGCTCAGAGTAGTTTCAAAACATACACTAACTCACTTTGCTAGTAAATTAAAAAGCTAGGACTGGACCCAAATTGTATAATCCCAAAACCACAGTCTTAACTCCTGAAAATCAGTACACCTCTACTTAGCCTCCCCAATACAAAATAGTGTGTAAACGCTTGTGTCTCAATCAACATATAAGTTATTTATTTATGTTTTGTCTTCCTTGTATTTCTTCCCCCTCCTTCCCCAACACATGTCTGACTTTTACCAGGTCTCTCTTGCAACTCCCTTGCCTCAGGGAAGGATGGTTCTGCAGGACTAAAGGAGAAATTTGCTCTAAGATCTCTCCATAGCTTTTGTTTCCTAACAGTCTAGAATTCTTGAGGGGATTATCAAGTGACAGGAGAGAATCAATGACTTGGGTAGAGGTTGGGGACCAAGGAGAGGCACTGAAGATGACATACACAACCTCCCTACTGCATCTCAGGAAGTGGAAGAGGAACGTGGACTCTCACCTTTGGCTAAGATTTTCTACTCAGGCTTGTCATGGGAAGCCCAGGATTACCTGATTTCATGGGAAATTCGGGCTTGGACAGTGATGACAGGGTGCCACTGTCCAAGCACTGCAAATGCCCCCTGGATTCTTCTGCAACTCAAGGGAAGAAGAAGGTGCCAATGTTTTTTCTACCCTCACACACAATGACCTGGATAGAATTCTCCTGTCAGGGACAATAAGGTCTCTCAACTTTATCTGAATTTAAGAGAACAAAGTGACATTTCTTGCTCATGCAAGTCTGTGGATTAAATTTCATACCTGTTTCACTTGCAAATACAGCAAAAGTATATACACACCCCAACAGCCTGTCTGGTTTTTTAATAATTCAGTTTCAGCTTGACATGATGCCTCTGTGTTCTTACTATTTCCTCCTTTAACTATTATAGTTTTTCCTCTCATAACAGTTCTAAGTAATCTAATTTCACTTATCTTTGAAAATTATTTGCTGCTCAATAGTTACAAGACTTGTATTACCATCCCTAAGCCTTCCTACCATGTTACAAAATTGGATCACTTTTTTTTTTCCTTGCTGCATGAACAAAAGCTTCTGTAAATTTCTGGGTCCTAACTTTTACCTACAAGGACTTCTCCAATCTTCAGAAATTTTCATAAGAGGAATAGTTTTTCTTAGCTTCACATAAATTTTATTATTTATGGAGAGTAGATACTTTACTATGAGAACTTTTGCCCTAAAGACCCAGGAATCACTTAGTCCTAAGCAACTATTCCCCCTGATTCCAAGTTCTAATAATCATAGCTTCTAACAATTACGGATCACTTACTTCATGCAAGTTCTATGACAAACATTTTCCATTTAGCCTTCAAAAATCATATGCAGAAGGTACAATTAAAATTAACATAGTCCAGGACAAATAATTTGATTAAGGGCATTCATTCATGTATTCACTCAAGTGTTTATTGTCTCAAGTCATTCATTCAGTCAGGTATTCATCTAACCAGAATATATGAGTGCCCACTTTATGTCCGCCAGGCACTGAATAATTCAGAGGTGAGTAGTACAGACAGTACGTTTCCTAAGAAAGATTACATTCAAGTGGAAGAGATGAAGAATGGACAGATTAATATAATAGCTAGTAGTGAAACACAAAGTGACATTTGAGCTCAAACCTTAATAAAATGAAAGAGTGGGAAATAAAAATAAAAGACTTGATACATCTGGCACTTTTATTGACTGTCAGATTCCATAGCTTGTATTCTTAACCTTGGTGACATACTGCTTCTTATTCAGTCAGAACTTGGGAATTTCACTTTATTTCTCTGTAACTATGTTCCACGGTCTCTCGTGCTCTATATTTCTATGAAGTAATATGTATTTTCCTTTGAGACAATATTACATTTTGAGAGTAAAATTTATATATTTGAATTCACATTTAAGGAATAAAAATTAAAATAATAGCAATAGGGTCACTAACTTTTTTTTTTTTTTTTTTTTTTTTTTTTTTTTTTTTTTAACATCTTTATTGGGGTATAATTGCTTTACAATGGTGTGTTAGTTTCTGATTTATAACAAAGTGAATCAGCTATACATATACATGTGCTCCCATGTGTCTTCCCTCCTGCATCTCCCTCCCTCCCACTCTCCCCCTCCCACCCCTCCAGGCTGTCCCAAAGCCCCGAGCTAATATCCCTGGGGTCACTAACTTTTATTCGATGAACATCTGTATATCTATATTAAACTGCTAGCTAGCCATTATTCAATGGTAGGATACAATGATGAGTGAGAGAGATAATGTAAACATAAAAGTCTGTCATACAAAGTGAACTAAGTCAGAAAGAGAAAAACAGATACCGTATGCTAACACATATATATGGAATTTTAAAAAAATAAAATGGTTCTGATGAGCCTAGGGGCAGGACAGGAGTAAATACGCAGACGTAGAGAATGGACTTGAGGACACAGGGAAGGGGGAAGGGGAAGCTGGGACGAAGTGAGAGAGTGGCATGGACATATATACACTACCAAATGTAAAATAGCTAGCTAGTGGGAAGCAGCCGCATAGCACAGGGAGATCAGCTCCGTGCTTTGTGACCACCTAGAGGGTGGGATAGGGAGGGTGGGAGGGAGATGCAAGAGAGAGGAGATATGGGGATATATGTGTATGTATAGCTGATTCACTTTGTTATAGAGTAGAAACTAGCATACCATTGTGAAGCAAATATACTCCAATAAAGATGTTAAAAAAAAAAAAAACAAAGAAACAACAAATACCGTATGCTAACCCATATATATGGAATCTGAAAAAAAAAAATAGGTCTGATGAACCTAAGGGCAGGGCAGGAATAAAGACGCAGATGCAAACATAGCGAATGGACTTGAGGACGGGGGAGGGGGAAGGGTAAGCTGGGACGAAGTGAGAGTGGCACTGACATATATATACTACAAAATGTAAATTAGATAGCTAGTGGGAAGTAGTCACATAGCACGGGGAGATCAGCTAGGTGCTTTGTGACCACCTAGAGGGGTGGGATAGGGAGGGTGGGAGGGAGACACAAGAGGGAGGGGATATGGAGATATATGTATACATATAGCTGATTCACTTTGTTATACAGCAGCATATAACAATGTAAAGCAATTATACTCCAGCATATAACAATGTAAAGCAATTATACTCCAGCATATAACAATGTAAAGCAATTATACTCCAATAAAGATGTTTAAAAAGAAGTAAATTTTAATTAAAAGTAGAAACAATAGACAAACAAGAAAAAACAATAAAATATGATTGCACTATGTTGGTGTGTTAGATTAAATGTGGCCACACATTCTTTGCAACTCTTTCCATCAAGAGGTACAAACTATTTCCCCATGCCCTTGGATCTAAGTAGTCCTCCTGCCTTACTATGACCAACAGAGTAAATCAGAAGTGCTATTGTGTAAATTCTTGTGTCTCAGTTCCAACAGTCCTTATAGCTTCCACCTTGGCTGTCTTGGAATGTTTCCCTGAGACTACCATACAAGGAACTATGTCTAGCCTACCAGAAAATGAGAGGCACAGGAAGGAGAACTGAAGTGCTCCAGTTGAGAATATTGAGGCACTTCAATAAGTGAGGCCATAGTGGACCTTGCAGTCCAGTAAACCCTGCAGCTTAATGCAGCTATACATGTGAGCTCAGAAACATCCTGCATACCAAGAGAATTGTGAGAAATAGTAAAGTACTGTTGTTTTAAGCCTCTAAGACTTGGGGTGGCTTTTACAAGCTATGGTTAATTGACATAATATGGGAAATGCAGAATTTTATAGGAATACATAATAGAAGCACTAATTTGATCTTGGGGATGACTTAATAAAGAGAAGCTTTCTGGAGGAAATATTTTATAGTGAAAGCAGAAACATGAATAGGAATTTCCAAGGTGAAGACAAAGGAAAGAGATGATCCAGACAGAGTGTGCTCTATGAACAAAGGTCATGAGACAAGACAGATCTTGTTAGCTTCTAGGAATTAATGGTCATTAGTATGGGTAAAACAGACTGCAAGCAGAAAACTAGAATTTAAGATGAAAATATAGGTAGAGGGCATATTGTAAGAATATGGTACAGCAGATATGGTACAAGGCATGAGATGATATTTGAACTTTGTATGAATCCAACAGAAACAGTCCCTTGATTCTACTCACTCTAATCAGCACCGTATTTCTCTCATCCCTTCTCAGAACCAAATGTGTTTCTTGTAAGAAAGTATTATGATAGTATGGATTCTCTTTCCACTGATGGAAAACATAAAAAGCATTCTTAAGATTAAAAAAGTAAACTTCTAGTAATTCCAAAATGTGGTAACCGTGGGGTCATCTCTAAAACAAAATTTAAAATTATAAAATATTTGCATTTTTAACCCACAAGTCTTATATGTCTGTGTTCATTTCCCTTTGTTGTCATTTTTCTATTTTCCAGTGCGTCACCTATGAGGACCTACTTCATCCAGTTTTTCAGAATAGTAGGTGGAATTCTCTGTTGAAGTAAAAATATATTTCACAACAAGGTCAAACAAAGTCTTTCATTAGAGGATGAAATTTGTGTTACAGAATTTCAGTCACTAGCTAGAAGGCTGCATAGAATTGGGGCAGATGTTGGGGGGTTCTCAGTGCCCCTAGTCATGTCATACAGTCACCTACAGAGTCTATCTGCAAAAAGTCAGCTAGAATGTATCTTTATGTGTAATTACATTCAAAATATGCTCTCAAAAATTGTATTTTCCTTTCAGAAGGATGATTTCTGCTATAAAATGTTACTGAATCTGTGCAGTTTCTGGCTTTCCTGGTAGAGAGAATACTTTTATATTCAGACGAATAACTTCTAAAGTTCATTTCAGATGAAATTTCACATGGTGTGCCTTGAAACAAATTAGAATTAAAAAATAGTATACCAGTCAGTCAGTAACATAAACTGAGGTTTGCAATATAGAAAAGAGAGAATGAGATACTTAAAATATTATTTTGTGATCCTAAAATAGTACATACAAATTATATACAGTACATTTTCTTGAGTTGGCCTAGTGAAGTGATCTATAGCAATTAAAGATTATTTATAATGTGACTACATCTATACTGCTTTTTGCAAAATATTATTATTTACAATCATTTTTAACACCACTTACAGATTAGAAAGAACACTGTTTTGCAATTAGTTCTTGGTTCAATACTGGCTATGCTGAAACTAGGAATAAAATTGTGGGTGATTTGCCTTAATTTCCTCATTTATCATGAAAAAGTTTGGACTGAATTAGTAGTTCCTAAATCTGTCACCGTGAAATGCTCCTTTCATTACATTTCCCTAAGAAACTATTTTTTGGAAAACTCTGTCTTACATATAAACTAAATCACTTTCACAGTAAGAAATGGATGCTCATTTTAAAAAACCAATCATGTCACCTGGTAATCAGCACTTCTAATCACCATGAGGCAACCAATATATCGCTGTGTTAGTTATAGTGCTAAGCAAAGACAACTGATATTTTAGTTGGGATGTGATACACTGTAATGGGTAAATTTTAAATAAGCTTTCTGAAATAATGAAAATAATGGACCATTACTATTCTTCCAGGGAATCTCAAAAAGGAATCACTGGACTATACAAGATGTTTAAGGTCCTTTCCAGCTCTACAAACCTATGAGTACAGAAAACTGAATTTAAATAATACACTTATTTTAATATGTTGTTCACCTGCCATCCTCTCTCTCTCTCTCTCTGTCTTTCTCTCCCCACACTCCTCTCCCTTACCTCCTTCCTCCTCCTCTTCCTCTCTTTGCTCTTTCTGTTTTTCTTTCTTTCTTTCCTCCTACAACTGTACTAGACATTTAATACATTCCAGGCCTGCCTCTGGTTGCTAAAATGATCAAAGGAAGGGAAGAGATATCAAGAAAGTACATATGGTGATTTCAGCAGTGTTAGCACTATGAAGGCACAAATATAGGAGGCAGAGTGCCTAGGTTGTTGAGGGTAGCCTAAATCACACTGACTTATCCTCTCTAAAATGGAGATTTTTGTGCTGACTCCTGAATGGTACCAAAAAAAAAAAAAAAAAGGCCTGTCACAGGAAGACTTGAGGGAACACTTTTCCACTCAGAGAAAATGGCAAATACAAAGAACCTAAGACAGAAAAGAAGATGGTATGTCTAAGAGGGCAGTGAGAAAATGTTAAGTAGTAGGAAATGAGGGACTTGTGCGCCATTTTAAGAAGTTTGGGGTTTATTTTCTGATTTATTCTAAGTAAGTAATATAAGGGAAGAGCTGATTTAAATTTAAACAAATCACCTTGCTATTAATGTGCACGTGTGTGCATGCTCATGTATGTGTATGCGTGTGCATGTGTACCGGGAGTTGATTATGGTAGTAGTTTGCTCTATGACAAGAAATATGTGACAAAGTGGCATGTGGAAGAAAATGAGGTAGGTTTCCTGGCTTTTTTCCCACTAGAGCATTCCAAAGATGAAAAGTCTGAAAATAGCTACTACAGAGCTTCTGCACCAGACTTCATATTTGCAAAGGTTGAAAATGTAAATACATCAGACCAGAGAGTCCATATTAAGAGCCAAGAGCAGATCCATGCAGAATGAGGAACTGCCTGGGATGATACAGGAAGTATAATGAGTACTGAGGTTCAAAATATATCCAAATGGCTAATTCAAACTAATGTTCCAAATAAATAACAAAGTGATGGGAATGCTAAAAGCTGAGTAGCACAGTCCCTGAAAGAAACAGATGCTGTGAGCAGCAGGGAGACACCAGCGTAACTGGAACAAATGTGACTGTGAATAATGCTCTTTCATGACCCTTACAGCCTATCATATATGCTGGGAAAGTGTATCCAAGATATTTAGAAAAATTTCATCTTTGAAGTTTTAAGGAACGAGAAGGATGCCAAGGCTAAATAGGACATAAAAAGAAAATGAGGTTATGGCATTCTACAGAATGACATGAGATGTGGTAATTCTTGAATTAAGAAAATGGGCTAATATATTTAACAAAAAGAATGCATTTCTTTGTTGGTTCATTTAACAAATATTTATTGAGTGTTACCATGTGCTAGGCATTATTATGCTGAGGATATAAAGGGAAAAATCACACCCCATTTTCCTTTCAAGGAACTTACATTTTTAAAGGGGAAGAGATACAATAAAGCAATAAATTAACAAAGAAAGGAAATGTCCAATAGTGAACTGAAGAAAATTTTTAAACTGGCATAAAAGAGAGTGCCTGGTACCTGGTCAATGAAAGCCTCTTTGAGACGAGGATATTTATATTATGACCTAAAGGACAGGAAGAAGTCAACCACCTGAAGGCTGGGGGATAAGAATTCCAGAAAGCCAGTGTTGCTGAGTCACAGGCAGGGAGGAGACGCATAGGGATGAGTTTGGTGATACAGGCAAGGGGTGAACATGTAGAGCCGAACAGTCAGCTGTATCAATGAAGTTTTTAAATAAATGTGCTAGGAAGCCATGGTGAGGTTTTGAGTTTGACATGGTTTGTATTTTTTTTTAAATCACCCTAGTTTGGTATAGATAATAGATTACAGAGAGGCAACAGAGTCAGAGGACAGACCAAAGAGAAGGCTAGTGCAGATATAAAGGATAGAGATAATATTTTTGATGACTGGGGACAATGGGTTGACTCAACAGGCAAACCAATGATCATGGGATAATTAAAATTTAAATGAATTTTAAATTAGATAGTATTTACCTAATTTATAAATATCAAGTATAAATGTGTGATTGTGCTGGTTAAAACGATCAATTTAAAAGCACAGTCCACATATGTGAAGTAATGTCCTATATTTTCATCTGATATGTCCAACTCAATGAGTATGTATACTTCCAGCTACTAGCAGAAACAGAGTTGTAAAGGATAGCTGGATGCAAAAGGCAACTGAAAACTGGAAAAGACCACAAGCATATACTTCATTATTATTACTCCAATGAAGAAAATAAATAAATACAATAAAGAAAAAAATACAATACTATTTTGTCAATCTTTTTCATGAAAAATAATCATATAGGAAATTAGTTAAATTAGCATGTAAGTCCCCATTATGTCTAAAATGGCCAGGTACTGTGATAGATGCTTTAAAAAATACCATGGGCTATAATTATCACAATAATATTATATGTTAGAAATTATTATTTTTGTTTTATAAATGATAATTGAGATTTCAAGAGCTAAGAATTTCGTGGGCTTGACTGTAATTCCAATAAATGCTCTTTGTTCTATAATACTACACTGACGCTCTACATCTTCATGTCCATTCCTTCTTCACATTATACTACTGATAAGTGTAGAACCAATACACCTATTCATATAAACCATATTTATTTAGAAATTAGAAAACTTAATAAAAACAACTCACAGCATTCCCAAATGGGGAATAATAGTAGTCTTGCCAATCAAAAATAATAGAATTAGATATCACCAGTGGTAACATTGTCTTTTATTTTTATATTTGGAAAAAATACATATGTAAAAGTCTGGAAATATATAAAATATAACTGGCTTAAAAATATTCTACAAAAAATTAATAAATAAAAAAATTTTACCTGCACTTATTGTATAAAAGATACCTATATTTATAATTTCCAGGGCACTATTCTCTGTCTGAAGGTTAATAAGACATGTATTTTCCATTAAAGGAGATATAAAATTTCTAAAAATTAGCTAGAATCAAGGGAAGGTGGGAAAGGAGACAGATCATATCTGAATCTCTATATAAGAAAAAGTATGGAGATAACTGCATTTAAAAGATGTAGGCAAATGATGGGATGGGGCAGCTGAGGTTGAGAGAAAAGTGTATGCAAGGATGAAGAAGTATGAAAAAATTAAGAAACTGACAGCTAGTTCAGTTTTGGTGCAAATAATATGAGAGGAGTTGGTAAAGGAGAAATCTATAAAGGGTAGCATGAAAGATATTAAGCAGTTTGAAGCAGTCATTTGTTACTCCTTGGCCACCCAGAAACCATAGTTCTAGTAAGAGAAATTTGTTTGAAGGATTTTAACTTGTCACATCTTTTGCTTTTATCTCTGATTTCTAATTCTAAGTCTCATTTGGAGGTGTGGTGAATATTTAATTATAATTTGCATTAAGAAATTTTAAGTAACTGAGGAGTTTAAGTATTTAAATTCTAAGTAATTAAGGTACCTTAAATAAATAACCAAAGTATCCCATATAACCATGACTTAGTCTAATTCATATAACATTTTATGAAATCATGGGAATGGAAGCAGAAATAGTCAAATGAAAAGGAGAAGCCTTGCTTGTCATTTTCACATCCTTATCATTTCTAATACTGAAATTCTATTCAGATAATTTGAGCTGTAAAATGTAATTTTAATTGTTCCATAAATTTTTTTATATCTGATTTGAAGGGTATATTTGCAGCTGTTCTTACTAATCTCAGAAAGATATAATTAAAAATAACATTTTGTCTCTTTGTGAGACAGGACAGTTTAGGTTGCACTTCCACCTTATGAGGTTCAGGATCTAATTTGAAGTCCATGAGGAGAAAGAAGATTTTGAAGGTGTGCACTGATTCAGTGGTTCTGGGAGAGATATATGTATGCATAGACAAGGAAATACCAACCTTTACCTCAAATTTACTAGGAAGCATACATGTATAGCAAACCACTTAATGGGAGACACACTGAGAATGATTAAGTAGTTTTTTGATATGACTGTCACTTAGATATTTTCAACAGGGTTTTGAGAAGAAAAGCTAGATGGGTTTGTTTCAAGTGGATGAGTGAAAAATATCACAGTTTTAGACAGAGGATGGACGTCATGAAGGAATCTGTGTAACTGTGTACACATACTCTGTATCTTAGCAGCCTTAAAAAAATTAGATGAACTTTGGGATAGAGATGAACTCTTGACTCAAAAAGATAAATGTATTCTGTGAAATTTTAAGCATCAATGGAACCATATTTCTAGATACTGAAAGAAGTCAATCAAGACAGTGATGATAGTGTAATATATAACAGTGGTGTTTTCTGATGGAAGCCATACAGCACTTTGTTCCTCTTGTATAGTGGCACTGTACCAGGTTAGAGCATATGCTGCAATGTCAGACAGATCTGGCTATGAATCCCTACCCCAACAGCTAAGAAAACTCCATGAAATTGATTAGTAATTAGGAATCTTATAACTCCTAATTTGTAAAATGGAGAAAAGAAAACCAGTACAGCATATGTTGCGAGGATGTAATGAAATATATGGAATAAAATGTTTGACATAGTGCCCAGCAGAGAAGCAATGTCCAGTGGTAATGATGAAAAGAAAAAGTTGATAGAACTTATTTAAAGGTAGTGATGGAAAGGCACAAAATTCTTTTATTCTATTCTAAGATAGATTCTAGCTCTTCAATAAACGTTACACATTTAAAACATTTTTATTAACTAAAAACTCAATTTCTAAATTATTTATCCTGGAACATCTGTTTCACCCACATTTTAAAGCAATTAGTCATTTCACTCAATCAAAGTTGTAATGCGCATTAATGATTTATGATTACTGATGAATACCTGTTTTCGTCATGCAACTGTCTCTATGAGATATAGTATGAATTTTTGTTGTATGAATATCTGAATAATAGCTAATAATCCTGTGGCAGGTAGTTATTGGCTAGGGAATTTACAGTCTGCAGAATAATTATATCAGAACTCCAAAATATAAAAATGGCAATTTAATGGTCAAAGGGATATCATATCTGCACTTTTCTTTGATTTTATATTAGTTGACATTAGCAGAGGCTAAAATACTAATTAACTGAAGATGCTTTACAAGTTTAATTGTTTGATGCCTATACGGAATCGCTTCTACCATTTTGGTTGTCAGAAAATGGTAGAACTAATAATACAGAAGATAAAATGTATTTCCCAAATCTTGTACTCCTTTTTAAAACTTCTTGTATAATGTCATTTCTTGAAAATGTGTACAGTACTTAACTAAATATTATAATATTCACACACAAAAAAGTTTAAGTGAAATACATAGTGAATTGTATTAGAAAGAACATGAGTTTTGGAATAAAGAGACTCAGATACATATTTTGTCTCTGTTCCACTTTATTTAGGACTTCTTTCCTAATTGTCTCACCTACTGCTTTTATTTTGGGAGATACCCACATTGGTGAACATCAGACTATGTGCATTTATCTTTTCTTCCATTCTTATAAATGATTTTATAAATTAAAATCATTAAAAATTAAAAAATTTTTAGAATGTTGAAATGTGTGACTCTTTCCAAATTGAAAAATAACCTTGAGTTAGCTATCATTCCTTGAAAATAATTTAAATAAAGAAGCATTTTCAATGACATTTATTCAGTAAATATTTATCCCCCTCTTCCTTCTATCCTGGAAGAAATATCCTTCTTCTTATCAAAGAAAAACAAACAAACAAAGAAGCAAAAAAAAAAATCTATCCATTTGTTCTCTGGATCACATCCAATGACACATCTAGAACTTTGGTCTTTGGTTACATTCTTTGCTCCCTTGCATTATTAATTTCTTATTCTATATGGTCATTTACATAATTATAGAAAAATACTCTCAATCTCCAATGTTAAAAAACAGAAAATAAAGTAAAACCTTATCCTGACACTTCTAACCACCTTCACATTTCTCTGTTCCCTCTTAGCTGGATTTCTTGAAAGCACTGTCTACAAAATCTGTTTTTATATCTTCACTTCATATTTATACCTCAAACAAGTTCATTTAGGGTTCTGCTCAAATTTTACCAGAGAACTTACCTCTATGTTACCAATCCTATTCTATTTACTGTGCACCTACTATACGTCAAGAACTTGTCTAGTGATTCAGCATATAGCAGTGCAGAAAATAGGCAAATATCCCTATCTTTAATAAGCTTATATTCAGATGATGAATAGCACTATAAAGAAAAATAATACAAGGCAGGAGGCAGGGATCTGAAAGCCAGGAAAAGAGATGTAATTTAAAATAGGGTGGTACAGAAGACCCCACAGAGAAAATGAGATTTAAGTGGAAATGTGAAATATATCAAAGATTGAGCCACACAAATTACTAAGGGAAGAACCTTCCAGACAAAGAGAACAGCAAGTGCAAAGGCCCTAAGACAGGTGCACTTACGACACTTGGAGAACCAGCAAGAATGCTGCTGTGACAAAAGAAAGAGTGGGGAAGGAAGGAGTGAGGTCAGCCAAGGTAAAAAGGCTAAGTCATATAAGTAAATTAGACACAATTTTACAGCAGTTGAGATTGAATCATTACAGGGCCTTAGCTGAGCAAATTTTCAAAATACTATTTTGGCTGCTTTATTTCAAATAGACTACAGAAGGCCAAGGATGGAAGCAGGGAGACCTTTTAGGTAGAAGTTGCAATGACTGAGGCACGAGGAGATGGTAGCTAGAAATTGGGTGGTTGCAGTGGAGGTGGAAGGAAGTCGTTACAAACATTATGGATATTTTGAAGTTAGAGCTGATCATGACTGGCTGACATGAAATGTGAGAAAAAAATGAGTCAATGATGATTTCAAAGATTTATTCTGATGACTGGAAAAGAAGAATTGTCATTTGCTTAATGACAGAAAGACTGGAAGAAGCAGACTTTTCAAGAAAATATCCATTCAGTTATGGAGTTGTTAAGTTTGAGAAGCATATTAGAAATCCAAGTGGAGATGTTGTACGGCATTTGCACATGTGAAGCTGGAATTCAGGGAAGAAGATCTGAGCTGGAGATATAACTCTGGTAGTCATCAGCATAGAGTATTTAGAGCCACAGGATTGAATGAGATAACCAAAGAACTTCAGGCAAAAGCCTGAATGCGGATCAGAAGTCTGAGGGGAAACCCCTCAGTACATGAGACAGGTTTCAGCAGTGAGTTGGGGGGGTAGGAAAAGAGTAGCATTCTAGAGGCAGAATGTGTTTCAATGAGGAGGGGAGAATTAATTGGGCCAAATTCTGTTAATAAGTTAAATAATACAAAAATTGAGAAATAGTGACCTCTGTTCATTATAGGGATAGACAGTGATTGGAAGTGGTCCAGGAGAGAATGAGATGAGAAGAATAGAATAGAATGAATATCCAAATATTCTTCTAAGAATTTAATGTAAAGAAGAGCAGAAAAGCTTTTAGAGCATGTCATGCTTGACCACTCCATTTTTCATGGAACATTCTGTTGTCTGGACTTCTACAAAACCACTGTCTTCTAGTTTTCCATCTACTTTACAGATACTTGGTAGATTCTTTTCAATATCTTGTTGGTTCCTGCTCCTCTACATAAAATTTAAATAGTGAGTTTCTCAGGTCTCAGTTCTGGGTTGTCATTTCTCTGACTTTGCACTTTTGTGTCTTTGGGGAAACTCAATGAATCCCATGGTTTTAAATGCTCTCTTTATGGTACGAATCCCAAATGAAACTTAGAACTCCTTATGAACTCCATATATAGATACTCATCTTCCTTCTTTACATACCTATATATGATCTTTTCTGTGATGACACAAATATACACAAAATATATTTGATGAACTAAAATATAAAAGGACTCAAAGAGTGTTATTTCTTTCTTTTCACTATAAAATTTTTTCTCCTTAGAGTCTTTTATGTCTTACCAAGGAAATTTTAGAAGTCATTCATAATTTCTTCTCTTCCCTCGTATCAACATCCAATTAATCAGTAAGTCCTGTCCATGTCAACTCAAATTTATATCAAATCTGCCTTCATTTTTACCTCCTTATCCTAATTTGGGCAGTTGTTTTCTCTCACCAAGCCGTTTTCCCACTTTCATTTTTGCCCCTATTTTTCCATACATATGTGAAAAAAACCTCAAAGTTAAATCATACTGCCAACTCTCTCTTGCTTAAAATTCTTCTATATATTTTATCATTGCCTGAGGACATGATTCTACAACATTACTTCAGGTCACTTAATTCTTTTTTTTTTTCCCACCAGTGAGTAACATTTTATTGTGATCATTTCTGCAGTGGGAAGAGAATTTTCCACATTGGAAAACCCTTTCATAACTGTTATCTCAGTTGGTCCACCCAGATGAGTGGTGCAGAAGTTCATGGTACCTGTTTTTTTGTTTCTTTTTTTTTTTTTTTAAACATCTTTATTGGAGTATAATTGCTTTACAATGATGTGTTAGTTTCTGCTTTACAACAAAGTGAATCAGTTATACATATATATATGTCCCCATATCTCTTCCCTCTTGTGTCTGCCTCCCTTCCACCCTCCCTATCCCACCTCTCTAGGTGGTCACAAAGCACCGAGCTGATCTCCCTGTGCTATGCGGCTACTTCCCACTAGCTATCTATTTTACGTTTGGTAGTGTATACATGTAAGCTGTGACAAAGTGAGAGAGTGGCATGGACATATATACACTTAATTCTTAATTCTGCTATGCTTCAGCACATGGGTATTTTTTAGATCCTTCAAACATGTTAAGCTTTTTCTTCCACAGGGCCTTTGTTTATTCTGACTGGTCTGTTCTCCTCAGTCCCACTGCTCTGGGACTGCTCCACTCCACTCTTCCCATACTAAGCTTCTTGCTTTTTCATTACTTCATCAGGGAGCTATGTTCCCTGGGTATCTAATTGACCTAGGTCCTACATTCCCTATCTTATTCTCTATTCCAGCCCCCTCCATTTTTTTCATTTATAACAGACGTTTGCACTTACAATTCCTTTCTTTCTTTATTCTTTCTTTTTTTTTTTTTGGTCTGTTTAACATATATATAATTTTATTCAACTGTTTCCTCAACTATATTATATCAGTCATGAAGGCAAGGATTTTGCACCTCTCTTTCATCATCCTGTCCCCTAGCCAAGTACATAGAACATCCTCAATAAATGTTTGTTGAATAAATGAATGGATGGATAAATGACTGCCATGGGCAGGTCACAGTTGAGACTCTGTGTGAGTGAATTTAACATGTCTCTTAAGGAACTTACTGAGAGAGGAACCTACAAATAACATGAGACAAAATATCTCAAGTGGCCCATTTAAGTATATTCTACTGGGAAGAAATTTATAATATTAATACTACGAGCTGACTTTTAAAATTCTTAGTATGTGAGAAAATGTGTTAATTTCCTTGTATACAATTTCATTCAAAAGGACAACTCTTTTGAGATACACTGTATTAACATCTCTGTTTTACAGTTGAAGAGACTAAGTTTATGAGGGTCCTAGAGCACCTAAAAGGTAAAAACAGGATTTGAACCTAGACCTCCTTTTTCTAGAGTTTGCAGTTAGAACCATTTATCATAAAAAAATTCACCACTCACAAACTATATTTAAATTCTTTCGTATTTTTTTCTGATACATGTATTATTTTTTTCACTTGTGTTAAACTATAGTTTTCTTAACTGTCTCTGTAAAAACAAAAAAAAATGCTCACTCATGGAGAAACAAATGTGGAATCAGAGCTATGAACCTTCTTTAATGAGGCAATCAGCTTTAATTGAAAAGAAAATTGAAATAATCACTTGGATCTAAATGTCTATATTACTCAACTATCGTATTGAATTTAACTTGGCTGTGTTGATGAGAAAGCTGGAGGTCAGAACTTACAGAGTTAAAGGGAGACTCAATTACCTCATTTATCAGGTTGGGCTCAAGGTCTGAAAAAAAGATTTAATTTGACTAGGTTATACCTTTTATCACAAGCTACACATCCTTCTCATGTTTCCTGACATTTATTATAAAGAGATATGGATTTTCCTGTCAACTTGTCTTACTAGGGAACATGTCATTATTCCTCTGACATCTACCACAATTGACTTCAATCTTTACATAGACTTCCAGTTTGTAAAAAATGTCTAAATAATTACATGAGGTTATAAACCATGGTAAGTGTGAGAGAGAGTGGGAATTCAGAATGTACTCATATTTAATAACATAATATAGAAATTAACTTGTGTTGAAGTTACCAATATTTTTAATGTTTCACACCTTATAAAATCAGAGTAGCATATGGTATTCTAGCAAACACTTTCCTTGTTAGTATTTTTTCCTGCAGTATTTTTATTAAGTGTTTTTGTCAGTTACCTAACCTAAAACACGGATAATATTAATGTTATACAGAAATGGAAAAAAAAAACTACTATAATAATTACAATATCAGTAATAGTTTATGGTTTAATAAAAACCAAAATAGGCTCTGAAAAAATAGAATATAGAACAGAGGTTTTGAGGTAAGAGGAGGAAAGAACAAATTCAGGAATCTGAATTATTTAGTGAGATATTTTTAGAAAAGAAAATGAAGAAAAAGCATATTTTTGGAACAAATGGAAAAACCAAGATTTAACTCCAGACATTCTGATTCCAGAAATACTATTTACTACTATGCTATAGAAACCAGTGTTCCTATTATCTTCAAATTACATCATATAAGAAACTGTATATTTCAACAATGTATCAATCAAATCTTTGTGTGTGTGTGTGTGTGTGTGTGTGTGTGTGTGTGTGTGTGTACAGACTTGACAACATATCTCTATCACTTCTTTGAAAGACACTGGCCCCCGAAGATATGAAACATTTATTTTCCTACTGATATATTTAAGCTATCCCCACTCTATTCTCCTGCAAAAGCAGTAAAGACTAATGACAGAAATATACTGTAACAATATAATTTATTTTGAAAGGGATATCACTTTTTTTTTTTGGTTTTGTTGACATCATCTTGATTAAAGAGGCCCTCAGGTACAGGTATTTTTGTAAAGTTTTCTATTAAATTAAGATAATAGAACTTGTACGACTTTAAAATGTGTTAGTCTCTAAGTACCAACAAAACACTAAAGAATGAAATTCTCTTGTAGGGTATGAAACAAATTGGTCCCATTCAGATTCAGATTGATTTTGGCCTACAGCCTTACTTATCATTTAATTAAATGGGAATGCATTATGCAGAGCTATTAAGTAAGTCCTGTAGCAAAAGAAGCAAGGAAATGTAGCATGAAAATACATCATAAATTATATAGAAAGAATTCTCACAGGAAGATAAGAGTATCACGGGGTCATCTATATACAAAGGTATACTGAGAAGCATTCAACATCTAAAGAGAAAACATGAGAGAAAACAGAAGAGTTACTGAACAATGTTAATATACAGGAAGTCTTAAAATATTGGGCCTTTTATTTTCAAAATAACATTGTCATAAAAAGGGACCTTGACCTCACTTCCTTTACCTCTAGTCAGTAGTTGTGGAAAGATCATTCATTTCAGAATATTTAGTACTAGATTTAGTTAGTGTCTTTTTTTCCAAGGTAACTTAATAGCTGTGGAATCAATATTATAACTCAATGGAGAAAGTTAAAAATTAAAATCTGTGTACTAAGAAAGAACTTTAATTATTTTGGCAATTCGTATGCAGAATTTTAGGGAAAGGAAGTAAATGAATCAGAGGCCACATTTTAAAGTTGCTTATTAAAGTATTTATTCATGGTTGGCAACATTTAGTGAATAATTTCTTAAAGATTTAAGTAATTTAATTTAAAAAATGTCAAACACATTTTGATAACATTAGATAAATTTGGTGCCCTGCTTAAACTTCCATGGATGAGTAATTTAACTTGCATCCAGTGACTGTCTATCTATCAATCAACAGAGATTGAGAGAAAGAGATGGCAAAATAAACCCCTCAGCAAGTACTATTGAGTCACTGTGAACCAGGAAAAAAAAGGACATCAGTTTCCTCAGTCTGGTCTTCAATTGCCATGTCACACAGTCACAAATAACTATGGCTACGTAACCATGGTTTAGATGCCCTGGGACTTATTAAAAATAAATGTATAAATGAATACAATCATGTCAGGACAGACATATGCTATATACTGACATATTCATAAAACATGGACTATGTAACTTAAATTAAAACCATATAGAAATCAAGTTGATTTGATTAATTCTTTTTTAGAGTCAGAGCTGCAAAACAGCCCTGAATAAATGAGAACATTTATTCTCATAACCATATACACAAATTTTGTAAAAAAAAGTCTAAAATATAAACATGCCCTCAAATGTTTTGTCATCTGCAAATAATTCACTGAGTTGTAATTTAAAAGAGAAATGAAATCATTCAAGATTTTTTAAAACTTAGCCAAAAAAGAGAATGATGATTATATAATCCATCTCCTTCAGTTTCTTTATGAGCAAATTAAGATTCAAAGATATTTAGCAAATTTTCTACAGTTAACATACATTATACACTGTATAATATACCATTATACAGTGACGTAACTGGGATTCCAATACATAACTTTAGATCTTCAGCTTAATATCAGTGCCTCTCCAAATTTCTCTTATTGAAAACAAACAAAGAAATTTTATGTGCATAGCCTTCTATTTACCTCAGATCCATCCTAGACTCCAGAAGTTCCCAACTACTGGCTGATTTTGTATTATCTATTCCTTGTTGTCTTTTCATGTTTAGTTTATGAGCTACACAAATCATAGGAGTTCAACTGCGGTGTGAGAAATAGATTACTGGGAGAGAAAATTTTTACAACTAAAAGAAGATGCAAATCATATGTAAAAACAGTATACTGTAAAAAAATTAATAAAAGAAACTTCAATTAAAGGGGTTGCGGGAATTCCCCAGTGGTCCAGTGGTTAGGACTCCGTGTCTTCACTGATGAGGGCCCAGGTTCGATCCCTGATTGGGGAACTAAAATCCCACAAGCCGGCGGTGTGGTCAAAAATTTTTTAAATTAAAAAATTTAAAAAATGAAACAGTTGGGAGATGAGAAGAGGGCACTCTCATGCCCTGCAAGATAGCAGAGCCCAGCAGGAAGAAGAAAGATTCCTCTTCTTTCCTGGAAATGACTCAGCCAATGAAAAGCCATGGATGGACACTTTGTTTACTGTATCTCCTCCAACTTCTTTCCCCCCCTATACAGGAGGTCTTCCCTTGCCATGTAGAGACTTGCATATGGTTCTCCAAGACTGCAGACCCCTAACCCTAATTGTAATTCTCTGCTGATCTCAAATAAACCCATCTTTGCTGGAGAAATATCTGGCAGTCTATTTGCTTTAGATCAATGATACAAAGTACTGAAAAAGATAAATATAGTTTCCATTGGCTATTAAAAAGTCTGACAAGGTAAAAGTTTGATTTCAGCAAGTGTGTAAACATTTCCATATATATGTATGTGTGTGTGGAGTGTGTACTAGGAGGTTAGAATGGGGCTCTTCTGATTCAGTTTCAATGAATGCATTGATTTAGCAGATATAGAGATATTTAAGTGAATGTATGATAGATTTACCTTCTTATATGAATCATTTTCAAAAGAATTGTAGGATTATCTGTTTTGTGACTCATGTACTCTTCAGACCCAGCAAGGATGTAAAAGGGAGACAGGAGAGAAAGAAATTGATGAAATTGTTTCCTTTAAGAGAGCCCATTTAGATTAGAGCCTTTCTGAAGAAGTACCTTCTAGTGCTGGCCTAGTGAGTTGGGCTTCAATGGGATCACTCAGTTATGAAATTTGTTTCATGCAGTTGGCACACAAAAAAGACTGGTGTCTGTTCATCTCTGAGAAAGCTAAAGTCAAATTCACACAGTAATAAGCTAAAACTGACATCTGTTGAGGAAATCTTAGAGGGTAAAAGAGAAGAGAAAGCTTCTGTGTTGAGATAAACCTGATCTTTGTGTTTCTCAGAGCAAGAACTTGTTTCCTGTTTCACCAAGGATTACAGAGATTCAAAATGGCATCATCTGGGGACCTGTCCAATTAGGCCACATGAGGGGTAAAAAATACCTTAGCACAAGAAGACTGAGGGTATCCAATGGCTGGGGACCAAGTTGGGCAAGTATCCCTTTAGAATACTGATGAATCCCCCAGGGATAAGGAATTTCAGAAGAGAGAGTCCCCCTGAAATCACTGAAATGGCCCCACGACTGCCCATGACAGAGTCAGCCTGAATATTAGGATGAGAGAGGCTGTAGCCCGCTTAGGACTTAGGTCCAGGCCAGTCCCTTTACCTCTTCTCCAGTCTACCTCTGTTTGATCTCAGAAAAACCTAAAACAGCAGCAAGGAAGGAGTTTGGAAGAAGGAAAATGCAAGGTGGAGAGACCAGAACAGCCAATCTCAACATTTCCCTTTCTTTACACAGGTACCTAGCTAGCAAGCCTGGGATGGGAAACAGGGAAAAAATTTGGCATTCAATCACACTTACTGTTTTGAGTAATATCTGGGGCTTGGTTTTCTAATTATAGAATTGAAACTGTGTTTCTAGTTTTATGGGCGAAATTATATTCCTTTAAAATTCATATATTGAAGTCCTAAACCCCAGTGCCTCAAAATGTTACTGTATTTAGAGATAAGTTATTTAAAGAGTTAGTTAAATTAAAATTAGTTCTTTATTGTGGGCCTTAATCCAATATGACTGATATTCTTATAAGAAGAGGAAATCTGGACATACAGAAACAGACACAAGTCATGGGCGTGCACAGATGAAAGGCCATGTGAGGACACAGCAAGAGGTGACCATCTTTAAGCCAAGAGAATGGCCTCAGAAGAAATCAAACCTACTGACACCTCAATCTTGGGTTTACAGCCTCTAGAATGGTGAGAAATACATTTCTGTTGTTTAAGCCAATTAGTCTGTGGTAACTTGTTACAGCAGCTCTAGCGACCTATTTCACTGGTATAATGTGACAACAGGATCTAACTAGGTTTTCATCCTGGAGGAGATGTATGTTGAGGGTGTCTTTCTTCTATAAAACTGAAATTATTTATTAGCTTTTGCCCATATATATTAGCTTTTGTCCGTGAAAACTAGAAGAAATTTGAGGCTCTTCTTAAAACTTAATATGCATTTGTGACACTTTACTTTTTGTATACAGTTACCACACTTTCTGAAACAATGAATATCTTTATAGGGAAAATGAAACAAACAGAATGTATGAAATCAGGCCCATGGTAGAGAATCAGAACATACCGAATCAGAAATATTCATTCAATTTCTTAAACATGAGGTTAATCTCAATATCTTTGTGGTAGGAAAAGACAAATCTGTGCTACACGTCCGAGAGAGTGAACATACATTAAAGGGCACCAAAAAAAAGAAAGAAAAGAGAGAAAGAAGAGAAAAAGAAACTGGTTTTCAAATAAATTAATGCTTCTAAAAGTACTAAATAGGAAAAGATGGAATTTTGTTAAATGCTTTTATTTTATGGATTTATTTAAAAGTTCATATGGTGGGGAGAGAAATCATAATTTTAAAAATTAATTATGGACTCTAAAGTTCTGAGATAAGGCAGATATTGGTGGATAATAACAACAAAAAGTTGAGGAAAAATGATAAAAATGACACTATATCATGTTCTCTCATTGTATTTACTGTGATTTTTGAACAGATTTCCTACATTTTTTATAATTGCAGAACTCTAACAGCTGCCAAAAGAAGACTGTGGAGGCTGTACAGTCCAATATGGCAGCCACTAGCCACCTGTGGCTTTTGAGCATTTGAAATGTAGCTAGTGAGACTGAAGAACTGAATTTTCCTTGTATTTCATCGTAATTAATTTTAATTTACATTTAGAAATAGGCAGCACAAAATATTTTATCCATTAAATGCAACTTTATTGTATAGGTAGACTACATATTAACTGCTGCATTGTGTAGGATACAGTATTGTAGGCAAAGTATTGGAAGCATACACTAATGTAACATTAAAATGTGTTTATCTGAATATTTAATTCAGACAATAAGAATTATATTGAAGCCTAAGTAAATCATAATTGCTAACAAAGTATTTATTATTTTAAGTATAAGTAAATGTTTCTTCTGGTCTATAAAAAAATCAACTCTTCCCAATGAAAACTTAACAATCAGTATGAGTTGTGCTGTGAGTGTAAAATATGCATTTAGATTTCAGAGACTTAATGACATATTTTGCATTCTGTTTTTTCAATTATCATTTTTATGTTGATTAAATGTTGAAATGTTAACATTTTGGACATATTAGTTAAAAATAATTAAAATTAACTTTGTTTTACTTTTTTATGTGGCTACAAGAAAATGTAAAATTATATTTATATATATATATGTATATGTGTGTGTGCGTGTGTGTGTGTGTATGTATACATAACACTGTGGAGCTAAGCTATCATTGTAGCAACTTTTATGAGTTACTGGCATTGGGAACAGTAAATTAAGCCAAAAATTTTAGAACTAGAAAGAAGTTTATTGTTCCATTATCTAATGGCGTCAGGGTCCTGAGATGTTAAGGAATCCATTCAAGTTCACAGAGGTGGGTCTGTACCCAGATTTACCAACTTCCAGTCTAGTGCTCTTTCCAGAACAATACTTGTGTGAAGGAAAATATAGCCCTGGGAATCATAGTTTTTATTGTCATTTCTTATTTAAACATCTGCTTCAGAAAAGAGTTTACTGGCTTTTTGTTATACTGATAAGCTAGAAAAATAAGTATTTGCTTGGAGGTTTGACAGAAGTACATGACTGCAAAGTCTGGAGGCTCATGTTAGTTATAGAAACTCTAAACGGTACTTGTATTTTTTTGTGGGAAGAGAGCATATAACAATGCAAAATGGTTGTTTCCTTGTTAGATCAATAGTATAATGTTTTAATTTGACCTTTTTCAACAAAAGTATACTGGGTATTATGAACTCATTGCCTTTCCTAATAAGGGTTATTATACTTCATTCATCTTAAGCTGTTTTATAGCTACAGATTTCTTCTCGGATTTTCTAATAACAATCAGTAGTACCTGATCTAATAAAAGGATAAATAAGCCTGTAACAGCAGACTATTTTGTCTGTTTCACCCCATACACATATAGTAACAAGGAATATACTCTGCTGATATTTAACATGTTTAATTCGTAAGATGTTTGACTGTTAAATATCTGATATATTTTTACTCTGAGTAATTTTCATTACAATATCTACTGTATTGAAATCTGTATTAATGGATTTTTTTTAATTAACAACCAACCACTTATATTATGTAATGAAATAAGTGAGCCTCCAACTAATTGCCATGAAAGGTTGGGATATTTTTATTTCACATAATATTCCTATTATTCATAATACACTTGAAATTGCCTTCTAAGTCATTTTTAGTCAAACAATAAAGATGATGATGCTTCTCCTGCTACTGCTGCTATTAGTAATAATAGCTAACATTTTATATAATGCTTATTATCTGTCAGGTACTATTCAAAGTGCTTTACATATGTTAACTAATCTATTAACTGACATTGTTTTATGAACATGTCACTTATAGTCAAGGACAGTCTATTTTCACAAATTCATTTACTTTATTCACCGAATTTGATTCTCAATGAATTTTAGCCTTTTCTAAAAGTAAAAAATCCATTCTGTGAATTTGCAAATTTGAGTATAACTAAGACTGGAGTTCATAGCGGAATAAGCACAGGCCTTAGAAGCAGAAAGCTCTAAGGGTTGAGACCTGGTTCTGCTAATTCCTAGTATGACATGGGGTTTAACACTATTTTGACAGGGCTGCAGCTAGCTCAAATAGGATGTCAGAATGAATCAGACAAATAAGCCCCTTTCCCTGGGTGACGCAGCATTAGGCAAAGGGCTTAGCCAGAGGTGCACAGCTCCCACTGCCACCTTGCCTGGGTGTCCTTGTGCAAGGCATGTCTGCAAACTTGTCCTAGAGTCTTTGTTTCTTGTTTGATAAAACAGAGATAATGCAATAGATAGATATTGTGAGGATTACATAAAATAATGCATATGCAAATATTTTCTAATTTGTGACACATACATCTGGATGTACAACAATCATTCTTTCAGCATATACTGGGCATCTATAATATGGTAAACTCTGGGATGCAGAGATAAAAAGATACAGTCACTGTTTTTTGAGAGGTGCAAATTATAAAACCATAAAACAATTCAGAATCTGCTTTCCAGCTTTTATACAGTAGATAGAATATTTATATCATCCATACATTTTAATTTACACAGATGTGTGCTATTCTTTTAATTGAACAATACATTTTAAAAGGCATCCAATAGTAATAGAGAGTAATAATTTTTGCTACTTGCTGGTCACTTTGAATTTGTCATAAACCAGAAGGTCTGGGGTGATACTGAGAATACTGAGTAACAGCTGGTAGGGACTAGAAACTGAATTGTGAATGTTGAACACAGAAGTATCCAGAAGGTGCCCAGCTATGCCAGCAATTAGCCATTTGCTGTACTACAGGACAATCGAGGGGGTCCTGAAGGAGATACGGCAGTTCAGGAGTCAGGAAGGCAGTGCAGGTACTCTGGGCCTAGTGGGAGTGGCTATTTACCAATCAATACTATTTCAATATTTTAATTATCTGTAGAGCCATAGTGGACTAACACAGTTTTATATCACATAGTTATCATATGTCCATTCTAACGGAAAACTACTCTGCATCCTTGAGACACAAGTCTGAAAGTTTTCCTGGACCATGCATTCTCCTTCACTCCCCACATGCACTCACATTTTCTTAATTATAATACTTCAGAAATTATTTTTCTCTTAGTGGAATATTCACTCATCATTTACATACTAGACAAAAAACTCTCTTAATTCAGGGATTGTGTAATATCAGAGCCTAGTGCAGTGTCTGGTACAGAGTAAGTGCTCAGTAATATTTTTGTTGAACAAAATCGGATGGATAAGTAAATAAACAAATAAATAACTGTGCTATAATACATCTCTAATGGGAGCTTTAATTTAAAAAAATCATTTTAGTTTAATTAAACAACATTAGCAATTGGCCTGCCTTATTTATAACAAGTTAATTAAATAACTGAAGAAAAGAACAGGCTAAGTAATGGTAAATTTATTGACAGATAAAGTCAATCCTTTCTATCATAACTTATAGGATCATTTCCCAAAATGTGTCCTGAGGAGTCATAGTTCCAAAATATGCTAAAAGGGCTTATCTGCTTAAATAAAATAATTCAGTTTAAATTTGTTTAACCCAGTGCTTCCAAAGCATTTTGGGCCGCAAAATTGGCTGATCTGCTTTGTCATACAGCAGAAACTAACACAACATTGTAAAGCAATTATACTCCAATAAAGATGTTAAAAAAAAAAATTGACCTCCGCATAACTATTACCATACAACTCTAAACTTCAGGAAAATCCTAGGTTAATAATATCTTTGTCATTTAAACAAACTTTTCCTAAATTGCCTTTAGCTATTTCTGGGTATCTTTGAATTTGAATTTAAGAGTCTAGGGATTTTAATTTCATGATGTCATTTTCAAATGGCATGGTAAAACTGCCTATGAAATAAATGTAATAATTAAAGTCTATAGGCTTATTGTCTCAAACTCCATTTTCATACCAATATGGAGGAATCAATCACATACAGTGTTTTTGACTACTTGTACCTGCTGTGCTTGATTGAAGCCCTTTGGAGGTCATTTTGAGCAATTATTGAATCATTACTAAAAATAAAATTACTTGTTCAATATATTTGTCATCTCAACAGAATTATAAGACAGTGAATTTTGTTTATTAAACACTAATTCATCAATTATTTTTTGTTATGTGCTATTCTTTAGGGGATGTAACAAAACTGCCCTCACTAGAGATAGTAAATGTGAACATTTAAGACTCCTTATTGTGAGTAAAACCCTATCATATATATTCATATACAAATGAATGCTAAATGGAATAGTATTGAATCACCATGAGGTACTACCATAAAAGAATGGCAAAAAAAGAAAAAACTAATAAAACAATGGCGATTTTTGGTAATACTTTATGTTAATTTTTTGTATACTTGAAAATACAAGAAATTCATACAAGTAGAGACTAAAAAAGTATTATTCATTAATTCATTACATTATAGTAATTTAAAGTATCGGATAGAAATCACATTAACTGAAAGGAAGGTGCTAACCCAAAGTTAGTTGGGATAATGAAGACAGTAAATATTGTAGACAATGTATTTAAAAAAATAATTGCAGCGGTAAATGTTCAATAATGTTGAACATTATTAAATCAATACAGAATAGATTTTAGGCTTATGTAGGAAACATAATATGTATATTTCCTTGAGGATATCAGTTTCTCACTTAATAAAAGGTAGGATGCTTTGAACATCTTAAATATTTGTTTTTCTTGTTACTATTAATCTTGATTCTGTGGACTTCCCTTATTCTTTGATTACCTTGGATTCCTCTAATTTGGGAGAGTTCTTGTACAACCTTGACTGAAAATTACATTTTTTAAAGTCCAACCCAGATATTAATCTTGAGAGTCATGCTATATTGAGAGAGATTATGGAATATAAATTTCAAGCAGTTCCTTTTGCAGATCAAAAGGCAAGCCTGGAAGACTAAGTTAACAGAGCTTTACACAAAGCCATGATTAGTGAAAACTCAGGACATGACAAGAGAAAAGCTCTCCCACCATCTGATCGTAACAAGAAGTCTAAGCTGCACCTTCATACAAAAACTCTCACGGAGGTTTTAGGTTAGTGAGGGATAGTACACGCCTTTATATAGATTTGTTAAACCCCATCTGCTAAAGGAATTAATTCTGAAGTCTTACAGCATTGATTTATGGAAAAATGTAAGCACCTTAAATACATACCCACATTCAGTAGAGCATCAAGAATAATATATGTCCAAGATGGTAGTTTTGCATTTTGTTGAAGGATGGGTTTTGGGTGTCAGACACATATGAGTGAGTTAACAGAGAGCCAGGAACCTGCCATGGGGCTATCATGGTAAGAGAAAAATAAAATTTATTGTAGAATATGTGGTTTAAAGAGTTCTAGCTAAAGAGTGAATGGAAGACCCAGCAAAAAGTATCATGGAGTCGAGTCAGAAAGGTGCACCACTGACGATGCTAAAACTGCAAACTATAAGTTGCCTTGTGGACACCAGCAGTGATGTCTACAGGATTCTCAGGTACCAAGAAATGGTGTCTCCACTGAAACCAGCTAATTTTCAAGAATGAGAACAAGGGTTTACATATAACTAGTAGGTTTCACCCCATTACTATTAGGCCTCATAGAATATCACTTATAACTAGAAGCTTTCTTTAAAAAGGAAGGAGGTGACCTAAGCCCTGAAAGTTTGAACGTTTGCCCCAAGGAAGCTAAGTTAACACAAAAGAGACTTTTATCCCAGAAGAGACTGTCAAATTTTAAGTTTATTCCATCACCAGTAGGCATGTGTGATCCAAATTAAAATAATAAAAATAATTTTTTTCAGTTTTATATTCATCAGGTACTACATTTTAAACCTACTAGATGTTTTAAATGATCTATATTAAAACTGGATATTTGATCAATTATCTCCTGTTAATAGTAGTTGCTGTATTTGAAGAAAGTAATCGAAATCAAGTTTATTTTACTAAGATATTTGATTTTCACAAATTCCATGAGATTTTAAAATAAGGTTAATATAATTTGCCTTTCACTTTTTAAGATATAGCAATAATGGGTTTATATATATTTATTAAACACATTAAGAAAGAACACTTAGCAAATGTAAGCATTATAGACCTTTTTTAAAGTAACAATCTATAATATTTTCCTTTTTGACTATAAGTCAGAGTCCCTCAAGTATCAAGGTTATGGAGACTGATTCAATTCCTCAGAAAATAATGAAATTTTTATAATAGAATCTCAATCCACTATTTAATATGTTGATTTATGTGACTATTTCTTTACATACTTCAAATTTCATTTGAAATGAAATGATAACTACCCAGTTACTGTTAAACATATCCACAATTTACGAACAAAATTTGGGGCTGGGAGATATATAAGACTGGAAAATAAATTTTAAGGATTGGAATGAAAATATAGTTAGCTATGGAAGAATTTAATTCTAACATCATTATCAATTAATATGATAAAAGGCCTTAAATTCTATATTGGCACAACTATGAAATATACATTTACATCACACAAGAAAATGCTATCAAAGAGGTTTTTTTTTTTTTCCTGGTAGCTACCCTATTTATTTATTTATTCATTTTTTTTAACATCTTTATTGGAGTATAATTGCTTTACAATGTTGTGTTAGTTTCTTCTGTATAACAAAGTGAACCGGCTATACATATACATATATCCTCATATCTCCTCCCTCTTGTATCTCCCTCCCACCCTCCCTATCCCACCCCTCTAGGTGGTCACAAAGCACCGAGCTGATCTCCCTGTGCTATGTGGCTGCTTCCCACTAGCTATCTATTTTACATTTGGTAGTGTATATATGTCCATGCTACTCTCTCACTTCGTCCCAGCTTACCCTACCCCATGACCTCAAGTCTATTCTCTACATCTGCATCTTTATTCCTGCCCTGCCCCTAGGTTCATCAAAACCATATTTTTTTAGATTCCATATATATGTGTTAGCATATGGTATTTGTTTTTCTTTCTGACTTACTTCACTTTGTATGACAGAGTCTATCACTTCACACCGGTCAGAATGGCCATCATCAAAAAATCTGCAAACAATAAATGCTGGAGAGGGTGTGGAGAAAAGGGAACCCTCTTGCACAGTTGGTGGGAATGTAAATTGATACAGCCACTATGGAAAATAGTATGGAGGTTCCTTACAAAACTAAAAATATCAGAGTTTTTAATGGTTGTTTTAGACAGACCAATGGTTACTCTTAGACCATTTTGATTGCTAAATATCTTCTTTTAATTATCTCTATCGGTTGTGTAGACATTATACTAGTTAAGTTGATGAATCTCATAGACCAGATAGATTTATAAAGACAGAAGTAAAAGAAGTTTTTTTTTTAATCCCACAAAAATGTTTAAGTATTTCAAGATAAAGTAATTATTTAGCATTAAAGGATACCTGAAGATAAAAAGGTTATATTGTTATTAAAATCAAAAGGAAATAAAGTACAAGATTAGGAATTATTTTCAAACACTACAGGCCAATAGAACTCAACCTGCTATCCTCTTAAAACTCAGTAAATGAAAATAACTAACTTACTTTATAAGCTTAAAATACTGCAGTTTGTCCATGTATGAAAAGGGGATTATTTTGAGATAAGGATTCAAATTTGCTTATGAATTTTCCCCCAGAATGTACTCAATTAAAATTTAAATAATAGGGACTTCCGTGGTGGTGCAGTGGTCAAGAATAATCCTGCTAATGCAGGAGACACGGGTTCAATCCCTGGTCCAGGAAGATCCCACATACCTCAGAGCAACTAGGCCCGTGTGCCACAAATACTGAGCGTGCGCTCTACAGCCCATGTGCCACAACTACTGAGCCCACGTGCCTAGAGCCTGTGCTCTGCAACAAGAGAAGCCACTGCAATGAGAAGACTGCATGCCACAACAAAGAGTAGTCCCCGCTCGCTGCAACTAGAGAAAGCCCGTGCGCAGCAATGAAGACCCAACACAGCCATAATTAATTAATTAATTAATTAAAAAAATAATAATACCTTCTATTATATATATGCATATATTCACTGAATATTTCTTAAACTGTGCTGACAAAGCTATGTCCACTGTCTTTATCAGAAATAGCCCATTGGGCCATGTGCTACATTCCCATGAAAGTAAACTATACCTAAACTGTCCAAACCAAAAAGTTTGATCTTCTCTTATTATATCACACTCCCACCTACAACTGTGAAATCATAAACATGACTCACATTGATAGTTATAAAATTACAGGAGAGATTTCATGATTAGATAGTGAAATATGATTCCCTCCCTTTTTTTAAACAATGTAAATATGAGGTACAATAAGAAACAAAATGGTGTCTAAACAAAATTAGAAAAAAATGTAATTAAACAGATTGCTTTGATGCTGTGCTCTATTTTTTAAACTTGGATTTTATTTGTGATTTTTAAAATTCTGCTATACAGAGGAAACTGTTTCTCAGTTACAGTTTTAACAAAAATCCTATTTTAAATTTCGGTTCTAAGGGTAAGTGCTTTTTTCCTGGAGAAATATGGACACCCTCATTTGTGACAGTGAGAAATACAAAACCTAACATTTTGCTTTGTGGCCTCTCCTGTTGCGGAGCACAGGCTCCGGAAGTGCAGGCTCAGAGGCCATGGCTCACGGGCCCAGCCGTCCCGTGGCATGTGGGATCTTCCCGGACCGGGGCACGAACCCGTGTCCCCTGCGTCGGCATGCGGACTCTCAACCACTGCGTCACCAGGGAAGCCCACATTTTCCTTTTAATTGTGATTCCTGGATTTAAATTTTATGTTTGGTCACAATTTTTTAACTATTTGTACCTCATTGTTAGTGTGTTTCTCACTCATTGCATATGGTTGATTGTCTCTTTCATAAAACAGCATCTTTACTGGCTGACTGCATGTCTGAATTTTACTATAAGAAATTTTAATGCCTTTTGATTTGCACAACAATAACATGTCTAGCCACTGTGACTATTTTTACTCTTTGGGAAACCAAGGCTCAAGACAACTTAGACAGCAGTTAGTAACTTCGCAGTTCAACGCTCATCTTCTGACCCCCAAATCCTATTCTTTCCCACTATATTACGTTGCATCCCTGATAATCTTATTTATGCTTGTTCAGTAACAGTGCACACACGTTTATGTCAAAACATTTCCAACTGTAAAAAACAGAGTAACTAGTCTGAAGTTATTTCCCACTTAAATTATGTGCGTCTACAATGTCAAGCAAGGGCCTCTGTGTAACTGGGGTTTATGACAGTGAATTTTCAATATGATTTGAAAGTTTTGTCCATTAAATGTTTTTCTTACCAAAAAGAGTCACAGCTGATTCCCAAATGATAATCTCTTTTAGACCCTATATGAAATATTTTTCTACATAAATTGAAAATACACTGTATTACTATTGACATACCTTTGTTAAATTGAAACTGTCTCTAAAATGTTAACCTGCATAAGAATCATATCAACAAAATTATGAAAGATAAGAGAAAAATCAAAATGTGATAAAATCTATAAGGATTTAGAAGGCTTAATCTATAATATAGGAATATTCATATACTTAGATATTTGGAATCAATTAAATGCTGTAATTCCTAAACTTACATGCCAAAAACAATTTTATAAATAACTACAGCTGTAGTATCTTTGCACATTAAAAATGTATGATATGCTGAATAACTTAAAATGAAAATGTAATAATTTTCACACTTGAATAACTGATCTTTATGGATAAAAATAATACTTTTTAATAAACACGATCTAAACGTAAAATTTTCTCTATTGGACAGTTGTCATCTGAAAATCTCCTTCCAATTTAGAAATTAAGAAAACTTGATCAATTATTCATGTAAATGGAAAATAATAGATTTTAGGTTTATAATAAAGATCAAGTGACAATAATATAGGGATTTCAATAAATGGAGAATTTCCAAATACCACAATTAATGAAAAGTTATACTATTTATGTGTGAAGTAGCACTATTCAAGTTCTCAACAGAAGAGACTTAATGGAACTTGAATGTAGGAATCTTATTTAAAATCAAAGACTAATATAGTAAAATGACATTGAAGTGATTTTCTTTGGGGGAGAATTGAAAAATTTTAAAGGAAAAATTTTAAAGCACAGAAGAGATAAGAATAGAGTTTTAAAAGAAGAGATTTCCAGTATAAATAAACTTGGTGGGGGCACGAGCTGCTTTATTTATTTTAGATACATGTGAATATTTTCAATGTGGGATCTGGGGGAGGGAAAACATATTCTATATCAAAGTCATTTCATTTAAATCATGATTTTTCTCAGTACTTTTGAGTCAGAACATACTATATTTGTTAATGTGTTATCCTCAACCTCTACTTAACCCGATTTAAGTTATTATATCTAAAAAAATAAGCCAGCCTATAACACAACTGAAAGGAGGTCCTATGGGGGAAAGCATGTTGCTGTGTCTATGTGCCTACTCCATCAATTAAGGGATCAATTAAGGGACAATCTATAAAAAATAGCTAATGGTATTTAGGAATCCTTAGGAGTTTTCAGTTAATTTTCACGGTATTTTATAAAGAATACAGATTAAACAGAAATGCTGTGGGGAAAGTCATCAATCTTTGGAAACTCAGAACTCAAAAGACTAGATAAATCAATAATAATTACTGAGTACTCAATAAGTATTTGAGTTATTAGGAAGCTGTGCTACATGGAGACTTGGCTGTGACTTTTGAATAGTATATTCCACAAAATTTTCTATCTTGAATTAGTTATAATTTAGACACCACTGAAATTATATGGTAGCATGGAACAATCTAAAAAGCAGGATTATCAGTTCATGCCAGGGCATGTATTCAGCATGTCAGAATTATGAATTTTATAGCTATTTAAGTTATCCTAGTAGAGTTTTTGTTAATCAAATTCCTTTGCTTATAGTTTCAAGAACTGCTTTTCCAACTGAGCTTATGTTTAGGTAAAATATTATTTGGAGATAACGCAATTAGAGAAATCAAGCCTGAATCCGGCAAGTTTTGAAAGGATACAGTGCAAAGGTGTGTTTTTATATATTAAAACTTTTCCTTGATTTTATTATAAAATTATAGCTTATACTTTCTCAGGCCACTTTATTCCCTCTACAGTGTGAAGATACAGATTACACCAAAAATTATCCTCTTTTGAGCTCCTTTTCCTGCTGAAAATAGAAATAATTCATACCCCATAAAACACTTCCTTTCTATTTTACTACAGTAAATTCATTGATATGTTATTCTTCAGTGCTAAAACCAGACAGGCAATGGAGGAAAATCAAACTGAATCTTGAAAATACTATAAAAGTCAATTTAAGATGAGTGAGTAGAATACTGAAAATGATAACTAAGCACACAAATCTACTAGCAGCTTTGTACTACTGTCTTATAATGCAAAACAACCTATCTAAAGATACCAGTTTCATGAAACCATACTGTATAAAACAAACTAAATACCATTTTATTTTTTAAGATAAGAGATCTATGTTTGTTTTTTTCTCTCCAGGCTGTACATTTAAATATAAAATAAGTACTACTTTATTTCTATTCAGATAAAGAGTAGAAGACATCTTACTGAAAGATTCCATGAATCAAACAGAAAGGATCACCACATGAGTCAAAGATGATAGTCTTTTGAATTTCTGCCATGCCATCTGCCTTAATTCATTGAAGAGGGAATCAGAGCCATAAAATTATGTGAGTGGAAAACGCCACAAGGAAAGGGGTGAACCCAGAGATAAAGAGGCTCTACAACAGCTAATTATTTTCAATAAAAATTCCTATTCCTGAACTACACAAAAATTTTAGAAATTTAAATGGAAACTCAGTAAAATATAATTGCAAATTTAAAAGTGACACTGGTTGAAACTGATAAGATTCGAGTTACTATGCCCAAACAGTTATTTTTAATAAAATAAAGGAAAATAAGTTTCTTTATGAACATTTTACTTTTAAAATATAATGTTTTATGATGGTAACAGATATGATAGACAATATATTCTATCATGACAGATGTTAATACAATGCATAGCTTTAAAAGCAAATTTGCATTCATGTTTCCATTCGAATTAACTACTTTATGAATAGAAATTATAGGTTTTTCTACAGTGGACTTTGTCTAAAATCTTCACTTCTAAGTTACAATCTTAGGAATTTTTATTACAGTGATACCCAATACAATATTACAAATACAATCACATTAATCTGTTGCTATTACTGTGAGAAACGTATTGATAGGGCATCTGTAGAAAGGTTACTGGTCTCCAAAGTATAAATTGTTGAAATTTGTATTCCAGAAAACAATATGTAGTCTAATACTATTTTAGGTATTAACTATAAGCTGCCTAAAGTCATCATATTCAATTTACAAAGTGCTTCAGCTGAAGATTATTAAAAAGGAAAGCACTGAAAAAAACCAGATAAATGGAAATATTTAACTGTGGCAATATTCACTATTCTCTGAACAGTAGCTAATATACTGCTAAGAATGAAATGAATTATTAACACAAGTAGTCTGAGAATAAGTGCACCAAACCCACATAATATTACTAAACATTGTAGAACCTACATTTTTATTAATACTCCACCTTCATAGTAATCAAATTCTAAACAAAGAGTTTTTTCAAGTTAATATATCAAATACTATATCTCACTTATTCAAAACTTATACCTGTAGATAATAATACTAACAAAGTTAATGAAAGTAACATTTGCAAAAACACTGTATATGGAAATGGATTTCAATTGATGAAGAGCCTATTCACAACTGCAGTTTTCTGCAGTGTTTTGTGGTACATATTTAGGTAGTATGTTCAACTACTGAAGCACTTTATTAAAGGGAAATATTACACCTGTTACACATTACCTTTTAGAGGTTAACAAAATTCTTTATTCTGGACAGTGTACTACAAATCTCAACTAACTTTTATACTGTAATTTAGTTATGATCACAATATTGCCTCAGCAAGAAAATGACCACTTTTGCTTATTCAAATTACCATGGGGTAATGCCAAAGATATTTTGCCTCTATGATAAAATGCAGTTGTGTATACCAAAATCATTTTACACATCAAAAGAGGCAGAGGTATTCATTAAATATACCTTGATATGGAGCACTAAATCCACGGTATCGGTGATTGCTGTCTGTAACAAAATGCAGTCTGAGCCAGTTTTTGTTGCTGATAATTGGTGGTGGTATATTCATTCCAGATAACCTGAATTACGGAAGACAACAAAAAAAATTTAAAAAGCTTTTAAGTAGTAAACATTTTCACTGAATTGAGACCCCCCCAAAATGTCTACTTGTATACAATATTCATGACTTTGCCTTGCTAACTTTTTAAGCACAAGTGAAATAGTTATTTTATGCATAGAGAAGTCAATCATAGAATAGTGTAATTCCAAAATAAGCTATTCCAATCAGCTTGCATATATTAGTAAAATCAACTGTAAACTGCATATAATTTTGATTCTCCAAAAATAGACAATAATAGAGCTGACAGTGCTGGTCACAGCATAACACATGTATGTATCAATACAGTATAGTTACAAAACAGAAAGACTTTAAAGCAATTGATATACTTTTTCCATTTAACATATTTTCAGCATTTCACATTCAATGGAAGATTTCACAATTTCAATTCATAGAACAAGCACTATTTTAATGTAATTTCACAATACTGTACATTTAATTATTAGCTCTCATTATAATGCATACTTCTATAAGGCTCTGGAGGTCTGCTCCAACTGATAGATAGAAAACAGACTGTACTTTGGATATATAGTCACCACATATCTAGTCACAAAGGTAGCACTACATAATCTCCTTAAAGCAAAAATTTTAAACTATGCCCCAGATACTGGTCACAATTAATAGATGAAATAACTCTCTTGCTCTCTAATCTTTTGAAGATTTCCAGCAAAGTAGTTTTGCTGATTTAATTCAACAAAGGAATACCACCCCTACATACCTAACAATTTCAATACTAGGTGTGTGTTATAAAGCCAAGGTAAAATACTCTCAAAAGACTATTACATCATGAAAGACAGTTTTAGAATAAGGTTTCCTAATAACCAGTATATGACATATCTTTCCCGTTCTTCAAAGCTTACACTTTTCTTCATAGGAAGGCAAACTAGACAGCTGGTGTGTGTGTGTGTGTGCGCGCGCGCACATGTGTGTGCTGGGGGAGGTGATTTCTTCTCTCAGTGCTTGGCAGTCATTCATTCTAGGGGACAGGTAGGGGAGATTGGAATATCCATCCTTGCACATGTAATCAGCAGGTGTAGACACAGTGATGCAAAAACCCTTTATCCTACATTCTCCTCCTTTATTTCCTAAAACTCACTTTTCCCAGGATATTTGGGAGCTAGCCATCACTTTTAGTAGATGACCACCTGCCATAGCATAAAAATATGAATTCACATTTATTTTATCATTGTGCCCATGAATGAATAGAATGGGCTTGGCAACATTACTGTGTAATCCAATTTTTTTGGATTCTAACATGAACAAGTTGGGTTCTATCCCGTATAGTTCTCATTTCTCCACCAGCTTTGGAATGAATTTTCTTTAATTTTTCCCCATCAATGCCTTATTTCCTCTCTTCATAGGGGTGACTGTTTACTAGTCAAGCCGGCTGTTTTTTCATATCTGAATTGAGTAAAGACAGACATATAACATACCTGTATAATTTTAAAACTCAAGTTTTAAAAATTTACTTCATTACTTTCAGAAAATGCAGTATCCAGGTTATCTTTACTTTTGTTTGCTTGTTGGTTGGTTTGGTTCAGACAGCAATTCAATGAAAAAAAAAAACAAAACTTGGATTTGGTACAATTATATTTGCAGTACAGTAGCATGTTTTATGCCAGATTTTGATTTACAATTTGATTCTCTTCAATTCCCCGATTCAATGAGCATAAACATCCATTAGGAAAAGTTTAAATTATTTCTGACAGGCTGCACACATTTCTAAATGTAATGAGAGTATAATACATGAATGGTTGTGAAAGACTAAAGAACAGAGTTTGGAGAATGGTCCATAAAAAAATCCAACAGATGAGAAGCAACACAACAAGGACATCACGAAAAGTGTGAGAGGAAAGAAGACGAAACAGACAATGAAAAGGATAAACTTTCCATCTTTCTCAGGAACATCAAAGATAATTTGAGTAAGAGAGTGTCGTAAAAGCAAGTAATAGCTACTATGGAACTATAGTTTTTAACCTGAATTCACCTTCAGGAATTGAGAAAGATAGAACTGAAGATGTTACAGAAGCAGCAGCTAGGAAACACAATGTACATTAGGTGGAGCAAAAATGGCAATTTAACAGAGGTGGAACTAAGAGGATATTCCTGACAGCCTCAGTGCTTATTCTCATGAAGCATAACTGTAGATAAGCCAAGACACTGAACTAGAAATAGAAAGCAAGTGCACCAAAGACTCATCTGCCACCAGAGAATGAAAATAGCTTCACTGGTTATAAGGGAATCACACGGACCTTCCTGACTGTGGTAACTTAGTATTGCTCACTATTTAAACATGATTTACACAGTATGACTTTGTGGCTTATGGAGCAATCTAGTAAATGAAGTTACATATATCTGCAACACATTTCACATGTTATCAGGAGGTACGAGAAATGGACGACTAAGATGTGCCAACTAGAAAGATTCCATTAAACTAATTAATTGAGATAATTAATTTCTTAAATACTAAAGGAGATATTTCGTAAATATAAATCACTGTTAATCCTATATGACATTACTATGGTCATTTGAAGGTAGGCAATATGGATTCATTCTAGTATAAAGCCAGTGAGAATCACCCCTTAGTACTGAAAAGATTAAGTATACTCAACAATTATTAATTGAGCACTTACTATATGACAAACACTGATGCTAAGGGTTGGAAATATAATTGTAAACAACACATACAAGATCTGTGGTCTTACAAATAAAGAAGGTAACATAAACAAATGAGTGAGATAATTTCAGAAGGCAGCAAATGATGTACCAAAAAAAAAAGAGTAACCTGATAAAGAATGTCTAGAAATGAGGTTTCAATTGGTCTATTACCTTCTCTATTTTACACTCGAAATAGCCATACTCATGATTATATGTCACAAATTACTATACTCGATTTTAGGAGAATTATATCAATGAAAATAATCATAATGATAAATGTCATAAATCTGTATCCTACAACAGTTATTTGTACCCAAAAGGAGTTTAAGACATGGCTTTTGTGTAATTAATAAATTTGAATGAACACTGTAAATTAACAATGATATAAAATTTCACTGCATATTCAATATAGAATACTGAAAATAATACAGTGTAACTGGCCATAATTAATCTTTGCTAAATTTATTTTTATTTACATCATTTTCCACAGAAATAGTAACTAAATAATAAATTGATATTTTAAAATAATGCAACATTTTCTTTTACAGATAGTACCTTAGAGAATATGATCATAACCCTTACAAGATTTTTTAAAAATCAAGTTTAAGAATCCTGAGAGAGGGCTTCCCTAGTGGCGCAGTGGTTGAGAGTCTGCCTGCCAATGCAGGGGACACGGGTTCAAGCCCTGGTCTGGGAAGATCCCACATGCCACGGAGCAGCTGGGCCCGTGAGCTACAAATACTGAGCTCTGCGCGTCTGGAGCCTGTGCTCCGCAGCAAGAGAGGCCGCGACAGTGAGAGGCCCGCGCACCGCGATGAAGAGTGGCCCCCGCTTGCCACAACTAGAGAAAGCCCTCGCACAGAAACGAAGACCCAACACAGCCAAAAATAAATAAATGAATAAATAAATTTATAAAAAAAAAAAAAAAAAAAAAAAGAATCCTGAGAGAACCAGAGGTCTTTACCATTTTTTTCAAAAGTCCCTAGAACTACTATGAACTTACACCTTTGGTTTATAACCCTCTTGACAGGTACTCATTGCTGTCATCTGTTGACTTTGGTTCTCAACTTTCTCAAAATTAGCATTTGCAACAACAGGTGTCATCTTTGGTGGCTCTGACATCTATTTTTCAATCTGTCCAGTTCCCTAAGATCAGTCAAATCTAATGATCTGTTTTACCTCATCTTTAGTACCTACAGACAGCCAAACCTAAACCCATGACTTTTCAAATAATCACCTGCCTGACTCCTGTCATAGAGTGTTCTGCCTATGCTTTCCTCTTAAGAGTTTTATAGTGCCTGGCCTTACATTTAGGTCTTTAAACCATTTTGAGTTTACTTTTGTGTATGGTGTTAGGGAGTGTTCTAATTTCATTCTTTTACATGTAGCTGTCCAGTTTTCCCAGCACCACTTTTTGAAGAAGCTCTCTATTCTCCATTGTATATTATTGCCTCCTTTATCAAATCTAAGATGACCATATGTGCATGGGTTTATCTATGGGTTTTCTATCCTGTTCCATTGATCTATATTTCTGTTTTTGTGGCAGTACCATACTGTCTTGATTACTGTAGATTTGTAGTATAGTTTGACGTCTGGGAGCCTGATTCCTCCAGCTTCGTTTTGCTTTCTCAAGATTCCTTTGGCTATTCGGGGTGTTTTGTGTTACCATACAAATTGTGAAATTTTTTGTTCTAGTTCTGTGAAAAATGCCATTGGTAGCTTGATAGGGATTGCATTGAATCTATAGATTCCTTTGGGTAGTATAGTCATTTTCACAATGTTGATTCTTCTAATCCAAGAACATGGTATATCTCTCCATCTGTTTGTATCATCTTTAATTTCTTTTATCAGTGTCTTATAGTTTTCTGCATATAGGTCTTTTGTATCCTTAGTTAAGTTTATTTCTAGGTATTTTATTCTATTTGCTGCAATGGTAAATGGGAATGTTTCCTTAATTTCTCTTTCAGATTTTTCATCATTAGTGTATAGGAATGCAAGAGATTTCTGTGCATTAATTCTGTATCCTGCTACTTTACCAAATTCATTGATTAGCTCTAGTAGTTTTCTGGTAGCATCTTTAGGATTCTCTACATGTAGTATCATGTCATCTGCAAACAGTGACAGCTTTACTTCTTTACTGATTTGGATTCCTTTTATTTCTTTTTCTTCTTTGATTGCTGTGGTTACAACCTCCAAAACTATGTTGAAAAATAGTGGTGAGAGTGGGCAACCTTGTCTTGTTCCTGATCTTAGTGGAAATAGTTTCAGTTTTTCACCATTGAGAATGATGTTGGCTGTGGGTCTGTCATATATGGCCTTTATTATGTTGACGTAGTTCCCTCTATGCCTACCTTCTGCAGGGTTTTTATCATAAACAGGTGTTGAATTTTGTCAAAAGCTTTTTCTGCATCTATTGAGATTATCATATGCTTTTTATTGTTCAGTTTGTTAATATGGTGTATCACATTGACTGATTTGCGTATATTGAGGAATCTTTGCATTCCTGGGATAAAACCCACTTGATCATGGTATCTGATCCTTTTAATGTGCTGTTGGATTCTGTTTGCTATCATTTTGTTGAGGATTTTTGCATCTATGTTCATCAGTGATAAGACCTGTAGTTTTCTGTTTCTGTGACATCTTTGATTTTGGTATCAGCATACTTGGTGGCCTCACAGAATGAGTTTGGGAGTGTTCCTCCCTCTGCTATATTTTGGAAGAGTTTGAGAAGGACAGGTGTTAGCTATTCTCTAAATGTTTGATAGAATTTGCCTGTGAAGCCATCTGGTCCTAGACTTCTGTTTGTTGGGAGTTTTTTAATAACAGTTTCAATTTCAGTACTTGTGATTAGTCTATTCATACTTTCCATTTCTTCCTGGTTCAGTCTTGGAAGGTTGTGTTTTTCTAAGAACTTGTCCATTTCTTCCAGGTTGTCCATTTTATTGGCATATAGTTTCTTGTAGTAATCTCACATGATCCTTTGTATTTCTTCGGTGTCAGTTGTTACCTCTCCTTTTTCATTATTAATTCTGTTGAAATAGGTTGCAGATGGATTCATTATAACCACATTTTCTTTGACATTTTAGGGATGTGTGTTTATGCATTTGTATGCATAAACTACTATTCAGGTATATTAAGTAGTCAGGGTTGACAGGTTGGATATTATTAAATTAAAACTTCTGCTCGTTGAGTTGAGCTGGGTATTAGCATTGAGATGGAGGTCGCTGGGAGGGCTTTCGCCATTTGATATTATGAAGAGCAGGGAGCTCTCTGGTGGAACAATATCCTGCACTCGGCTCTCCCACCTCAGAGGCTCAGGCCTGACACCCGGCCAGAGCACCAAGACCCTGTCAGCCACACGGTGTATAGCACAGGGAACTACATTCAATATCTTTTAATAACCTATAATGGAAAATAATCTCTCTAGTGCTGATAAGCAATTCCAGAAATTCTGTTCTTGAGACAGGCTGAAACTGCAAAATTCAGTCTTGGTTTGCTGTCCTGGGGGCTAGTGGCTCTATCTTGAGCCTGTTTTTCTTTCTTCTTCTTCACACCGCGAGCCACAGAGGCAGCGTAGAACTAGACCAGTTTCCAGGACTCATCCTGACAGCTGCGACTCTTCTCCGACTCTCACGGGAATGAGGTTTGGCTGCCAGGCATTCTGCCTGCCAGACACATGGTAGCGTACAACTCTCCACTGCTTGGCTCGGCCACTTTGCTGTGCTGCTTGTTTTTCAATGCTACCTAATATATCCAAATTTTCTACTCAGTATCCCCACTTGGGTTTCAAATAGGTGTCTCAAACTTAAAGTCTAAATCAGAATTTTTGATGTCCCCTTCACAAGTATGTTTTTCCTCTATTCTTCAATACTCGAATATACTTCAATATTCGTCAAATGGCACCAACACACATGAGTTGCTCAAACATTTAAGTGTCATCTTTTAATTCTCTATTCTCCTCACTCCCAGAAGCCCAATCCATTTGCAAAACTTCTTCTGCCTCTAAAATCCATCTTAAATTTGTTCATTATTTTTACTGCTGCTTTTATCATAATAGGCAGGTCCCCATGGTCTCACATAGACCCTGCAGTAGGGTCTTCTTTTGATTCTACTGAGCATTCCTACAAACTGTTCCTTATCCAGTAGCCAAACTGTTCTTTTTCCAACCTACATATTACTGCCATGCTTAACTTTTCATTAAACTTGAATTAAATTTGGACTCTTTACCCAGGCCTCAGAAAGCCTGGAAATTCCGGTCCTTGTCCACCCTCCTCGCTCATCTCACACAAAGCAACTTTACCTTTAGTACGTTCTAGCCACACTGACATTTCTTTTTCCTTAAACATGGGAAATTCTTTGCCACCACAGGGCCTTTGCACTTAACATTTGCTAAGTTTTGAATGCCATTTCTCCAGATGGTCCTCTGGTTACCTAACCTCATCTTTCATTATTCAATCAAGAGTTTATTCCTCATATGACTGTACTAGGTTGATCCATATCAGGCCCTCCCCACTCTAGCACATGATGCTACCTTGATATTCACATTTTTTTCAGTTTTTGAGCTGGTTCTTTTATTTACTAATTTAGTAATTTCAGAAGCCCTTCCTTTAGAGTATCAGATCCATGCAAGCAGAGACCTTGTCTATCTTGATCACCAATCTACCTTAGAACTGCAGAGTAGTATAGAATCCAATTTAAATGAATTTCTTAAAATTCAATTGAATAGAAATTTTAACATCAATTTATACTTTAAAAAGAAAATTTAGGTCTTCTGTTTCAGTCAAAAATATGTACGTCCATCAGGCATTCTGTGACAACAAAGTAAGATTCTCTATAATCTAAAAGTTACCAGAACATGGATCTGTAAGAATTCATAAATATTTATGGAACTATAATTTTGGCCATATAATTATCATGTACTATTACTCAAATCATAAATTAGAAAAGACACAATGAAGTTATCAATAAATAATTTCATTAGAAATAGCCATAAGAGAATTTTCAGTTATAAGTAATGTTAATAAAGATGAAAAAAAATATGTATGACAACCAAGAATCCAATATTTCATAACTAAAATAGAAAGTTTTTAAAAATTGTATCCTCCTACATACCTATATAATAACTACTTCAAAACTACTGCTCTTAGATGCAGAGGAGTGAACAGAATTAAGTACTCCAAGGCTGAGTATCTAGGATGTGAAACTTTTTTTTTTAAATAAAACTGCTCATTTTGTTTGATAGCTGAAGTAATGAACTAAATAGTAATATGCATTTTGTCAACACATCTTCAAACATTTTGATTTTCCTATTATGGAATCACTAAAGAAAAATCTCAGCCATGTTTACCTGTTAAGGGGATTATTTTAATGAGTTGATAGGGATTTCTTTAAATTGAACTGACTGTTCTTGGTAAAATGAATACTTATTGATATGGAAATATTTTAATTAAAATATTAAAATTCCATTGAAAATTCACATTATTGGGTACACAACCTTTTTTTAAATAAATTTCATGACTTTTTATCAGGAAAACTTGAAAATCATGATCTAATTTTGTTTTTATTGTTATTTTTAATTAGTAAACTACTTTCCTCTGAATATTAGCCAGTTTAGAACATCAGGTATTCTGTGTTCCATTAGAATATTGCCTGAGCTTTAAATATTTCCACTTAAAAATTTAATGAAATAGCTATACTTTAAATAAAATTCAATTATTATGTTTGTAAAACATTTTGTGTAACATATTAAAATGTTCATCAGTCTGTGTTTTTTTCTTTCAAACCAACAAGGAAAAAACTTAAACTCTAATCCAGGATAACAGAGAGAAATATTGGAAATAAATCCCTTAAGTTCAGTTTGTCTAATACTGATATATGATCTGGAATATGTCAATTCATCTGTTTCCATTCCAATCCCTATGTTAAAAACATGCACTACTGGGCTTCCCTGGTGGCACAGTGGTTGAGAGTCTGCCTGCCGATTCAGGGGACACGGGTTTGTGCCCCGGTCCGGGAAGATCTCACATGCCGCAGAGTGGCTGGGCCCGTGAGCCATGGCCGCTGAGCCTGCGCGTACGGAGCCTGTGCTCCGCAACGGGAGAGGCCACAGCAGTGAGAGGCCCACGTACCACAACAAAACAAAACAAAACATGCACTACTAAAATGATATGCTTAAAGATGCTGAGTTGAATAAAAAAAAAAAACCATGGAAATATTTATATTATAATTTTATAGTCAAATATTCCCTTAAGTACTCTTTCTACTTTAATTTAAATTATTTTATAAATCTAAAGAAGAAGCTTCCCTACTGATACCTGTAATCCAGTATCTTCTCATGGCTTCACTTATTTGAAAATGCTGAATGAGCCAAAATTATACTTTTGCTCTATGGTGGGTTTTTAATTTAAAAATTCAATACCACCTACAAAAAAATTCTACACACTCAAAGTTTAAGAAAAGCATATTGGAGATAATATAAACTTCAATAAATGATTTATAAGTATTCCAGATTAATAACTAACAAATTACATTATAGCTAGCATAGTGAAAGGTAAGCAGGGTTATAATCACCTGGAAATTAGCAAATTTATTCAAGAAATTACACAGGGCAACATTAATGTTTTACAATACATAGCAAAGAGTCTACTCATGATCCCCAGAGACATTCACAATGGTTAAAAATCTAAACAGTTTAGAAATTAACAATAAAAGCACAAAGGTCCATCTCTCTAGGCAACTCAAAGCAGATTAGATGATTTTATTCTGTCAGATTATATAAGCCAAAATTTACATTCCCATCACTGCATGAAACAAAGTCTATTAGATTTATGTTTTGAGACATAAATCTAGCACTTGGAAAATGGAAAGATTTATTTCTGATTTGGCCTTCATATGTAACTGTCTAATCATAGTGCCCTGATAACAGCTGTCCTTCAATTATTGCATCCTACTTCCACAGTCTTCAGTCTACCCATTTCCCCTCCTACTTTTTAGATACTGCCTTTGTTTCAGGACAATAAATGCTTACATATAAATTAGATAAAATTTTCCCTGCTGATATTTTTGCTAACTACTGATTCACTAGAAGAAAACTACTACTTAAAATTGTATTTGAAATTCCTTTGTCGCTTACTAAATTCTAAAAGTGGCTATTGGCTGAAACGTTTAAAAGAACCTGAGACTGTAGCTATATGGAAGATGAAGGTATTACTTGCTAACTTGAGTTTCAGAACCATGAATCACTTTGGAAACACCAGTTATTCTTTAAAAAGTCTGATTTACAGAGAACAAAGAAGAAAGAGAGACAGGGATTTAGACATGGGCTATCACCTTTGCTTCCAGGTTTCTACTGGCAACATTTGAGTTGGAAACAGAAACAGGAACTTTCTACTTGAACTGCAGAGGAAAGCAGAATCCATTTCTCGGAAGCAGCTAGGGACTCAGCATAAGATAGAGTTCAGTGTAATACTTTTTTGCTTTTAATAAGATATACAAGTTAATTAAGGGTAATTAACCTAGCAGTTGGTTCTAAAGACTACAGGGCCTTGTTTTCTTGCCAAGATTTATGTGGGACTCTGAGGGCTGCAGGTCCTTGGAACAGAATACCATAAACCTGAGCTTACTTAATTTGTGACAAAATACAATTAAACCATAGAAAAAATTGTGATACTTCTCCCACCTATTTGTGCCTATTTAAAATCTTTGATTTTAAGCTATGGTATTCATGTATTTAAAAGAAGTACTACGTATTATAAAGAAACATCATTATATTTGTTTAAAAAAAAATGGAAATGGAAGAAAAGGAGGTTGTACCAAATTATAATGTAGAAAATGTGCAGTTGGCCGCGTGGAAAACATCTCCTTCTCTTCTCTTCCATAAGGCCATAACTGTTATTTCTTTTTAACTCTCTGTCAGCTTCTCCTCAGTTCCTTTATGGTCTCATATTTCCCTGCTCTCTAATGTTTAGAGTCCCATGCTCACTATTCTTGTGCTTTGGAAGGTATCCCTGAAAAACCTTCCTTACTTCAGAGGTTTCTGCATCAGCTTTATGTACAGGATGAACTTTAGTGTCAAACAGACTGTACTGTAGTGTTAGAGGGACCATCATCCACGTGGATACTAAAGTCATCCACAATAACTGTTTGAATCACAACGCAGAGCAAATTTGTGAGTTTGCGAGTTAAGTCCTAGGAACATGACATGGAATTACAGGAGGAAAGGAAATATGAGGCTGAGACAAAAAAAACAAACATATTTTCCTGTATTTTGTAACTGACGGGAAAGAAATAGATGGAATTAACTGTTCACACATTTCAAATGGACTTTTCTCATCAAGTTCTTTTAATTTTTAACAGCTGGTTTAGTTCCCCATGTATTTTTGATATTTGATTCCTATAGCTCTAGAATTTATACCTCTAGAATTATGTTCATGTTTTATAGTGGAAGCACATTTATTCAATATCATTGGGACACGTGAATGAAAAGTTAGTGAGCAGGGTATCAAATACTCTGTAAAAGGATCAACAAAAATTTTAAATACTTTATCTTAAGATATGTAGATGTATACTCATTCACTGATCTTCTGATATAAACCCAAGAATTTTCCCTTTAAGTAGATATCTAATAATTATAATTGTAATTAATTCCTTATGTATTCTTTATACATAATTCATGATATACAATTTCTTACCATTCCAATTTATTTAAAATTGAATAATAATTAAATACACCTATTAAACAATCTCAGTTTTAAATGCTTCTCTTTAATATTATTATTTCTACTATTTTTCTATTGTTTTCTACTTTTAACTATTTTCAGTTATTGTATTCCTACCTTTAAAGGTATCTTGTCCATACTCAGTTTATAGAAATTTTCAGTGATCCATCCTTATTAAGTTGTCCCAAAGCATCCAAATTGTTTTCATACAAATAATTTTCACTGTTTATTCACTGATATTTCTTCAAGAAACATATATACATATTCACACTAATTCCCAAACCTATGGTCTGTGAATTTGTTTTACAAAGTTGTATTCACTGAATTCATCTGAAGCTACACAAAAGTATTTTCTGCTTTTGGAGGTGGTTTACATACATATATATGAAAGGAGGTATACTTTAAACAGATTTAGTGGCTTCTGATTGTCATATTGTTAAAGGCCAACTTACAAGTAAGAAATAATTTGAGTAATAATTTTGACTGTTTACATAAATCTGACTAGAAAAAGACAAATGAAAACAAAGCTATATACCCTACAGTGATAAATTGAGATTAGAATTCAGATTTTCTAAAATCCTTTGAATTTGTACAATAAGGATAGAATATTCTGCCTTCTTCCATCATACTTTTTATCCAACTGATGTTGTCATTGCTGTGACACTATAAGTTATTTAGTTAAAGCATATCTTCACTTCATGGATATTCATTTGAAAATTCTACTGATTTAAAATACATGTTACATTTTATACTAAAAATACCATGCTCTATATTTAACACGTTTTGTTTTCTGCATTGTCAGATTTAATTTGGTGATGAAAGTGCAACTCAATCCATGTCTGACTCACTATTTATACACTTGGTTTCCTTTGAAAATCAAAACCCTGACCTAGAAAACAAGCATGCTGTTCAGGGACACCATCTTATAAGTTTGGTTGTTAGCCACCGGCTGTTCTCAATAAATCAGTCTGCAAACTACTGATCCATGTCACAGCATTTTCACCTATTTGTGGAAAGAATTGCTTACAAACCCACCATTCTTCCACTGAGTTTGTTCAGTTGAAGATATCCTACTTCCTTTAGGTCTAATTTATGTTTATAGACTTTTAAATGTAATATTGTAATAAGTATTAGTTAAAATGGTATATTAGTAGGCTGTTAAGTACTGTTATATGTTGTCATATATTAAAGGACTTACCTAAATTCATTGCTTAAATGATATTATTCATTATAACTATAATGGTAGAGGCTTATTATATTCAGTATATTTTAAAATCACTTCCATAGTTTTACATTATACCATTTGCTTTGTCTTCAATCTCAAACACTGTTAAGTAGCTTAGATAATTACTTAGTCCTTGAAATGGTGGATTAAATTTAAAATAAATCTATGAATACAATTAGTATGCATCAACAAGTTCCCATTTTTTTCATTTTTCTAAAAAATATGTATAAATTGTTTTGTTCTTTTTTGTTTCACTTTGCTTAATGTATAATCTACTTAACATGTTTACAGAGCAAGCACCCCATAAGGAAATAATAAACAAGTTACACAGAACTTGAGATTCTTTAAAAAGATATGTTTCTTTTTAATTGAATTACTTAAGCCCTACCTTACTCTTCAAAAGTCTATGATACTCTTATCAATAATACCACAGGATAAAACTAAGTTATCAAGGAAACTAGTAAAGGGTATTTAATAAATGAACAAGATAAAGTCATCCTCAGGTGAGCTGGAGCCCCTGGTCCAGCTTGAGAGAATTTGCACATCTCTTCACAACCATATTCAGTGACAGGAGGTTACTAGCTTGGTTAGCATGGAATTGGAACACTTCACAGATTAGTAATTTTTTTCCTTTATTTTGGAAGAGGAAGTTTAGTAGCTTATCACTAAGGCCATCCCACCTCTGCAAGTCTAGAAAATATTCTGGATGTACTCTATTATACAGACGAAATGTTCGACATGACAAAATTATGTACCATAGAGCAGAGCCACCATAAGTTCAGCTTGGATGCTTTTTAAAGTAGTACAGCTCACTATGTTTAATAAATTATCCATACAATGATTATTTCTAAGCTATGTGATTTCCTGCTGTATCTTCCACAATAAATTAGTGAAAAATACACAAATATATAATTGGTGATCTAAAGTTTTTGGATATAAATTAATTAGGTATCTGTAAATATATGCCAAACATAGTGCTTTGGGCTTGTTTAGATTTTAATAAGCTATTTTATTTGGCAATAAAAAGTAGCTGGATATGTTGTTTCTTAGGTCACCCTTAGTTTGTAACAATAAAACCATAAAACTATCTAGAAAAAATGTATCTTGCTATTTTAAGTTCCAAGTACATCAAAAAGCTGTTTCATGTCATTAAAGTCCAAATAAGAGACATGGGATGAGGGACAGAAATAGCCTGTTATTACTTTATCTGGTTTCTATAATACATTCCTTCAAACACTCCATTATGATGTCACGAAGAGTTAGGAGATATTACAGCATGAGTAGCTGAAGTTATGAATTAAGTTCATAAAATTTAGAATCAGTAGTCTCCATATCAGGTGTGAAATGCGTATGATTTATTAGTATTGGTATCTATTATGTAGTCAATACTCTATATTATATTATGGTTACATTTTATAATATATACTATGTTGCTGTATATTATATATAATAATACATTAAATATTTGTATATATACTTTGTAAATGAATAAACAAATAAGCAAACAAACAGATATTGGCAATGAATACTCAATTGTTTTTTTCCTGATAGATGTGCAAATTTAGAAAGCATGGAGACTTTTGTTCTGTTCTTTCTTGTCTGAAGACCAAAAGCCCAGGCAAAAGCAAATCATCTTGCTCTGTATTTTGTGTTATAGAGTAATGATCATCAGTAGAATAGCCAAGTCTAAATTTTACCTGTTTATTTTACAGTATATTGGGATGAAAGTCCAAGACATGCAATGAATTAGGGAAGAAATGACACTCATTTTCAGCAATGTGATATGGGGGTTAAAACCAGGTTTCGTATCTCAGCCCTGGAGATTACTAGCTGGGTGAAATGGACAGGGCAATTACTATTACAAGCTTCAGGTTCTTCATCCACAAATTTTACAGGAATTTCAAGATTGTTGTGAGGATTTTAAAGGTTTTAGCATATATCTTAGAGGGAAAAAGTGATTTTAAGTATTAGGTCTAGGCCCTATATATAGTTTGTTGTGGAGGGATAAAGTAAAGAGTGAGGAGGGGACTGTGGTAGAGAACTTCAGTTTAAAAAAACGAAAATAACAGATGCGATATGCTATCTAAAACACAGATAAGATTAAAGGTGTGTTTGGCCAATCAGAAAGGGAAAATTTTAGTTGGAGTGACAGAATTCTTTCCAAGGCATTTATTTAATTTCAGACTTTAAAAAAATTAGTTGAAGTATAGTTGATTTTCAATGTCGTGTCAGTTTCAGGTGTACAGCAAAGTGTTTCTGTTAAACACACACACACACACACACACACATATATATATATATTAATTTTCAGATTCTTTTCCATTACAGCTTATTACAATATATTGAATATAGTTCCCTGTGCTATACAGTTGGTCTTTGTTATCAATTTTATATAAAGGAGTGTGTATCTGTCAATCCCAAACTCCTAATTCATCCCTCCCCCTCTTTCAGCCTTTTAAATCAACTGTGCCTTGGATTCTAGCTTTCACTATATCAGAGAAGAATCTATAGTATACCTTGTTTGGACTTATATTCCTACTATAAATCTGAGAAAACAAGCCTCACAAACATCAATCACATATGTTATATGGAAGGATAAACCAGAATCTGTCTTCATTCCTGATTCTAATGTAGAGGACTAAATTGTGGTATAAGAAAAGAATCTGTTGACAAGGGTCATCTAAAAATCATGATCTCTGAAGAAATGAATAGCTGTTGGTTTAAATTCTCACAGGTCAGGACTAAGGAAAATGCTTCTTTGTAATGCTGATATACTATCCCATAATAAATTAGGTATGGGTGGGGAGGAAATTAATGCCATTTTCTTTATTTCTAATGGAAGAGAACAGCCTCAATTTGGGTCAGTCAATGTTAAGGCCTGAATCCTAAAGGAACATTCTTTTATTTTCTAATAATCCAAGATTGGTTTTTGCTTCCTCTTGAAATGGCAAGGAAGGAAAAAGAGAATTCCAGCATTGGTTATCTTCTTGTGCTCCAATAGTTTACCTGGGAAAGATGAATAAGTGAAATTTTCTAGATGCCTTTAATCCTCACGTTCTCTCAGTATCCAGATTTTTCAGTAATGATCCAGTCTAAATGGAAGTCACTGTCCCTACTCTAAAATGGAATTCTACAACTCTAGTCTGTTACTACCCCTGGTTACCTTATTCTTGTCTATCAATAATGCGCCAACAAAGCAGAAGGATACTCTCTTACAATCAGGAAGATAGGGAAGATGTCCCATAATGAATTTAGAAGCACATGTCCTAGTTTAGACAGTCAAGTGCCTTTTACAGTTTTCACTTAAATCAAGTAGAAAAATTCTATGACCATTCCTTTTCGGATGAAGAAAAACTTAAATAGGTTAACTAACTATTCAAAGACACATGGCTAATAATTAGTAAAACAGGGCTTGAATCTAGGCCTGTCATTTTCCAAAACTTCAGCACTTAAAACTACTACCCCATGCCTCTCTCAGGAATATTGGCCAGAAGGTTCAGCAAGGCCTTAGCCCTTTTCAAAGTCTATTGGGCTTTTTCTCCTATAATGTGACAGATGGCCTATTTGCACAGATGGCCCTCAAATCAGTAGCTATTTACATCTGAGTCTAAGGATTTTATTTAAATTCATTGTTGCTGAAAGTACATTTATTTACTTAAATGTTGAACTCTTTAGTATACTGAAATAATACATGTAAACCACTCTCCATATGGTCAGAAATTGTGTTCTCTTTTACTAAACATTGCTAGCATGTATGCCTAGTGTTTGACAAAAGGTGGATAATCAATAAATGAACATATACATATATTCTTCCCCTGAATGTATACATAAACAAATGATCATCTAGGAGAGAAAGAGAAATATGTGTGTGCATGCATGTGTATATGTGTGTGTGTGAAGGTCGTACTTATTTTAAAGTATAAATATATTAGTCAAAATAGGCAATTTGAAGGCATTCTGTTTGAGCAGAAAACTATTCAAAGTTTAATCATGAACTTTTGTGGAAATAGCTCATCATACGTTAACAGGTAGCAGGTGAAATAAACCAACAAACTCTTCGAATCTATCTAATATTCCAGTAATTTTTTAAAGATACAACATTATAATTGTTCGAAAATCTTAAAGAAGCTTGAGAAATTACTACAAAAACCACTGGGGTGAGTGGGCTGTCCATACATTGCTGCCATTATAAAAAGGAAAATTTTAAAAGAAAGAATAGGCTAACTATAATACAATTGTATGAATAATAATAAGCAGATTAAACCACTGTCAAACATTAAAAGCAAGAAAATAAAAGTTAAAATGAATGAAGAATAACTTTGAAAATTAGATTTAAAATGCAGATAAAACTCTAAATCAGTAAAATCAGATATTAGGTACATAAGAAAAATAAATGTTTATGTTAGTGTTATTGTTTACATATATACCTATTTTTATAATAATCATATATAGAAATAAATACCTCTGTTTAATGATTTTTTACTATTCAACCACTTACAATATATGGAACATTTTCTTAAATTTAACCAAATTATTTTTCTTCTCTGTCTTAGTTCTTAGCTCTTTAGAGATAATGTTTATTCTTTTGAATGTAACTGACTTTAATATATTTTTACAAAGATAGTCACTAAGTCAATATTTCTTTCATATTTTTCTAAATCAATATGTTTAACCACATTCAGATTCATTCATTTGGTCTCTTCTCACAGTTTTTTATTAATCTACTTCATTCCCCATATCTCTGCAAATGTGGAAAACAAAGCTAAAGTTCTAACTGGATTCACATTCTTACACAACTCTACATTAAAGATTTAAAATATTTTTTTCTTATTTTACTTTACCATTTTTATTGAATACTGGTTTCTAACACTATATAAGTTTCATGTGTATAACATTACAGTTCTACTTCTATATAACACAGCATGCTCTCCACCAACAATTTAGTTTCCATCCATCATCGCACAGTTGATTGACTTTACTCATTTTGCCCTATCCTCACCTCTTCTCCTCTGGTAACCACTACTCAATTCTCCGTACCTACATGTTTGTTTTCGTTTGGTTCGTTCCTCTACTTTGTTTTTTTATAGTCAACATATGACTGAAGTCATACTATTTTTGTCTTTCTCATTCTAATTTACTTCACTTAGCATAATACTCTCAAGCTCCACCCATGTTGTGGCCAATGACAAGATTTCATCTTTTTATGGCTGAGTAGTATTTCACTATATATAAATACCACATCTCCTTTATCCATTTATCTGTCAGCGGGTACTTAGGTTGTTTCCATATCTTGGCTATTGTAAATAATTACTGGATGAACATAGGGGGTGCATGTATCTTTTCAATTTAGTGTTTTCATATTCTTTGGATATATACCCAGAAGGAGAATAGCTGGATCATATGATAGCTCTATTCTTAATTTTTGGGGGGACCTCCAGAATGTTTACATAGTGGCTGCACCAATTTACATTCCCACCAACAGGTTATGAGGGTTACCTTTTCTCCAAATCCTTGCCAACATTTGTTATCTCTTGCCTTTTTGATAATTAGCCACTCTAACAGATAGGAGGTATTATCTCATTGTTGTCTTGATTTGCATTTCCCAAATAATTAGTGATGTTGAACATCTTTTCATGTGTCTGTTGCCCATCTATATGTGTTCTTTGAAAAATGTCTATTCAGTTCCTCTGTACAGTTTTAATCAGGTGATTCATATTTCTGTTGTTGAGTTGTGTGAGTTCTTTATATATTTTGGATAATAACCCCTTATTGGATATAACATTTGCAAATATCTTCTCCCATTATGTTGTCTTTTTGTTTGTTGATGGTTTCCTTTGCTGTGTAGAAGCTTTTTTATTTTTGGCCATGCCATGCAGCTTGTAGGATCTTAGCTCCCCAACCAGGGATTTAACCTGAGCCCTCAGCAGTGAAAGCTCAGAGTCCTAACCACTGTACCAGCAGGGAACTCCCACAGAAGCTTTTTAGATGATGTAGTCTTATTTGTTCATTTTGCATTTGTTTTTCTTGCCTGAGGAGTCATATCTAGAAAGATATTACTAAGACTGGTGTCAAATAACATACCGCCTATGTTTTATTCTAGGAGTTTTATGATTTCAGGTCTTAACATTCAAGTTTTTAATCCATTTTGAGTTGATTTTTGTGGTTTGAAAGAGTGGTCTAGTTTCATTTTGCTGCGTGTGGCAGTTCAGTTTCCTTAACACCATCTAATTAAACAGACTATCCTTTCTCCTTGTATATTCTTTGCTACGCTTTTGAATACTAGTTGTCCATATATGCATGGGTTTATTTCTTGGCTCTTAATTCTGTTCCATTGATTTATGTATGTTTTTCTACCAGTACCATGCTGGTATTTTTGAACTGAAGTATAGCTGATTTACAATGTTGTGCTAGTTTCAGGTATACAGCAAATTGATTCATATATATATCTGAATCTCCATAAATACATGTATCCTTTTCCAGATTCTTTTCCATTAAAGGTTATCACAAAATATTAAATATAGTTCTCTGTGCTATACAGTAGGTCCTTGTTGTTTATCTACTTTATATATAGCAGTTTATATCTGTTAATCCCAAACTCTCAATTTATCCCTCCCTTATCTTTCCACTTTAGTAACTATAAGTTTGTTTTCTACGTTGGTGAATCTAGTTCTGTTTTGTAAATAAGTTCACTTGTATCACTTTTTTAGATTCTACATATAAGTGATATCATATGACATTTGTCTTTGTCTGACTTCTCTTAGTATGATAATCTCTAGGTCCATCCACATTGCTGCAAATGGCATTATTTCATTCTCTATTATGGCTGAGTAATATTTCATTGTGTGTGTGTGTGTGTGTGTGTGTGTGTGTGTGTGTGTGTGTAGGTATACATACACACACATATACATATATATACCACATCTTCTTTATCCATTCATCTGTCAATGGATATTTAAGGTTTCTTCCATGTCTTGGCTATCGTAAATAGTACTTCTATGAACACTGGGGTGCATATATCTTTTTGAATTAGAGTTTTGTCTTTTCCAGATATATGCCCAGGACTGGGATTGCTGGATCAAATGGTAGAGACTTTAGTTTTAGTTTTTTTAAGGAAGTTCCACACTGTTCTCCATAGTGGCTGTACCAATTTATGTTCCCACCAACAGTGTAGGAGAGTTCCCTTTTCTCCACACCCTCTCCAGCACTTATTATTTAGACATTTTCATGATGGCTATTCTGACTGGTGTCAAGTGATATCTCATTGTAGTTTTGATTTGCACTTCTCTAATAATTTTTTCATTTTTAACAATATTTCTAATGGTAAACATAGAATTGTTTCTCACTTTCTACTCACATGTGTATAAAAAGCAAGATAAAAACACAACATACTATCTAATCTCTTAGAGATTTACATTTGGTTGTTTCTGTTGAGAGCCAATTCATGAGTCTCCCTCATTTCTTCACACCTTATAAGTAGATTCATTGACTTCCTTCTTCCCAATCTATCTTTTCAAGGATTTTTAAATCACAAACAGCCTCACAATTCAGTTAAGTGGAGCAAAGGGTAGGTTTCATCACACAGTCCTTGAAAGACAGAGATAGCATCTTACTCCAGAGGAATGGACAGGCAATTCTTACTGTTCAGTATAAAAGATTCAGGTTTCCTCAATTCAGGGTTTCTGTCTTAAAGGGACCTACCACATGTGCAGCTATCACTTGGTCCTCTTCATGTCACCCTTTGGGAAATGGGGTAGGAGAAACTGACAAGAACCTGAAGTTCACCCTGTTGCTGTGCCATGGTTAATAAAGTCCTTTGGATCTGACCTAGATGTCTTGTGTCTTCTCCTGCATATTTGAAAATATGTCAGGCTAACCTATTAGTTGACAAGTAGAATACAATTTATGAACCTTCACAGTTGACAGTTTTCTCCCTAGGGAATGTTGCCTAATTTTGGATCCTATGGAACTCAGTCTTGTCATCCTAATTAATCAAAAGCCTTGCTTTAAGACTTTGCTGAAATGTACTCCCTACATGACGTTTCCCTTAAGTTCTTGAGCCAGTCTCTTCCTCCTATATTACTCCAGATATGCTTTATGTACATCTATAAGAAGCTCTCAGGGAATTGTTGATTTATAGATGTTTTCCTTACGAGCCTGTGATCTTCTTACTAAATATTATACCTTTTTTGACTGTATATTCTGTACACTGCCTGGTATGTAGTAAATACTAGATGACTCTCCCTTTAAAAAGAAAATTTATTGGTAGGTTATCTTACATATGCTCTCTCTAAAATGTTACTTAAAGTGCAAAGACACACATATACACACAAAGAATACATTGGTTTCTACTGATCTATCATCACCAGTCTCTTTTTCCTACAAGAACTAACAGTTTAATCTCACTGTTCTTCTGAAATTGTAATGCATTATTAATTCCATCTTCTTAAGCAAGTTGCCTGTAATTATAATTGTCTTTCTAAAAAACAAAATGCAACAGCTGCACCTACTCTGAAAATGGACCCTTGGAGAATGTAATTAAGTTATTTCAATTTGGAGACTGAATATTATCAAGAGCTATGGGATGCTAACCTTAAGGTAGACCTTTCCACCAGGGTTTTAATAGTATGTCATTTGCAGAAACCTAGATAATTAGAAAATTAGAATGTAAATATTTTGCCTACTCCAATCAGAGTCTTAATAAGTGGAATTATATATCATATAATCTTACACGCTATAGTTAGTCAGAACACTTGGTAGACCATGGAGCTGAGGCAGTTAAGGCCATGTGTTCACTACTTTTGTGACATTCATTATAGCTTTATTTACTTTGTTTTATGGCCATGGAGTTTTCCTATAACCCACAAAAAATATTGTACAACTGTTTCTTTTTTTTTTTTTTTTGCGGTACGCGGGCCTCTCACTGCTGTGGCCCCTCCCGCTGTGGAGCACAGGTTCCGGACGCGCAGGCTCAGCAGCCATGGCTCACGGGCCCAGTCGCTCCGCGGCATGTGGGATCCTCCCAGACCAGGGCACGAACCCGTGTCCCCTGCATCAGCAGGCAGACTCTCAACCACTGTGCCACCAGGGAAGCCCTCACAACTATTTCTTAAGTTACAAACTTAATGCAAAAAGAAAGCCGTTATAAATTGCTCATCTCTCTAGAAAATTCTATTCCAAGGGCATAAATATTTTTCTATAGATTATGCCTTCATATATGACAATAGAATGATTTTATAATTGGCAATTACTTTAGGGGGAATGAAAATTAAATATGGTTTAATATTATGTTTAAACAGTTCAAATACTAAGTTAAAATAGTGTTTTCAAACATTACTTCATCTTATTTATTACATTTTGCTTTTGATAATGGTCTACATCTTTAGGCCTGAGATGATCAATGAATGGCTAAATGACTGGTATCGTAGCAAGCACTGTCTAAGCAAAATTCAGGCTAGATGAAGTTTTATTTGATGAACACACCATTTAATATTAATAACACTTGGGAAACACTGATGAGACTGCCAATGAAAACAGAAGCCTCACATTAAAAAGGTATTTTCATAATCATGTAGAATAATCATTATTGATTTCATGAATCCTTTACTGCCAATAATAAATTGCTTACCTCTGTATAAGTCTTTTCAAAGAAAAGGTCTTACTACCTACAAACAATCATCTATTTGGGGGGAAGCATTAGTCACTTAAAACGTTTACTTATTTTGAGCCAAATTCTCTCCCTTTATAATTTATAACTGTTAGCCTTAGTTTTTCCATTTATTCGAACTGGCTAAGTATAATCTCTCCTGCATTATCAATATTTTAAACATCTGAAGTGATCTCATGTGACCATCCTAAGTGTTAAATATTTCATGCTTAAGATTACCATGAAATAGCCTCAAAATATATATTTAGCTGGTAAACCATATCTAATAGGGCCTTGGGCTAATTCATTCTTATCAACAGAGAGACAAATAATTTAATATTTGAAAGAGACTTATTGAAGATAATGGTCATGAAATATGCTTATAGTATTCAGAGTAACTCATCTATCTCAACTTATTTAAGTGGCACCCAATATTATTAAGATAGTTAAGATGGATACATGCTGATATTGACCCTCACACGAAAACAAATAACAGGTTAAAAAATATTTTCAGAGTTTGTCACTGTTACAAATGATAATACACGTAAAAATGATAAATGCAATGTACCAGTGATTTCCTGCAAAGATCAAAATTTTCTATTAGTAACATAAAAGCTGAATACTTTGTAAATTCTGCTGTTTAATCAAAGATGATTTCACATGGGGAAATAGTATATATAAAAAACAGCATCAAGCAGTCACAATTTCTTCTGGTCTCTACAACTACTGTATTCCCACTGAGCACCATCACTAGAAACCAAACTTGAAGGAGTTTAAGGGAAACGAACACAACAAAAGATGTTACCTTATAAAGTAAAGCGTAAACTCATGCATCTCGGTCTTTATACATGGCAGTAAGAACATGGAAATAAAAAACTTATTCAACTAGAATCTAGGATAAATTCATGGACGCTAGATATACAGCAAGTTATCTGTGTAGATATGTAAATTAAGAATTCTTGTGGACAAAATTAACCTTTTGAACTTGATGCCTAGTTATCAAAGTTGTCTACAATAAATCATTTGCTGCTACTGTCTAGGATAAATTTGTGAACCGACTGTAACATTGGCCTGATCCTTTATAATTTAGAGTTTGAGTTAATGTAAATAATAAATTAAAGCTAGAGGGCAATGCTATAATACCTAGAAAGCCAACATTAAATAGTTCTTCAGTTTGAGGCAGTTTTACAATCATAAAATATAAACCTTCTTTTGATCTTCAAAAGCTTTAGAAAAGTGTAAAACCCAGAAAGAGTAAATCTGTTGCCTATGCTTACCCCAAAATTTAGTGGTAGAGCTAGCACATGCTGTATATAATTATGCTTTATATTTTTAAAATATTCAATGGTCTTTCTTAATAGAACATTTATAAATAAAATTTGAGCAAATTTTATCTCATTAAAGCATATCCTTACAAGGATATACAGTGGATTCCAAATGAAAGGTTGGTAATAGAACTATAAACTATGGTTATAATGACACAGCCAATGTCTTGGGAAAGTCTAGGGAGACAATATGACAAGAAGGAAGTGAGAGAGTAGAGTCAGAAAAACTAGTTTAAAATGTCTCCAATGCACAAGAAAGGCTAGAGGTAAAGAGAGGACAGTTTAATGTCACCAGGAATACAAAGAAAATAAGTGATATGAGAGAAATAGCAAGGAATGTGTCAACTGGTAATTGAACTACTTGGAGTGGACAACAAAAGAAGTCAGAAATTACTAATATTTGGGACTGAATTTAAGAATTATAGCATTTTTGATATGGGAGAAACCAGTGAGAATGTATGTCTCTGGCACAAGATTATGTCTTTGTTTTCTGAGATGCCTAATTGGAGTTTCTAGAGTGAAATGTCTAAGTAAAATCTGGAACAAAAATAAAGAAGGGGAGTTTGAAGTTAGGAAAGGATGTTCTTTCACTCATCAAAAATAACTGATTTTAAAAGCTTTTTATTCACATTAGTACAGCCTGGGTAGGAGAAGACAATCCTGGCAAGAAATTACACTCAATGCAAAGAGGAGACCATTTACAGTCACATGGGCTGTGCACTGTACAACCCAAAGATGTGCCATTTACATAGACTATGATATAACTGGAGTCTCCTGGAGTTCTATGTTGTATCACCTGCCCAGCTCTACTTGTTGGATGGGGAGTACGGTATATACTCTTTTTTCCCCCATGCCACACAGATCCCCTTAAGACAAATCAGAGATAAAATAGAAACGTAAGTATGCTTTTATGGCATCAATTTTTTTGAACATCTATTGCCTGGTACATAGTTTTCATTGCGTAAATAACTCCAATTTAGTAAATTAAACATGAAATATGTTCTTTGCCTTAAAATATTCTTAAATTTAAAAAAAAGTAAGCTAATCATGAAAGTTCAGCCTACCTTTCATTAAAATATATGAACATAAAACAAATTATATCATGATTTTTATTAGCCTTATCTTAGTCATTCTGCTTTTGTATAAATTTGGGGTGTTTAAAAGCTTCACTTGTGGTTAATTTTTGGATACCTATGTTGGCTTTAATGAAAGTGAAAATCTTCATTATAAAATCTGTATTTTATTTCATTTTGTTTCTCTTTGAGGAAAACTATTTTGAAAATACTGTGAGTTAGCTAAAACCGCTGTATCACTTTCTTATTCTATTTGAAGAGTAAGGGATGGACAAACACCTCCTAAGAATCCCATCTATATGTAAATGCCACAGACAGGAAGTGTTCACCAAACACCTTCAGAACCAGACCATGCAGGAAACCACGCCAGGGCTCCTGAGGCAAAGGACAAAAAAAAATTTGAATACTAGACAATTTGTACCTGTCACTCTCTGAAACATGCAAGATTATGGACACAAAGCCTGTGAGAACATCTTTTGTCTCACAAGCAGTATATATTTTAGATGAATGGAAATGCTGCTTTGGGCAAGGATTATGGCAACTTTTTAGCAACCCTGATGCAGGAAGAAAAGTATATTTGAAAGTATTTGTCTGTCATTTACCTTTTCAAAAAACATTTACTATCCTAAACTGTCCCTTAAAATCAAATATTAAAATTAAACAAATGATTGAGATGGTAAAAATAATTTGGAATTTCTCAAAATAAATATTATTCAATATATATTAGAGAACATACTTTGGCAAATATATTCTTAATAAATTATAAAATTAGCAAAATTTAAATTACTGAATTAATATAAAACCTACATTTATATTTTCACCACAGGTAATCTTATTCTCAATGAACTTGCTAGAAGTAGTGAAAAAATGACCAGAACAAGTTTCCCTAGTATTAAAATTTGATTTTTCTTCAGTTCAACTTAGTTTCATTTTTTTCTTCCTAAGTAGAGAGAATGTTATATATATAGGCTGCCAAAATTTACATTTATACAAAGATTGAAGTAACACAGTAAGTTTATAGGATTTTATATATTGGCTAAAGGAAAATGAAGATTCTTTGAGTGTTAGAAATGGAACACCAATCTTTTGTACAAACTTAAATGAAGACAAATCATACAGATAGGATAGAGCTGAAGAGCTGCACATTAGAAGAACATACTCCAAATCTTTGCTGAAGTAAAAATTAAGTAATACTTTCCCATTCAACATTATTTTTGGAGTTCTTTGAGGAGTCACTGAAACCACTGCTTCAGTTCTCTATTATAATATTCTGACTTCTTGATCACTTACAACAAGACATCCTAGTTTAAGGGCATTGTTGCAAAGAAACCTGGAGTGGTTATCTTCTAAACCATACCGATAAGATCTTAAAGTGTTTTAAATTTATAATAAACTGCCTTGGTATTTTAAAATATTTTTCTTTCTCTACATTCTACCACTTTCAGATAAACACACTCTTTTTCTGGGCTTGCATAGAACCTTTTGCCTCATTCTTCGGAACTGTCACTGTTCTCTCTCCTGTGGGCAAGAGCGGGGTCTTATTTTATTCTTTTCCTTTAGTTCTCAACATATATATTGAGTGATGTCTGCCGAATAGATGGACTTCAGCACTTCTTAAATGAAACAAAAAACTTTGTCAACCAACTCAAGCGTACACAGGAAAGAATCTAAACTAAATGCTTAATGACAGAATGCCTAATTAAATTATACTATATCTGCCCTCCTTAATGGAGTAATGTCAAAGTACAGTTTTGAAGCTTTTGATTATTTGAAGATTATAATAAAATAAACGACACCTGGAATGGTCATGGCTATTCAAAGTTGTGAATATCATAATTATTCTAACACACGTTTATCATGCATCTACCATGTACTAACTAGGCTAGGCACAAGCCATACACATATGAGTGAATAACGTAATTTGTCTTTGAGGAGCTCACTATCTAACAGAAGAGAAAGAAAAAACACTCCGCAATACACTGTTATGAGCACTACAAATATTACTTAACAAATATAATAAAACCCACATAAGTAAGTTATTAACTCTGTAGGTACAAAATTAGTCTCTACTACTATAAATATTTTCATTATAAAAAAACCTGGTCAGGGAAAAACAGGAAAAAAATTACATGTTTTTCATCAAGTTTAACAGGTTTCATCAAGAAAAACCAGGTTTCTTGGTTTTTCAAAACCAAGCCAATCAAAACACAAGACAAATTTGATTGACAGAGAAAATACAAATGATGTAAATGCATTTCCTTCAGTTCTAAGTAAGATTTAACATAACAAAAACTCATGACCATATTTCACATTCTAAATATAAATTATTTCCATCTATATCATTATTTCTGTTACTTTTTAAGCAGTGAAAGAAAATGAGTAAAACCTACTTTTCTACCTTCCAGTTCTCTGTTGTAAGAACTGGGAAACTTTAATGGCATTTCTCCCACACTGAACTTATGTAATGGAAGTATGGAAACATTAAGTAGCACCATACTTTTATTTCATGTTGTTATTTGTCCTTGAACCCTTGAATAAATTTTGTACACTATACGAAAGAGCTTATCTATTCCTTTAAATGTGCTCTGAAAGTCAAACAAATTACTGAAAATCAAACAAGTTACTGAAAATCACTGTTAGTTCATTAATTTCCAAGGAATTCTATTAAAAAGTACCATAAACTAGGTGTCTTAAAACAACGGATAGTTATTTTGTCTCACAGTTCTAGACACTAGAAGTTTGAGGTCAAGGGTCAGCAGCACTATGTATGTTCTATCTGAAGTCCCTACCACAGGATCCTTCATTGCCTCTTCCTTGCTTTCGTATGGTTGCTGGTAATCCTTGTCATTCCTTGGCTTATAGACACGTAATTCCAATCTCTGCCTCAGTACCACATATCCTTCTTTCCTGTGTGTCTATATCCAAATTTTCCTCTTCTAATAAGGAAAACAGTCAATGGATTAGGGCCCACACTAATCTAATCTGACCTTATTTATACTTGAATATATCTGCAAAGACCCTATTTCCAAATAAGGTAACATTTATAGGTAAAGGGATTTAGGTCTGAATATATTTTTAAGGGGGACACGATTCCACCCACTTAACGTGGTAACAAAGAAGTGGTAGTTTGGCATAATGGAAATAGCATGAGCAGGAATTTTAGGGAACTGGCCAAAAGGCTACTATCCTTCAACATCCAGTTCAGGGTCTACAAGTTCTGTGGAAGTTTCCCTGACAACCACAATCTGAATGCTTCTCCATTTTCTGAACTCATAAATACTTCAACCCTGTACCTTGTATTTGGGGCTTCTATAACATTTCTTCAAATATATAATACAAAATACAAAACTAGGATGCTTATTCTTACATTTCTTTCTTTTTAGGATACTCTAAACTCCAAGAATACTCTTACATGTAATAACTACTTAAAGATAACTATTTAAATTCTAAATGTTCCATTATATTTTTTTAAAATGATGAATTTGTACATGATTACATAACAGAAAGTAATAAAACAATGGCTTAACACCATAACATTGTGTGTCCAGACAGTTAAATGTGGGACAAAAAGGAATTTTGTTCAGCAAAGGAAACCAAAAACAAGACAACCTACTGAATGGGGAAAAATATTTGCAAATGATGCTATTGACAATATACTGCCTATAGAAGACCCACTTTAGGGCAAAAGACACACATGGATTGAAAGTGAGGGGATGGAAAAAGATATTTCATGCAAATGGAAATGACAAGAAAGTGGGGGTAGCAATATTCATATCAGACAAAACAGACTTTAAAACAAAGGTCTTAAAGAAAGATAAAGAAGGATACTATATAATGACAAAAGGATCAATAAAAGAAGAGGATATTACACTCATTAACATACATGCACCCAATATGGGAGCACCTAAATACATAAAACAAATACTAACAGACATAAAGGGAGAAACTGACAGGAATACAATGATAGTAGGAGACTTTAACACCCCACTCACATCTATGGACATATCTTCCAGACAGAAAATCAATAAGGCAACGCAGATCCTTACAGTTAGACTTAATTGATATTTTCAGGAAACTACATTCAAAAAAATCAGAATATACATTATTTTCAAGTGCACATGGAACATTCTCTAGGACAGACCACCTACTAGGACAGAGAACAAGCCTCAACAAATTTAAGAGGATAGAAATTATTTCAAGCATCTTTTCTGTCCACAACAGCATGAAACTAGGAATCAACCATAGAAACAGACACAAACAAACAAAATGTTTACACAGCAAATAAACAACATGCTACTAAAAAACTGATGAGTCAATGGTGAAATCAAAGGGGAAATTAAAAAATGCCTTGAGAAAAATGACAATGAAAGCACAACCACACAAATCTATGGGGTGCAACAAAAGTTTTTAGAAGGAAGTTCATGTGACACAGGCCTTCCTCAAAAAACAAGAAAAATCTCAACCTAACCTACCACCTGAAAGAATTAGAAAAAGAAGAACGAACAAAACCTAAAGTTGGTAGAAGGAAAAAAGTAATAAAGATCAGAGAGGAAATACATAAAATAGAGATTAAAAAAAAATAGAAAAAAACAGTAAAACCAAGAGATAGTTCTCTGGCCAGGCTAACCAAGAACAAAAAAGAGAGAGGACTGAATAACAAAAATAAGAAATGAAAGAGGAGAAATAACAACCTATACCACAGGAATACAAAAAAAAAAAAATACTATGAACAATTATACGCCAACAAATTGGACAACCTAAATGAAATGGACACATATCTAGAAACATACAGTCCACTGAAATTGAATCAAAAAGAAAAAGATAATTTGAACAGAACTATCACTACAAGTGAAATAGAATCTGTAATAAAATAAATAAATAACTCCTTGCAAACGAAAGTCCAGGACTGGGTAGCTTCACTGAGGAATGTTACCAGACATACAAAAAAGAACTTATACAATCCTTCTCAAATTCTTCCAAAAGACTGAAAAGGAGGGAACATTCCCAAAGTCATTCTACAAAGCCACCATCACCCTGATACCAAAATCAGACAAAGACACTACCAAAAAGAAAATTACAGGCCAATATCTTTGATGAATACAGATGCAAAAATCCTCAACAAAGTATTAGCAAACAGAATGAAACAATATATAAAAGGTATCATACACTATGACCAGGGTGGATTCATCCCAGGGTCACAAGGATGTTTCAACATATACAAATCAATCAATGTCATACACCATATCAACAAAAGGAAAGACAAAAAACCCATGATCATCTCAATAGACACAGAAAAAGCATTTGATAAAATTTAACATCTATTCACGATAAAAGCTCTCATGAAAGTGGGTATAGAGGGAACATACCTCAACATGATAAAAGCTATTTATGACAAACCCACAGCCAACATAATACTCAATCCTGAAAAGCTGAAAGCCTTCCTGCTAAAATCTGGAACTAGATAAGGATGCACACTCTCACCACTTCTACTCAACATAGTATTGGAAGTCTTAGCCACAGCCACCAAACAAGAAAAATTAAAAAAAGGTATTCAAATAGGAAGGGAAGAGGTAAAATTGGGTTATATGCAAATGACATGATATGCTATATAGAAAACCTTAAAGATTCTGCACAAATACTATTGAAACTGATAAAAGAATTCAGCAAGGTAGCACAATACAAGATTAACATACAGAAATCTTTTCCATTTCTTTATACTAACAGTGAAATATAAGTAAAAAAAAAAATTTGTTTATAATCACATCCAAAAAAAAAAATTATGAATAAACCTGACCAAGGAGGCAAAAGACTTATATGCTGAGAACTATAAAACATTAATAAAGGACACTGAAGATGATTCAAAGAAATGGAAAGATAGCCTATGCTCTTGGATTGGAAGAATTAGTCTTGATAAAATGGTCATACTACCCAAAGCAATCTACAGAATTAATGCAATCCCTATCAAATTACCCATGACATTTTTCACAGAAATAGAGCAAATAATCCTAAAATTATATGGAACCATAAAAGACTTATCAGAATTACTAAAATCAATCCTGAGGAAAAAGAACAAAGCTGGAGGCATAACCATTCCAGAGTTCAGACAATACCACAAAGCTACGGCAATCTAAACAATGGGATATTGGCACAAAATAGACATATGAAACAATGGAATAGAATACAGAGCTCCCACATAAAACCCACAGACCTACAGTCAGTTAAATTTGGACAAAGGAGGCAAGAATGTACAATGGAGAAAAGACAGTCTCTTTAGCAAGTGGCACTGGGAAACCAGGATTGCTGCATGTAAATCAATGTTAGATGTGCAAGTTGAACCATCTTTGTGACCCTGGGATGCACATCAATGTAGCTGGATGTGCAAGATGGAACACATCCTCACACGATACACAGAAATAAACTCAAAATGGCTTAAAGACTTAAATATAAGACATGACCCCATAAAACTCCTAGAAGAGAACATAGGCAAAACATCCTCCAACATAAATTATATCAATGATTTCTTAGGTCAGTCTCTGAAGGCAATAAAAATAAAAGCAAAAATAGGACCTAATCAAAGCTTCTCCATAGCAAAGGAAACCATAAACAAAACGTAAAGACAACCTAACGATGGGATAAATTATTTGCAAACAGTTCGACTGACAAGGCTTAATTTCCATAATATACAAACAGCTCATAAAACTCAATAACAGAAAACAAACAGCCCAAAGAATGGGCTGAAGACCTAAGTCTAAATAGACATTTCTCCAAAGAAGACATACAGAGGAACAACAGGCACACAAAAAGTTGTTCAACAGTGCTAATTATTGGAGAAATGCAAATCAAAACTACAATGAGGCATCACCTCACACCAGTCAGAATGGCCATCATCAAAAAATCTACAAACAATAAATGTTGGAGAGGGTGTGGAGAAAAGGGAATCCATTGCTGGTGGGAATGTAAGTTGGTGCAGCCACTATGGAAAACAGTATGGAAGCTTCTCAAAAGACTAAGAACAGAGTTGCCATATGATCCAGCAATCCCACTCTAGGGCACATACCTAGAAGAGATGAAAACTCGAATTTGAAAAGATACCAAGAAATAGTCAAGAAATGGAAGCAACCTAAGTGTCCATCAATAGATGAATGGATAAAGATGTGGTACACACACCCACACACACATACATGCAATGGAATATTACTCAGCCATAAAAAGGAATGAAATAATACCATTTGCAGCAACATGGATGAACCTAGAGATTATCATACTAAGTGAAATAAGTCAGAAAAGGCAAATATCATAAGATATCACTTATAAGTGGAATCTAAAAAAATATAATACAATGAACTTATTTACAAAACAGAAACAGACTCACAAACATAGAAAACAATCTTATGTTTACCAACGGGGAAGGGATAAATTACAAGTTTGAGATAAGAGTCACACACTACTATATATAAAACAGATAAAAAACAAGGACTTACTGTATAGTACAGGGAACTATATTCAAAATCTTGTAATAACCTATAATGGAAAAGAATCTGAAAAAGAATATATATGTATATATATACACACATATATATACACATGTATATATCTGAATCACTTTGCTGTACACCTGAAACTAATACAACATTGCAAATAAACTATACTTCAATAAAAAAATTTAAGTACCTATTATTTTCAAACATAGGAGATACTGAATATTATTAAAATTATCATTCTTATGGAGAATAGTACAAATATGTCTAAAGTCTCCATACCTTCCTTTATTATACCCTTTGTAATTTGACTGTGCAGCTTCTCCCAAGAGTCTGCCATCTGCCTTCTCTTGAATTGAAAAATCCGTATCAGTTTGTAAGATTCATTCTCTCTACTGTTCTGTGCTTGATCCAGGAAACAAAACAAAACAAAAAAGAAAAAAAGAAAATATCTATGTTTTCTAATCACTATGACTGTTGAGTATATTTAAAATATGTTAAATAAAGTTATGTTGAACAGAAAATGAGTGTTCAGCAAAAAGATTACAGTCATTGAAGAAGAGAGGGGCACTGCATAATAATATGATTTATAAACAAAGTTTTTCACTGCTCAATCAGAAGTGAGTTCAAAATAGGTTTTAACATTTAACTTTTATGTTGTAGTTTGTATGTAAGTAATTCTATATGAGTTTACTAATTATAACTTTGGAATCTATGCTATAAAAGCAATTTTGGTATAAAAATTTGCCTGTAAGAGTTTTTGAGGGTCACAACACCATTTTCTGTATAAGTGGATTTAATCAAGTTAGGCATAGGCTAGTTTTATGAAAATTATTATGTTAAAGGAGGAAAGAACTATGGAAGGTAACTTACAAAAGCAATGGTAAGTCAGGAATTACAGTTCCACTTTAACTAGAATGAAATCACTAAGAAAAATATACTGTTAAAATGAACAAATACGATATATTTCAAAGTTCATAAAATAATCTAAGATATTTGTGTATTATAAACATACCAATACATAAAAGCCTATATAACATTAAAACTTTATATACCATATTATACAGATTTCTAGACTCTTAATTAGCATTTACCTTTTTTTGCAAGCTCTCAAGAATAAATGGTTTATACTAACTTACAGCTAAAATTCATGGATTAAAAAACAGTGTGCTTCAACACTGTGAAAATGACTATACTATCCAAAGCAATCTATAGATTCAATGCAATCCCTATCAAACTACCAATGGCATTTTTCACAGAACTAGAACAAAAAATTTCACAATTCGTATAGAAACACAAAAGACCCCGAATAGCCAAAGCAATCTTGAGAAAGAAAACTGGAGCTGGAGGAATCAGGCTCTCAGACTTCAGACTATACTGCAAAGCTACAGTAATCAAGACAGTATGGTACTGGCACAAAAACAGAAATACAGATCAATGGAACAGGATAGAAAGCCCAGAGATAGACCCATGCACATATGGTCACCTTATCTGTGATAAAGGAGGCAAGAATATAAAATGGAGAAAAGACAGCCTCTTTAATAAGTGGTGCTGGGAAAACTGGACAGCTACATGTAAAAGAAGGAAATTAGAACACTCCCTAACACCATACACAAAAATTAACTCAAAATGGATTAAAGACATAAATGTAAGGCCAGACACTATCAAACTCTTAGAGGAAAAACATAGGCAGAACACTCTATGATATAAATCACAGCAAGATCCTTTTTGACCCACCTCCTAGAATAATGGAAATGAAAACAAAAATAAACAAATGGGACCTAATTAAACCTAAAAGCTTTTGCACAGCAAAGGAAAACATAAACAAGATGAAAAGACAACCCTCAGAATGGGAGAAAATATTTGCAAATGAAGCAACTGACAAAGGATTAATCTCCAAAATTTACAAGCAGCTCATGCAGCTCAATACCAAAAAAACAAACAACCCAATCCAAACATGGGCAGAAGACCTAAATAGAAATTTCTCCAGAGAATATATACAGATGGTCAACAAACACATTAAAGGATGCTCAACATCACTAATAATTAGAGAAATGCAACTCAAAACTACAATGAGGCATCACCTCATACCAGTCAGAATGGCCATCATCAAAAAGTCTAAAAACAATAAATGGTGGAGAGGGTATGGAGAAAAGGGAACCCTCTTGCACTGTTGGTGGGAATGTAAATTGATATAGCCACTATGGAGAACAGCATGGAGGCTCCTTAGAAAACTAAAAATAGAACTACCATGAGACCCAGCAATCCCACTACTGGGCATTTACACTGAGAAAACCATAATTCAAAAAGAGTCATGTACCACAATGTTCATTGCAGCACTATTTACAATAGCCAGGACATGGAAGCAACCTAAGTGACCATCAACAGATGAATGGATAAAGAAGATATGGCACATATATACAATGGAATATTACTCAGCCATAAAAAGAAACAAAATTGAGTTATGAGCAGTGAGGTGGCTGGACCTAGAGTATGTCATACAGAGTGAAGTAAGTCAGAAAGAGAAAAATACTGTATGCCAACACATATATATGGAATCTAAAAAAACAAAACAAAACAAAAAAAATGGTTCTGAAGAACCTAGGGGCAGGACAGGAATAAAGACGCAGACGTATAGAATGGACTTGAGGATATGGGGAGGGGGAAGGGTAAGCTGGGATGAAGTGAGAGAGTGGCATGGACAGATATACACTACCAAATGTAAAATAGATAGCTAGTGGGAAGCAGCTGCCTAGCACAGTGAGATCAGCTCAGTGCTTTGTGACCACCTAGAGGGGTGGGATAGGGAGGGTGGGAGGGAGATGCAAGAGGGAGGAGATGCGGGGATATATGTATATGTATAGCTGATTCACTGTGTTATAAAGCAGAAATTAACACACCATTGTAAAGCAAATATACTCCAATAAAGATGTTAAAAAAAAAAAATCTAACCCAGAAAAAACAAAAGAAACAAACAAACAAAAAGTGTGCTTAGAAGAGACAAACTCGATTGGAAATCACTTCTTTCCCTCTCCAGGCCATGCTCTACCAATACCTTCAATCTCCTCCATTGTCCTAATGTAGTTTGACCTAATGTAGCAGTAATGTTGGTGCCTGCCTCATTGTACTTATATTGTTGCTAAGTAGTTTTGTAGAAATATTGAAGTGCATCAATTATTGCCACTAAAAACTCATGTTTTAAAATCTCAACTGGATTCAAAACACTGCCCAGCAATCCTTCGATTTCCTTAGTTGTTTGTTTTTCCATTCTCCAAAGAAGATATTTCAAATAATCCCACTCTCCTTAAATATCCTAACTTATCACCTCCCCTCAGTTTCAGCAGATGACCTTGAATCTTTCGTCGGGGAAAAAACAGAAATCACAGAAAGAATGTATCTCGATTTCTGGTCACTACAGTCATAATCTTTAATGCAGACACACCTGTTCTTTCACACTTTTCTCCTTTCAAAATGGAGTGGTGTCCCTGGCTAAGGCTAACGTACAAGTTAATAAATTGCAGAAAAATGAATCAAATGAATATGACAAGCACTAGAGTTTCCGATGAAATAAAAAAAAAAAACACAGATGAAGGGAGTAAGCAAGAAGAACAGTGGAGTTTCAGAGTTGTAATGGCTCTAAGTAATACTTATCTAGGTAATACTATAGGGAATACTTTATTAGAGAGGAGACAAAAAGAGCAAGGAATTATGAAAAGGGCATATTGGGACTTCCTTATGAATAATAGTGACAAACAAGTGGTGTTTGATTTTTATGGATTAAATAAGATGATAAAATTAGTCATGTATTTCACATACTAGAGCTTTGGTTTAACCTTAGAGATCTGTACAGTTTCCCAGTCTTTATGAAAGATCACACAAGATTAAAAAAAAAGTGGAATCAGACATGACATCTTTTTCCCTTTGAAGTTGAAACATATTTTTGATGAGTGCATTCCTTAATTAAAATATTGTGTATAAGTAAATGAGTTTCTTAAATTTAAAAACAGAAATAGTATTCGTTTACTTCTGCACTTGCATTAAAAATGCAATTTATTGGGCTTCACTGGTAGCGCAGTGGTTGAGAGTCCGCCTGCCAATGCAGGGGACGCGGGTTCGTGCCCCGGTCTGGGAAGTTCCCACATGCCGCAGAGCGGCTGGGCCCATGATCCATGGCCGCTGAGCCTGCGTGTCCGGAGCCTGTGCTCCGCAAAGGGAGAGGCCACAACAGTGAGAGGCCCGCGTACCGCAAAAAAAAAAAAAAATGCAATTTATTTAATTAAGATGGAACAATGAATGCAAGGTCTGTTTCTTAAAGGTATAAAAACATCACTAATAATAATTAGTGTACACACTAATAATTAGAAGGATAACTTCAAATTTGTCATAAACAATTATATATAATATATATACATGAAATTTGTATTTTTTTATTTTTTATATATATAATTGGTTTTACATCAAACAATGATGTTTTATCTCACATCTAACAACTAACTTTTTTCAACCTAAAAAGTCAGAGAGGAAATATTTTGCATGTACATGGAAGTGGTCTGGTTAGAAACCTTTCAAAATGCTTCTCTCAGTAGTGAGCTATTATTTGTGTTAATTCTGGTTTCATCTATTATGTAATTCTTTTTTTAATGGATGAGCAAGCCTTACATACATTCTTAACTCTTCTTGCTGCACTGTCAAACAGGTTGTCCTTAAGGCAGAAAAAATGTATTTAATTGTACTAAAAATGGTAAATTAACCAAACTCGGGATTCTCAGATATCTACAAGAATTTCTAACTCTTTGAAGCAAACTTATATTTAAGTATCAACCCAATATATAATGTCAACTTCAGGCTATATTTAAAAACATTAATCCATACTGTGCTATTTATATGTCAAAGTTTCAGGTTTTCAAAATGTTTTGCTGATATACATACATAGTTTTAAGAAAACCCTGGCTGTATGCCTAAGGAGCACTTTTGTAAAAAAGTACACTGCAGCAAGCATTAGGAGATCTTAATTCTCAGCTTGAATTTTTAACAGACACAATGAGCCTCAAGATTCATTTCCCTCAAAGGGGAACACTGAGCAGTCAGATCCTTAAAATCCCTCTGGCTCTCATCATTTTATGACTACTCTGTTCGTCTAAAGAGAGGCAACCATGGATAAAGAAAATGTAGCATATACATATAAAGAAATAATATTCAGCCTTAGAAAAGAAGGAAATCCTGCCATATTCAACAACATGGATGAACCTTGAGAACATTATGCTAAGTGAAATAAGCCAGCCACAGAAGGACAAGTACTTCATGATTACACTTACATGAGATAGCTAAAACAGTTAAACTCATAGAAACAGAAAGCGTCATGGTATTTGCCAGTGGATGGGGGAAGGGGAAATGGGGAGTTGCTATTTAAAGTTTCAGTTATACAAGATGGATAAGCTCTAGAGATCTGCTGTAACAATATTGTGCCTATAGCTAACAACAATGTATTGTACACTTAAAATTTTGTTAAGAAGGTAGATCTCATGTTAAGTGCTCTCATCACAACAACAAGAAGGTTAATTCAAAATTATGGAATCGTAATAGATATTTAACCAAATTACTGTTATGCATAAGCAATAATATGAATGAACCATAGCTTCATTGCATGTTTTAGTCTAATAACTGTCAGAAATAAGGTAGTAAACAGGAACACCTGTTTGATAGGATTAGTATCTACAATATTTACTTTGTAGAATGAATATTATAGCCAGTTACCTCTAATTAATTTATCTTATTTAGTTGGACAATTGTTGATTCACTAGCACAATCTTTGTGCTATCCATTACATAAATTCATACTATATACATATGTGTATGCATCATAGAATTAGTTGAATTAGCTTGATATACCATGTTAATTAGACCTTCAGCTTTTTGAGTACTAAGAAATATTTCAGCTCTTGTGGGATAGCTTATAGGACAGTTATATGACAGAGTTGCAATACTGATAAAACCAAACTTACTGCTTTATTTGCTATAGCAATGGATTGGAATCATCTAGTTTGCAGAGTTACTAATTTCATGCCTATAGAATGTAAATGAATACATTTGTGTGGGAGCTCAGAAATCCACACTTCAAGAAATGCTACAGGCAATTCTGATGTAGATATTACAAGAACACCATTTGAGAAATACTGCTAAATTTGGAACTATTAGCATATATAATAATATATATATTCCACATATATGAACGATAATATACCACATATATGTATATCTGATTTATGTATTTGTATATAACGTATATATATATATATATATATATATACATATACGTACCTATCTGTATCAATACATATCAATACGGACCCACACATAGTTGTATTATATGTAAAATACTAATGAATATATATTTTCTCTGGAGGGACTGCATCAGTAAAAACAATGTGGAAGTTTTTTAGTTATATCCTAATATTTCTCCTTTTCTTTCATAACAGGTTTTTAGCTGAGCAAAGGCCACCTAGAAGAAGAGTCATACTTCCTTGTGTCTCTTTCAGCCAAGTGGCCATGTAAGAAAATTCTGGCCAATGAGTACAAGCAGAAATAGTAGAAAATGCAATAGAACATGCAGGGTAGCAACTAGAACCTTGTTTAAGAGACAGTTTAATGATGGATACCCTTTGGCCCTTCCCTTCCCCTTTCCTTCTTCCTACTGTCTAGACTGTAAACTAAATGGATGTAGTCTGGACATGATATGATCTTTGGAATGAAGGCCACCTACAAATAGAATAGTAATATAAAAGGATCCTGAGTATTTGATATCAGGGGTTTCCACAACTGTCTTGTACACCTATGTCCAGACTTTAAATTTAAAAAAACAAAACAAAAACTTGCATCTCATTCAAGCCTGTTGGTGTTTTTTACTTTAATTTTCTTTTACAGTTGAACCTAATCCAAACTAATGCATATGGCTTTATTAAATCAAGTGTAATCACTGGGTAAAAGAGGTAAAAACAGATGGTCAACTGATGTCCTTTTTATAAAGGGAAAAATCATTTATTCATTTCACGAATATATTCGAAATACCTAAGGTGTACAATGTAAAGTTCTAGACATTATGTATAACTTGAGATCCAAGCTGTCCTTAAGATTCTGTTATTTTTGTAACAATATGTATACAACTAGAAACAAAGTATGACAACCAATAATCATGAACATCAGAAAAACTGCAAATTCTTAAGATCACTGAAGCCATGGAGATTTATGCAAATTACAAAGTAGAGTGAACAGAAAAAAAAAAAGAGAGAGAGAGAGAAAACCAGACAAACGTTGGACAAATGTGGGAACACACCAAAGGATAAAGAAAGAAAATCCACTCAAAAAGATTCTGAAAGATACTGTCAGTAAGGAGTAAGAAAGGGTAAAAGACAGGACTTCATAGTAACAAGGGAGATGGATGTTCTTGAGGAAATGATCATTCAAATGTTGCAAATAACTCAAGTAAGATAAGTATTAAAGTAGGAATTCAGATATCATTGGTCATTTTGGAAAAGGCAGTTCTAAAGAAATGATGGGACAAACCAAGTTACATCTAGTTAAAGAGTAATTAATCAGGGAGCAAAAATTGATGGTGTAGAAGAGAATTAAAATTGTGGGCATAACACTCCTCAGTGAGAAAGGATAGGTTCTGGTGTACACATGGAGGAACTAGCTTTCAGTGGGAGTTAGCCTATGATGGAAAAATTTATCAGCTCAAATCTAAATATTAGGTAGTTAGCATTATTTAAACTACCTAATAAATATAAATAAATGTGCATATATAGTTTAAATAAAATACACTATATACTTTCTTTTATTCTTAATTTGAATACAATTAATTTAAACAGGTCTTCCTATGTTATATGATCTGAGTATGTTTTTGCTAATATTCTGATTTTGATAACTGTGTTAATTCCCTTGATTTTATCCAATACTCCATTTTTTTAGATACTGTAGAGATTTTTAACTATAGGAGAGTAGGAATAACTACGCCAAATAATTATTCCTACCTCAATCTCTGTCAGAATTATGTTACATATTACCAGTTTCTGGGGGGGGGACATGCTCTGTGGAAATTCTGCTGAAGCCTCAACCTTACACCTTACAAAATGAACTCATTTCCCTTCTGTTTAAAATATATTAATGGGTCTTCCTGATCTTTCTATTATTGTTCACATGTGTACTGTCATCCAACCTGAAAAATTACAATTATTATACAATTCTTTATTACTGTCTGTGATAATAACTCATTCCTTGTGGTCTTTGATTACAAGCCTTTGATCTTTTATTTCTATGTACAGGGCTTCCAAATTGGTTAAATTCCTTATAACCTCTGCCATGGAATCATCCCTCACTTGACCTTTTAATCTTCATTTTCATGGTCTACCTCACTCTCTAGTTACTGTTGCTTTTTCCTCCTTCCTTCCTTTCACAAACAGATTTTTAAAAGGAAAGATTAGTTTCACTATCTCCACTTCTTCACTTTATTACAGCAAGTCTCCCCACTCTCTCCATCACCAATTGTTTGCACTTTAGCAGATCATTCCCACCAGTGTGAACACAGGGTTTTACCTATCCCAGTTTAACAAACAAACCAAAAATTAAAGAAAAAAAAAATCTCTTGACTCTACTTCTTCCTTCAGTAATTGCCCTATTTCTTTGTTCACCTTTGGTTACAAACATCCCTGAAAGGCTTATGTATACTAATGGCCTACAATTTTTACTTTCCAATTCTGTCTTAAAACCACTCCAATAAGACTGTCATCGACAAAACTCCTTTCATCACAGTAATCAATAACCTCCATATTACTAAATCCAATGATCAATTTCAGAGTTCATCTTACTGGCTTATCATCAGTATTTGACATAGTTCATCAGTTCCTTCTCCTTGATATACTTTCATTTGGCTTTTAGGAAACCACACTCTTGGTTTTCCTCCTATCTTATTAATTATCCTTTTGAAACTCTTACCAGTTCCTCCTAGCTTTGTTGTGTTTTTAGTGTTGGAGTGTCCAGGATTCAGTTCTTAGTCTTTTTTCTCTCTTTTTTTTTTAATTTAATAATCACTTCCCCTTCTAGACTTCCAAATTTAGATCTTTATCCCACACCTTTAACTCTGCACTAAGACTTGTATAGCCAACTGCCTCCTTGAAATCTTCATCAGAATGTTTATTAGCCATCTCAAACTTCACATGTCCAAAATTAAGCTCTGGAGCATCTCTCCAAAAATGTTTCATCAACAGCCTTCTCAATATTAATTAATGGCTATTTCATGTCCTCAGTTCTTCAGGCCAAAAGCCTTAGAGCTGTCCTTGCTCCTTCTTTTCCTTGAGCTTCACCATCAGTTAGGAAATTCTCTTAACTTTATCTTGAAAACCTAACAATTTCTCATCACCTCCACTGTTATTTCCTCATCCTAATAATTATAACATCTTACCTAGATTACTGCAAGTAATATCCATTTTTCTACCTTTCCTCTCTATAGTTTCTTCCACAGAGTGATTCTTTAAAAACTAAGACCAGGGCTTCCCTGGCCACGGAGTGGTTGAGAGTCTGCCTGCTGATGCAGGGGACACGGGTTCATGCCCCGGTCCGGGAAGATCCCACATGCCGCGGAGCAGCTAGGCCTGTGAGCCATGGCCACTGAGCCTGCGTGTCTGGAGCCTGCGCTCTGCAACGGGAGAGGCCAAAACAGTGAGAGGCCCATGTACCGCAAAAAATAATAATAATAAAAATTTAAAAAAAAATAAAATAAAAAAATACTAAGTCCAATCACTTTAATGACTTCATGTTTCACCTAAAAGCCAAATATAGGTCTTTATCTGGGCTCCACTAATTCTCTTTTGCTTCTACTATTTTCACCCATGTCAATACTTCTGTAGTCACAATCACCTCCTAAATGTTCCTGAAACACAATGAGGCACACTCAAGATTATATATTTTGTTCTAGACATCATTTCTGCCTGGAATGCTCATTGTTTAGCTAACTATCCTACTTGTGTCCAGACTTTGCTCAAATCTCAACTTATCAATTAAGTAACCTACACACCCTACTACTGCTCTCCTGACCTCTCTTACCCTACTCCACCTGTTATTTCTTATCACTCTCTGAACAGAGTGTGTTATTACTTTATTTATATTGATTGCTTTTTAGAACCTTTTTCCCATCATAGGGCATAAGTTCTACAGGAGCAAGCCTCTCTGCCACTTTGGTCACTGATGCATTTAGGACAATAGCTGCCATGTAGTAGGTATCTAATAACTAATTGCTGAATGAACACTGCATGAATAGAATTCTAGTAACAACCCAAAAAGATTAAGTTTGGAAACAATTTTAAAGAGTATCTAATCTAACTCTCCATCCAATGCTTTGTAAATAAGGCAGCACCTAGTTATTTTCTACCTCCTTGACCCTCCCATAGCACCTAAGCAGATAATGCCAAACAATATTAAGAGTTGAGAGAAGCCTTAGATATTACAGACAAAGAATCTGAGATCTAGGGAGGTGACATAACTTACCCAGTTTCATCTATCCACAAAGAGTCAAAGCTAAAACTAGAACTCGAGCTTCTTTATGCTATGTTATTTTTCATTTCACTGCAATGGAATTAGCTAATATTCAACAGGCCTCATAAAATTCTGCCATACAGTAACGACTGAGTAGATCTTCCATCCCTGTTGGATCATGCAACGGTGCCGCTGACTGTTGTTTAATAAACAAGAACTTAATGCGTTAGCATATATAGCTTATAAGAGAGGC